>NC_066315.1:1467576-1767576 GCF_022539315.1 Serinus canaria
TGGAGACCATGGAACGACCTCATTCAGCCTGAGGAGAGCAAAACAAATCCTGGAAGGCTTTGGGTGGGAAGGGACTTTAAAGCTCAACCCATTCCTTGGGCAGGGACACCTCCCACTATCCCAGGTTGCTCCAAGCTGTGTCCAGCCAAATCCAACCTCCAGAGCACTTGGAGGCAGATTTGCCCTTTCCTTGCGTTATCAACAAAATCAACAAAATCAACAAAACCCTGAAGTGACGCTGGTGGTTTTTGATGGATCCGCTGATCCTTGCAGTGCTTTGCATTCCAATGCCCAGGAATTTGCCATGTGTCTCTCCATGGATCCCCTGATCCTTACAGCACTTTGCATTTTTTTTCTTTTTTGAGGCAGATTTGTCCTTCCTTTGCACTGTCAACAAAACGAACAAAACTAATAAAATCAACAAAATCCCAAATGCTGGTGGGTTTTGATTGATCATCTGATCCTTGCAGTGCTTTGTATTCCAATGCCCAGGAATTGCAGCCCTGGGAGCGATTATCACGGATTGGCATGCCTGGAATCCCTTTCCTACTGAGGAATAACCAGGAAAAGAAGATATTTTCATTTGTGTGAATGATTTGAGCCCCTAAAGCTCTGAGGGGAAGGAGCTGTTCCAGAGCATCTCTGGCAGCTCCGAGGCTGCTAATGAGGGAATCTTTATGGAGCTTCCCGCTGGGAGAAAGGGAAAATCTGGGATTTATTTCTTCGTGCAGTTTGTGCTTGGCAGCCGGAGGTGAAATTAAGACAGCAAAGCAAACAAAAATCAGGCACCGTCAGCAAATTGGAGGCTGTGGAGCAGAGAGGGATGGGAATTTAATGGGGAAAAGAGGGAAAATGAGGGGGAAAAGGGGTTCTGGGAGAGGGGATCCACAATTCTGTCCAAATATTGTCAGCAAATCCAGGTTTCCTTTTCCAGGCTGGAGATTTGAGCCTGAGGGCCCAAAAGCTGGAAGAAGTTACAATATCCAAAATATCCTTGGGAAAAGTCGAGGAGATAGGGAGGCTGGGGTTACGTGCTCCTAAAGGTTCCTTCCAGTGCAACCCGCTCCAGGATTCTATGGATAGAAGGAATTTAAATCCAGCTGGAGAATTTCCATGGGCTGAGGGAACGCAAAGGATTTGGGAGGTTTCCATGTCGGCATTTCTTAAGGCAATTCTCCGTTTGTAAAGGGAATTCTCCATTTTGAAAGGGAACTCTCCATTTTTCCAGGGAATTCTCCATTTACGAAGAGAATTTTCAATTTTGAAAGGGAATTCTCCATTTTTGAAGGGAATTTCCATTCAGAAAGGGAATTCTCCATTTGTAAAGGGAATTCTCCATTTTTAAAGGCAATTCTCCATTTTTAGAAGGGAATTCTCCATTTTTCGAGGGAATTCTCCATTTATGAAGAGAATTTTGAATTTTGAAAGGGAATTCTCTATTTTGAAAGGGAACTCTCCATTTTTAAATTGGGAATGCTCCATTTTCAAAGAGAATTCCCCATTTGTTAAGGGAATTCTCCATTTCCAAAGGGAGTTTTCCTGCTTTCAGCTGGGATTTAGGTGGTTGAAGGCAGCAAACAGATTTCCCTCTAAAATTCCCTATTCCAGACCGGAAACTTCTTGTTGCCACGGGATTTTTTGGGAATACAGGTCGGATGGTGGCAGAAGAGCCACCCTTTGGATTCCCTTCCCTCCCTTGGGAAGTCCAAGCCATCCCACGGAAAGATCCAATGGCCAATAAATGAGGGATTCCACACCCTCCTACTGCTGTAATTCCTAAAATCTCTTCCTTAATTTTGGAGACTGAAGGATGGATGAGATCAAGCTGTGAGTTTTGTCCGGATTAAACTCGGGTTTGGGCCTTCTGAGGGAAAAGCAGCCACTAAAGAGGCTCAAAAATCCCAGGATTTTCCAAAGTTTGAGTCCTCGGGGACGGGGATGTGGAATCACTTGCGATGAGCAACTGGGGAAGGGACAGAGAATTTTTTACTTTGGGATTTTTAAGCAAATCTTCATTTTAAGCTGGGCAAATCCAGCATGAATCCCTCTAATTAGTGGGAAAGGCTGAAGGGCTTCCACCACACGCAGGATTTGGGATGGGAGACACTGGGATGATTCCCTGCTGGACACAGGAATGGTTTTCCACACCTGGAGTGTCCTGAGCCACATTGCAGAGGATTTTTAGCTGAATTCCAGGCATCTTCAGGGAGGGAAACAAGGCTCTCTCAGCATTGTCACGGAGATTTCATCAACTCCCAGATTTTGGGGCCAAAAAGGAGCTTTTAGACCATTCCCTCAGAGAATTAAATTCCAAAAGGCTTCAAATTCCCTGATTCGCTCCTGAGGAGCCACAGCCTGGATTTGCAACCCACCAAAATCCAGAGCTCTCCGCTCCCACCCATCCTGGTGCTCACATGGGAGCAAAACTGGGAAGTCAGGAATGAAGATTTTTTTTTACTGGGGTTTTTTTGGAACTCAGCATTTTGTGGTTGTAAAATGAAGCGTTTTCTCCCAGCCACTTTTGAGGAGAAAAAGGTGTATTTGGAGAGCCAGACTTCTCCAGTGGTTTGCTGGTTTCAGTTTGGGTGGTTTTGTTCAAAGCCAGGGGTGATTTTGGATTTCAGTTCCCAAAATCCATTGGCTATGAACTGAAAATAGAAACCCCAGGCCACTCAGAGCCAGAGATATATTTTTTTTAAACCTATTTTATTTTAAAACCTTTTTTTTTTTTTTTTTAATGAAAGCCAGAAACTCATTTCAGGGGGGACAGCAGGGAGAACTTCTGGATCCACTCCAGCTTTTCTATCCTTAATTATTTAATAAAGATGAGATTATTTTTGTCTCTTCCAAAGCTTCTAACGCTCCTAAAAATGGTGTTTAATTAGTGCAGAAGGTTTTAATGAGGGTGGAGCACTCGTTCATCTGGAGATGGAGATAGGGGGAGGACTGGGGATGTTTTCACACTGACAGAGAGGAAAAACGAACTTCCATCATTTTTCGTTCTTTATTTTAAGCATCCCCATCTGCCTTGTAAATCCCCCCTTGGCTGCTGGGGAGTGGAGCCTTCTTCCCTAAAATCCTGCTTTTTTGAGGAGAAATCCAGCTAAAAATGTCATTTGATTCCAAATCCAGATGTTTATGGAGTCCAAATCCACTCCCAGCCCTCCAAAGGAATTGTCTGGTGGTTTCGGACCTTTTGCTCTAAGGAAATTTGGGAATCATCCCTGCTGAGAGCCTGGATTAGCTGCAGGATTAGGATAACAGGGATGGCCTGGATGCATCCAGGGTGACATCAGCAGTGACTCTGCCCTCACTGGTGTAAAGAAAGACACCGGGAACACGTTCCCTGGAAATGGCTTCCAGCAGGAACCTGATTCATCCCAAAATTCACAGATGTCTTTTCCACTGGCCTGGGATCACAAAACGAAGCTTTTTATTCCCAACTTCCTGGCTCCAACTTCAGCTCCGTGCTTGGAGTCTCTCCCCTTGAAGTCCAGCTGGCAAAGGAGGCGATGAAATGATGAAATGAAGGATGAGGGACAACTCCCAGCGGATCATCCCATCCCTGCTGGCTGTGGGAAGCAGCAGGGGCACCTTCCACCATCCCAGGCTGCTCCAAGCCCTGTCCAGCCTGGCCTTGGACACTTCCAGGGGTTTTTCTGGGAAATCCAACCCAGCCCCTCACTGCTCCCTGTCTGGGTTGGAACAGCCAGGGGTCTGCTGAGGGAGGCAGGAGCTTCTCCACAAATGGAATTTGCAAACCCCCTCCCTACAAATTATTGGAATTTGGAAATCAAAGGGCTCTCAGGCAAAGGTAAGGGAGTAGGAATAACAGGGCTGGAGACAATTCCTGAGGGATTTAAAGCCCTGTGGATGTGGCACTTGGGGACAGGGTCAGTGGTGGCCTCGGCAGTGCTGGATTAAAGCTTGGACTCGATGATCCTAAAGGTCTTTTCCAGCCCCAGCAATTCCACGATTCCCTGTTAATCTGAGCCTCGATCTGCTGTTCTTTGCAGCCAGAAGCGGGGCTGAGCTGCTGCTTTCACTCAGTTTTGATGAACTTGACATGAGCTTGAACAGACTAAACTCAGATCCACATGGAGCCCATCCCTTTTTATGATGGAATAAGTGGATTAAAACGATTCCAGCAGATAGAAAATCTCTGATCTCCACCACGAACTTCTTCTTGCCACAGAAATTAAAATCAGCCTCTCCCTGAGCAGCTGCCCAGGCCAAAAATGCTGCAAATAAAGAGCGAGGGGTGGTGAACGATCCCTGATATCCCATGGCACGGCAGGGAAGCAGAGCAGTGGGATATCCCCACGGATCAATGGGAGATGACATCCTCATTCCTGATCTGGCAGAGAACCGAGCACAGGCGTGAACGAAATCCACGGATTTTACTCAAGTGGGAAGTGCCAAAAAAATCCCAGCGGATGGAGGATTTGTGGAAGGGGGCCAGAAGAGGAAAAGGAGCAGGGAGAGGCAGGGGCAAGCCAAAGGGAAAATTGGGAATTGCCAAAGGAGATAGAAGGGAGATCAAAGGAAACAAAGCTGCAAAATGTGAAAAAAATGGGGGAGAAGTGGAGTGCCCTGAGCAGCTGTGGCTGCCCCTGGATCCCTGGAAGTGTCCAAGGCCAGGCTGGAGCAGCCTGGGACAGTGGGAGGTGTCCCTGCCCATGGCAGGGCTGGGAATGGGATCATCCTTCAGATCCCTCCCAACCCAAATTCTGGAATTCCAGGGTTGTGCAGCACTTATTCCACACAGATAGTGCAGGACAAATCCCAGCGGAGTCACAGGCTGCCAGCACATGGAGTATTCCCAAGAAACTCTGAGGAAAACCACTTGGGTTTTCCTCAAAATGGATCTTCAGCTCCTGCTGGATTAATCCCATTGTTGGATGTATTTAAACGCCTTTTCCAGAGCTGCAGACATGGAATATCAGGGCAAGGAAAAGCAGAGGGACTCCAAGGAAACAGCTCTGGCTCCCGGTGAGGAGAGTGGGAAGGATCCAAGGATCATCTCTGATTGTTGGTTTTCCCAGATTTTACAGAGTCGGAGCAGCTGGGAGGCGTTTTAAAAGATTTTATTCCCTCAGCAGTCTCGATGAAGGGTGAGACACAAGAGCTGTAAAACTCAACACCAATCCATCAGGAGCCAACCCTGGCTCCAGCACCTTAGAAATGTTTTCCTGCCGATTAGCTTTGCCAGGCAAGGCTGCTGACACTTCTAACATCAACCACCTACTATTCTACCTGTTATCAACAAAAAAAAGGGTTACCCAATTTTTTTTCCCCAAAAGTTGTAGAGTTACAAGTTTAACCAGTTCTGGCCGAGGAGTGCTTTTGTTGGCTGCATGTTGTAATCACCTGTTAAGTATCGGGTCCTTAGCCATCCATGGTTGAGAATTCACTCTATTGTATCAGCATCACCCTGCTTGCGGCCAGGTGGGAGGATGGCATCCCCCCTTGGGGACAGGTGGGAGGATGGCATCCCCCCTTGGGGCCAGGTGGGAGGGTGGCATCACCCCTTGGGGACAGGTGGGAGGGTGGCATCACCCCTTGGGGACAGGTGGGAGGATGGCATCCCCCCTTGGGGCCAGGTGGGAGGATGGCATCCCCCCTTGTGGCCAGGTGGGAGGGTGGCATCCCCCCTTGGGGCCAGGTAGGAGGGTGGCATCACCCCTTGGGGACAGGTGGGAGGATGGCATCCCCCCTTGGGGACAGGTGGGAGGATGGCATCACCCCTTGGGGACAGGTGGGAGGATGGCATCACCCCTTGGGGACAGGTGGGAGGATGGCATCCCCCCAGACAGTGGAGGGGAGGGAACCAGGAGTTGATATGCAGATAAGTTTCAGAGCCAAAATGCAATGGGGCAAGCCCCCATTACAAACGCAATTAATAAACCCTAAACCAATGAGCCAAAATGGAATTCAGAGACCAAAGTGGTCTCTGGACATCAGGGGTGAGGTGAGAAGCCAGCAGAGACTCTGAAAACCTTAATGGCCCCTCACCACAACTCAGAAGGTGTTGGTTAGAGCCAGGACCCGAGACTGCCAACTCAAAATCGGGATCCTGGGGGTGTAAATCCCCACCCGCTCTTGTGAGGCCGGACCCCTGGTGGACAAAGCTGCATTTACCTCCCTCTCTGTCACTCCAGGGAGCTGTGATGGCCGAACCCGCGGATCCGTTGGGCCTCCCAGCCTTGAGCTGATCACTTTTAATAAAGGCACCTAAAAGGGAGAAATATCTCCTGCCCTGTTTACTTCACTACCCCACCTATCGTTTTGTGTTCCTGCTACAATGCATCTCTCACAGTTCTAACTCTCCACAATATCTGGTCTTCTGGCAAGGCCGTCCTTTGAAACGTGGTGGAGCTGATTTTCAGTTCAAGCTCTCTCTCAGCACTGTCCTGTTGTGAGTAAAAAAAGAGTTACCCGTTTTTTTAAGAGAAAGAGCTGCAGAGTTTAAAGTTAAGCTGGGAGCCCCTGGTGCCAGCTCCCCACAGCCGGAAATTGGGAATCTGCAGCTCCATAGAACACAGCTCCATCTCAGGGCCTGGAACAATGTCCTCAAGGAAAGAGGGGCGTTGCAGCTGGCTTGCGTGGCGTCAGGAATCAGATTTATCACCCCTAAATCCTGCTGAATGCACAAGAATTCCCTGTTCCTGGCTGGCAGGACCCTTTCCCTCAGGATAAGTGGCCATTGTGTCCTGTGTGTGTCCCAGCTCAGCTCCCTCCTGGCCCCACGGCTTCTCCCACTCAGCTCTCCCTCTTCCTCCTCCAGACTGGCAGCAGAGCAGATAAATCACCTCTAATCAACCAGACAATCAGCTCTTATCAATTCACAATCACCTCTAATCAACCAGACAATCAGCTCTTATCAATTCACAATCACCTCTAATCAACCAGACAATCAGCTCTTATCAATTCACAATCACCTCTTATCAATTCACAATCACCTCTAATCAACCAATCAGCTCTTATCAATTCCCAATCACCTCTTATCAACCTCACAATCATCTCTTATCAACCAGACATCACCTCTTATCAATTCCCAATCACCTCTTATCAACCTCACAATCATCTCTTATCGATTCACCTGTTATCAATTCCCAGTCACCTCTTATCAATTTCCAATCAACTCTTATCAATTCACAGTCACCTCTTATCAATTTCCAATTACCTCTTATCAATTCCCAATCACCTCTTATCAACCTCACAATCACCTCCTATCAATCTCAAGATTACCTCTTATCAATTCCCAATCACCTCTTATCAATTCCCAATTAATAACCTCCTAACAATTCCCAATCACTTCTTATCAACCTCTCAATCAAAACCTCCTGGAAATTTGATTCTGGAAGATAAAAAAATTCCCTCATCCACCCAAAATCCTATTAAAGCTTTTTTGGGCAGAAATTTTCCATTCATTTCAGGTGATTTTTTATTTGTTTGTAGGAAAATTGTCTTTTCCCGGGTTATTTTTGAGTCCATGGATTTTAGCATTGATCCAAGAGTTTCTAGGAGGAAATAAGGAAGAGCTAATTAAGGATATTAATAATTATAAGTGATTAATTATTCTCTAATAAAGAAGACATTTATTAATGACGGAATTATTGCTGGGGTAAAGGAAGAACAAGTTTTTTGGACAGCTGAATCTCATTTTTTCCCCCAAATTTCCTGTCTGGAGACAAGCTGGGTGAAAACGCTGAGCTGAGCTTAAGGCAGCCTCTCCATCCCCTTGGGAACTGACCTCGAATCCCACGGCTCCTGCTCCAGCTTTTCTCATTTTGGAAAATCCCAGGCTGCAGCTTGGCTCTCCTCTCCCCCACCTGGACGTTCCTCCCTTCCCAAACCCCGGCTCCGAAGGGCCCCGCTCCCCTCCCGGGAGCGATCCCACAGAATATCCCACAGAACTCTATTTCCAGCCCTAATGAAGGGCTCGGCCGGCTTTGGTTTGCTTTTCTGGCTGAGCGTTTGTACCACCCCACCTCCTCCTCCTCCTCCTCCTCCTCCTCCTTTTTCCGGGAAGAATGTTCCGTGTGCACCCCACAATTAAATTCCAGACAGCTCTGGGGGCGGGGGGGAGATTTGGGCTATTCTGAAACACAAACCAAAATAAATAATAATAATAATAAAAAAAACCCCAAAACAACCCAAGGTGCTCAAACTATATTTGACCACCCGAAAATGAGGCGAGGAGAATTCCAGGCGAGGGGGGGGGGGGGGGAAACAAATTTACAAAAATAAAAAACTCAACTCAGCCACTGTGGGAGCCTCTTTTTTTGGAAAGGCAAAACCCAACCCGGAGTTCAGCCCAAGTGATGAATGCAAGAAAAAAACCAAAATTGTGTGGTTTGCTGCCTTTAATCAGCTCCCACCTGATCCCTGGGGATTTGCTCCTATTTGAGCTCCACGCGGGATTTGGGATCGTTATCCCAGAGCGGCAATTTGCAAATTAGGGCCTGCACTTGGAGGGAATTAGAACTGGATTTAGCTGGGGCACAATCAGGCCACTGTCTTCCCTCAAGGTCCTCTTTATTCCCTGCTGGAGTCGCCTCCAAAAGCTGCGGCAAAGCCCAAGTGGAGGTTTGGAAACGCCAGGTGGGGGTGGGACAGCAAAGCTGGAATGATCTTCCACCTAAATATCCCCAAGGCAGAGCTGCTGATCCCAGAATTCCCCAAAATCCCAAATATCCTCCCCAGTGAGAGCTGCTGATCCCAGAATTCCCCAAAATCCTAAATATCCTCCAGTACAAACTGCTGATCCTAGAATAACCCAAAATCCCAAATATCCTCCCCGTACAAACTGCTGATCTCAGAATTACTCCAAATCCCAAATATCTTCTTGGTCAGAGCTGCTGATCCCAGAATAACCCAAAATCCCAAATATCCTCCCCATAACAGCAGCTGATCCCAGAATAACCCAAAATCCCAAATATCCTCCTGGTCAGAGCTGCTGACCCCAGAATAACCCAAAATCCCAAATATCCTACCTGTACAAACTGCTGATCCCAGAATTCCCCAAAATCCCAAATATCCCCAAGCCAGAGCTGCTGATCCCAGAATAACCCAAAATCCTAAATATCCTCCCCATAACAAGCAGCTGATCCCAGAATAACCCAAAATCCCAAATATCCTCCTGGTCAGAGCTGCTGATCCCAGAATTACCCCAAATCCCAAATATCCTCCCTGTACAAACTGCTGATCCCAGAATTCCCCAAAATCCCAAATATCCTCCCCAGTGAGAGCTGCTGATCCCAGAATTCCCCAAAATCCCAAATATCCCCAAGCCAGAGCTGCTGATCCCAGAATAACCCAAAATCCCAAATATCCTACCTGTACAAACTGCTCATCCCAGAATTCCCCAAAATCCCAAATATCCTCCTGGTCAGAGCTGCTGATCCCAGAATTCCCCAAAATCCCAAATATCCTCCCAGTGAGAGCTGCTGATCCCAGAATTCCCCAAAATCCCAAATATCCTCCCCAGTGAGAGCTGCTGATCCCAGAATAACCCAAAATCCCAAATATCCTCCCCGTACAAACTGCTGATCTCAGAATTACCCCAAATCCCACATATCTTCTTGGTCAGAGCTGCTGATCCCAGAATTCTCCCAAATCCCAAATATCCTCCTGGTCAGAGCTGCTGATCCCAGAATTCCCCAAAATCCTAAATATCCTCCTGTACAAACTGCTGATCTCAGAATTACTCAAAATCCCAAATATCCCCAAGCCAGAGCTGCTGATCCCAGAATAACCCAAAATCCCAAATATCCTACCTGTACAAACTGCTGATCCCAGAATTCCCCAAAATCCCAAATATCCTACCTGTACAAACTGCTGATCCCAGAATTCCCCAAAATCCCAAACATTCCCGACGTGGTTGCGTCCGTCGCGCCACTTCAGCGTCCCCCTGGAACCCAAGGAATTCTCTCACAAGGGACATCACAGCATTCCCAGATGGAACAGCACCACTAAAGCCCAGCCTAAATATTTAGGCCAGCTTAGATGGAGCTGGGAGTCCACTGCAAGGTGCCCATGGCAGGGGGTGGAGTTGGATCTTTCCCAAAGTTCTTTCCGGCCCAAACCATTCCCAGATTTTATGGCAAACATCCAAAAATTCCCTCGGAGGACGGAGACACAAAAGGCTCCCCCAGGCCTTGGATTTCAGCAGGAGGATTTAATCCCATAATGTTTTCCTGCTCTGGGCTGAGTGGGAAGAATCCATTCCGTTCCCTAATCCCAAAAGTATTTTCTGGAGGTGCTGCCTCGTGCCTTTAGGACCTTGCACCTGATCCTGAATTAATTACAGGGATTGATCCAGCGGGAGTTCCTGCCTGGCACATCCCTGTGGACACGGTGACACCACAGCCTGGAATTCCAGCGGCTCAGCCCCTGGGAAAACAGAGAGGAAAAGCATCCCCAAGGGATCCTTCATCCCATGTCTTGTGGGGCTGGAGAAGTGATTCCAGGAGGAGATCCCACAGCCAGGAGAGCCGGGAATGGAAAATTCCTGCCTGGCTGTGCCCGGCTCCGGAGCCATTTCCCTCCCTCCCAGAATCCCACTCCACCCACTCCACTCAGAGCTTTAATTCCAGCTCATCCCAGAAAATCGGATCCCTGCACATTCCCCAGCCGGACACCATGGAATTACAAACTCCTGGAATGCTTTGGCTTGGAAGGACCTTAAAGATCCTCTCATCCCGTGGGCAGGGACACTTCCCACTGTCCCAGGCTGCTCCAAGTGTCCAGCCTGGCCTTGGGCACCTCCAGGGATCCAGGGGCAGCCACAGCTGCTCTGGGAATTCCATCCCAGCCCCTCCCCAATTCCTTCCCAGCCAGGAATTCCTTCCCAAACTGAGTTGAAATGGATCTGGAGCTTGGAATAAAAGCTGGGAATTAGACTGAGGGAATATCAGGGGTTTGAGGAATTCTGAGCTCTTTCTGGAGCTGGAGGCCAAGGCTTTGGAATCCCTCAGGGAATGTCGGAATATTTTCCCTCTGTGCTGATGCTGAGCTCGCCTGCTTTGCCTCAAAACCCCAACTGGAGCGATTGAAAATCATGGAATCCTGGAATTTTTGGGGTTGGATGGGATCTTCAAGAACATCCAGTTCCAGCCCATGCCATGGACACTTCCCAAAATCCCAGGGTATTCCAAGTGTCCAATCAGGCCTTGGGCACTTTCAGGCATCCAAAGGCAGCCACAGCTTCTCTGGGAATTCCACCCCAGCCCCTCCCCACCCTCCCAGGGATGAACTTTTCGTGATCTCCAAGCTAAACCTGCTCTGTTCCCGGTGACATCCCGAGTTCCTGGGGACAAATCCCGCATGGAAAAGGGAAGAGCTCCAAGAGCAGCAGGGCCGGGGGAGCGGCTCTGGTGGGGATTTTGGAAAGGATTTTGGGTGGGTTCGAGACAGGACCTCTGGGCTGTCTTTGATGTGATTTATTTTCCTGTCCTGCACACGGGCAGGAAGGGTGAGCTCGGCTCACACCTGCACTGCACGGCTCAGGAGGTCACAGCACCCTCGGTTGAAGACCTTTTAAGGGTTTATTGACAATAAAACACTGCCAACAATGACATTTATGTTCTCGACCCAATCCTTAAATATTTCATCCTATGGACCCGTGCCACAGTGTGAGCTCTCTTAGCCAATCACGTCACGGCACACAAACCCACAGCGCTGCACCCTGAACGCCTCGTTCACCTCCGCAACTGCTTTTATTATTAATAATTATAATAATTAAATATAAACTATTATTTATTCATCTTAAACTCTAAAACTCTAAACTTTCCTTTGCTTAGCTCAACGTGTCTCTGCTTTAAACCACAAATCCACCTTCTCCCTTCCAGCACCTCAACTGGGAAACCTTTCCCAAGGTCTCGGATCAAATCCTGGGTTTAATTCTAGAATTTGGCTAACAGACCCAAAGTTCTGAGAATTCCAACATCTCTTTTCCTTGGCTTTCCCGAGGTGCCAGACTGGGACAGGGAAGGGCAGGAAGCTGGAAGAAAAAACCAGGAATGGAAACAGGAATGAATGGTTGCCATGGAAACCTCTCCTCTTTCTTGCAGTGCTTCCCTGGTTTTGGATCGTTCCCACCTGGATAAGGCTCCCTGATCCTTTGGTTCTGGTGGAAGGTGTCCCTGGCCATGGCGGGGGATTGGAATGAGGTGATCCACCCAAACCATTCCAGGACTTTGGGATTTCAATCCAAACACCTCATTCCTGGTGCTGACACTGGACTGAGCGCAAGGAAGGAGGTTCTGGAGGAGTTTGGCTTCCTTATTCCCATAGGAAATGGGAGCACGATCCAGAAGTTTCCATAAACAGGAAGAGTGCTTTACTTTGCCCAAACGTAAAACCCAAAATAAATTGGGATTCGGACAAATCCTCCAATAAAATTCACACGCAGCTGGCAGAAAGAAAAGCTTTGAAAAATCCCCCCCAGCTTCAGGGATTTGGGATTCTCGTGTCATTCCTGGCTTTTCCTGAGCCCTCCCTTATCCTCCCCAGACCCTTCTGGGATCCTGGGATCCATCCAGATGGAAACATCTGGTGACCCTTTGGAAAACCCGGTGCATTCCACGGGTGTTCAGGAAATACTGGAATAGGTATTCCTTTACGCCTTCCATTCCTGGAAGCCAGGTGGCTTCAGAGCCCTTCTCCTGCTTTTTTTATGGAATCATGGATTGGTTTCAATCCTCTAAAATCATCAAGTCCACACTTTAAATCCCAAGTGCCACATGGATAATAAATCCCTCCAGGGATGGGGACTCCAAACCGCCCTGGGCAGCTCCAATCCTTGGCCTCCTTTTCCATGAGGAAATTCCTGCTGATTTCCAACCTGAACATCTCCTGGCCGTTCCCTCTCCTCCTGTCCCTGTTCCCAAGGAGCAGATCCCAAATTTTCCCCCTGGCTGTCCCCTCCTGTCACAGCCAGAAGGTCCCCCCGAGCCTCCTTTTCTCCAGGATCTTTGATGGGATCAAGGGAAGAATTCCTGAATCGAGGGAGAGATTCCTCTCTTCCCACAGCAAACACCAAAATTTGGCTGATGGAAAATATTCCCAAAATGTTCATTTCTCCAACTGATTATATGGATAACGTGGATTTCTCTGGAGACATCCACGATCCCGACACCAAAATCCAGCTGAGGTGACAATTCCACAACATCCTGTGGAATTTCTTTTCCTGCTCACCTCTCATTCTTTTCCTTGGAAAAGGCTCAAACCTGACTTTGCCCTTTGGGAATTCCCAGAGGTGACAGCAGGACCTTGCTGGGGTGTGTTTTCCATGGATTTGCTTCCCTGGCTTCAGTCCAAGAGGGAAGGACCCTTGATGGGATCAAGGGAAGAAATCCTGGAGCGAGGGAGAGATTCCTCTCTTCCCACAGCAAACACCAAAATTGGGCTGATGGGAAACATTCCCAAAATGTTCATTTCTCCCACATTGATTGCATGGAGAGGGATAACGTGGATTTCTCTGGAGACATCCACGATCCCGACACCAAAATCCAGCTGAGGTGACAATTCCACAAGACCCCGTGGAGTTTGCAATTTCCTGCCCACCCACACTCACCCCTCATTCCTTTTCCTTGGAAAAGGCACAAACCTGGCTTTTCCCTTGGGAATTCCCTGAGGTGGCAGCAGGGCCTTTGCTGGGGTGTGTTTTCCATGGATTTGCTTCCCTGGCTTCAGTCCAAGCGGGGTCAGGCAGTTCCTGGTATTCCCGAGGGGGATTTTCCAGGAGCTGCTTAACAGAGGATGGGAATGTCCCGGGAATGTCCCGGGAATGTCCCGGGAATGTCCCACAAGAGCCCGGGACTCAGGTCACTGCTCCTGCTGCCGGAGGGCTGAGCCAGCACCATTCCTCCTTTCCAGGAGTTTCCATGGGCTCCACATTCCCGGGCACTGGGGCAGGACCGAGGGAACAGCACAATCCCTTCCCAGGAGGGCTGGGAGTGCCTCTGACAAAGGCTGGAACATTCAATTCTCCCTCCTATTTTCCATGGAAAAGCAATCCAGGGAGAAAATTGGGAGAAACCAACACCAGGAGCAGCTTTAGATGGAAGATTTCCCAAATCCAGGCTTAATTTCCCATCTCAAATAAGCCCAAATTTCTTAAAACTGGGTCTAACATCCCAGACTGGGTCAACATCCCAGAAATCCCCTCTAGTGGGAATTTCTGGAATATGTGGAGATCCTGGAATTTATTCCTGGTCCTGACTGGGTGATTTGTCCTCCTCCAGGACCAGCATCACCTGAATCCAAGGAAATGAGGGTTCCTGTCATTATTCCCTGGATTTCTGGGAATTAAATGCAACTTTTGGCCTCTGGAATTCCATTTCCACCCAAATTCAGGACAATAAATCGGATTTTCCACTAAAAATTCCTTCCTGTGGCTGTGGCTTTTCCAAGGCAATTTCTCCATCTGCTGGTGGAAAAGCAACTCCCAAAGTGCTGGAATTGCTCTGGGCTGGAATTTTCCACTTTTTTTTTCACTTCCTGACTTCCAGATCCCACTGGAACGGGGAAAACACTGGATCAGGGCTGGGAATTTGCTCCCTCTGTTTCCACTTCAGGAATTGGGATGAGTTTTATGGGCAGGATGATCCTTGGAAACTCTAGGAACGGATTCCCCGATCCCAGAAATGGATTCCCAAATCCCCAGAATGGATTCCCTGGTCCCAGGAATGGATTCCCTGATCCCAGGAATGAAATCCCTGATCCCAGGAATGAATTCCCTGCATTTCACCCCCATCCTGATGATTCCAAACCCAATTATTCCCAAAGGATAAATTCATTTTCAAACAGAAAATCCCTTTTTTAAAAGCAATAAGACATTCCCACAAATCTTTCGGATCTGATCCACAGGATTTGGAATATTTGCTTGGAAAAAAGGGATTGAGCTGGATTTTAAAGGATTCCCCAATCCCAATGAATATTTTATTTTGGATTTTGATTATTTTTAACAAGATAGGGATGGAAGTTGGGTGAGGGAGAAGGAATTCCATGGAAAAGAAAAGGAGTGGATTTTCTTCCTGGAAACCTTTGGATTGGAAATAAATCTGCTCCTCTTCCTCTCCAAATGGAGCCACATCCCAAATTTCCAGTGCAATTCCAACTGCAGGACGGGGAATCCGAGTTTTCCTGCCCCAATCCCAGCTGGATCCATCCTGGAGTTTTTAAGGCATAAATATCCCTTCCCAAATTTCCCATGGATCTGGCAGATCCCAGGGAGCAAAGCCTGAATCCAATGGAAAAATCTTTTTTATTGTCATGATTCCTGATTAAACAGGGCCTTGAAAAATTTGGATTGGGATGGAAATTCCAAAGAAATCCAATCTTTGTGCCCATATTCCCACTTTTCCATCGGTGCCATTCCAAGGATGGAGATTTAGGGCTCCTCTGTCTCCAGGGGCAGAATTCCCAACATTGGAATTCCAGATTTCCCTGGATCATTCTCTTCCCAAACATTCCCGTGGTTCTGGGCATCACTCCCAACGTCTCTCCTGAAGTTTTCCACCTTTTCCGGTGCTCTGGAATTTTGGGACTTCTTGGAGCTGAGCGATCTCACTCAGGCAGAAAATTCCCTTCATTTTTCCTGGCTCGTTTCCCACCAGGATGAGTTGGGTGGGAGAGAA
Source organism: Serinus canaria (assembly GCF_022539315.1). Lineage (NCBI taxonomy): Eukaryota > Metazoa > Chordata > Aves > Passeriformes > Fringillidae > Serinus > Serinus canaria. The sequence goes on from NC_066315.1 coordinate 1,483,224, forward strand.
GGGAAAGGAAAATTGGGATAAGGAAAAGGGGGGAAAACTGGGAAATATCTTGGCACTGATAAATCCGGGTTGAAAAAAACAGCAGGAAAAGGAAGAATTTCTATCAATGAAATGGAAAATCAATCCCATTCCTGGGGATAAAGGATTGGAGGGAATTCTCCCTGTGGAGCAGACAGTTCCAGGATATCCTGAGTTTTAATTCTCCCAAGATTTTCCACACTATCCCCCAAAAAATCTGGAGCTAAATCCCCCCAGCTGGAAATTTTAAGGCAGAAATTGCTGGAATATTCCCAATGCAGCTGGAAAATGCCGCTCCTGATAAATCCACTCCTCGGGAATTTCCCAGGAAGGGAGGGAATAGCAGCCACATGGAAGTGGAGCAGAATTCCTGGCCTCAGAACTGGCTTTCCTCAGAAAAAAAACGGGAAAATGTGGATAAATCCACTGGAAAAGACGGAATTCCTGGTGTTTCCTGCAGCTATCCAGGAAAAGAGGCACCAGAGAAGGAAGGGAAAATTCCCATGTGTCCAAAAACCTCTTGGGATCCACAGGACCCACACCTTGGAGAACTCCATCCTTTGGGAATTTTCCCGGAATTTACATATTCCCTAAAATTCCCCACAAGGAGGTGCTGAGTGCCAGGAAATCTTTCTCCAACTTCTCCAGGTCCTCCAGGAGAATTCATCCAGAAATTCAGGATGAATTCCATTCTCCTTTAGTTTGGATCCTCATCCCTGAGCATTCCCATGTTTCTCCAAAGTCCTCAGTCCCATTCCAGCTTTCAGGCCAGTTCCATCCCATCCCATTCCCACTGGATATTTTCCTTGATCACCCATCCAAATTCCCGCTTTCCCTTGGCAGACCCGAATCCTGGCGGTTCCATCTCCACATGGGAAGAAATCCACGCATCCAACGGCATCCCACAGGAATATCTGGAAAAGCACCTCCTGCTCCAAGTGCTCCTCCCCCAGCAATTTGCTGGAGCATTCCCAAAAATATTCCAGCACCATCCCTCCAGGAGGTCACTTCTTCTTTGCCGGAGCTTTGGAATTCCCACCGGCCTTTCCATCGGTTTTGGCGCCTCCGGATTTTCCAGCTTCTCCTTCCTTTTCCCCCTTTTTCCCTTGTTTCTTGTCGTTTGTGTCCTTTCCCTTTTCCCCCTTTTCCTTTTCCCCCTTTTCTCCTTTCCCTCCTTTTTCCTCTTTTCCTCCTTTTTCCCCTTTCTCCCCCTTTTCTCCGTCTTTTTTTTTGGCTCCGTCCTTCCCTTCCTTCTTGGATTCTTCCTTCTGCTCCTTCTCCCCGTCCTTGTTCTTGGAGCCTTTGGATCCATCCTTCTTTCCCTGAGCCTTGTCCACTTTTCCGGACACAGTGGGAACTTCTTCCTCTTTTTTTTCTTCTGCAACCTGAGCTGTTTCCGAGGAAAGAAGAAAAAAATGGAAAAGGAATTGATGTGGATTCAACGACCCAGGAATTGTCAAAGTTCCAGCTCGCTGCTAGAAATCTGGGATAAAGGGAAAACATTCCTGCTGGGGATTTTCCCATCCAGCTGATGGCTCCCAGGGAGGTTTTTTTTGGAGCTGAGAAGCAGCAAATCCAAGGATTGATGGATCAGCTTGGAAAAGAGAAGCCACAGGCGGCCGGGAATCAAAATTCCCCAAATTCCTTGGAGAACTATCTCATCCCATCAGGATCAACCAGAAGGACAAGGATTTATTCATGGAAGTGGGTTCAGTTCCACAGGGAGGGCTGGGAATTCCCAGTTTCAGGCATCCCTGAAATCCCGGGATTTGTGCAAATTCCCGTGGTTCGACTCGTAATTCTGCATTTTGCTGGAGTAGGACTGAATTTCTCCAAGGAATTCCTGAATTCATAGTATTGGGATCTGCCTCTTTTCCCATGGATTGAAATTTTGGAAATGCTGGTTTTATGGAATTACAGCTCCTGGAGAGACACAGGAAAGGAGGAAAAAAGGCTTCAAGAGGTGTTAAGGAAACAGGAAAAATCCAGGAATGAAGAAGCAGCAAATCCAAGGATTGATGGATCCGCTTGGAAGAGAGAAGCCACAGGCGGCCGGAAATCGAAACTCCCTAAATTCCTTGGAGAACCATCTCATCCCATCAGGATCAACCAGAATGACAAGGATTTAGTGGAAGGACAAGGATTTATTCATGGAATTGGGTTCAGTTCCACAGGGAGGGCTGGGAATTCCCAGGTTTGGACCCGATATCTGGACGACAGCCCTTAAATCCCAGGATTTCTGCAAATTCCCGTGGTTCAACTCGTAATTCTGCATTTTGCTGGCATAGGACTGAACTTCTCCAAGGAATTCCTGAATCCCTACAGTGTTGGGATCTGCCTCTTTTCCCACGGATTGAAATTTTGGAAATGCTGTTTTTATGGAATTACAGCTCCTGGAGAGACACAGGAAAGAAGGAAAAAAGGCTTCAAGAGGAGGCTTTAAGGAAACAGGAAAAATCCAGGAATGGAGAAGCAGCAAATCCAAGGATTGATGGATCCCCTTGGAAGAGAGAAGCCACAGGCGGCCGGGAATGGAAATTCCCTAAATTCCGTGGAAAACCATCTCATCCTCTTCCTTCAGCACAGGCAGGGAGTGGAGAGGTCTGGGCTGGCCATGGCCAGAGAGAGTGAGGAGATTTTCGGGAGAGCCTATGGAATCAGGAAAGGAGAGTGACAGCCATGGAGAAGAAACATTCCAGCAGGAAAAACCAGGAATGCGGAATTCCAACCACTCCAATTTCGCTCCTGGTATTCCCCAACCCAAGGGCATGGCCCTGAAATTAAATTAAATTCCTGCTGGGAATTTTCAGCATGGAATTCCCTTTCTAACTAAGGAGGAGGAGGAGGGATGCAAATGGATGGGAAAATGGGATATGGCCTCCAGCTGTCTCAGGAAAAATTTGGATTGAATATTAGGGAAAACAATTCCTGATTGGAAGAGTGATTAAGGATTGGGAAGTGCTGGAATCACCATCCCTGGAAGGGTTCCAAAAACCGGGAGATGTGGAATTTCACGGGGTTTTTTAGTGGGGTTTGGTTCAAAATAGGATTTGATGGATTTGAGAAGCTTTTCCAGACTTCATTTGGGAATGAAGGAATTATTCCGACTCGGAGAAGCTTTTCCAGACTTAATTTGGGAATGAAGGAATGATTCCGACTCGAACTGATGGAAAAATTCCCTCTTATCTGAAGGATTGAATCCCAAGATCCTGAGTCCACACTGGGAGGGTTGACCTTGGTGGTGGCACCACGGGAGGGACTTTGCACTCCCAGAATCCCAAAAAAAAGAGGTGGGAATTATTTCTGGGGATGTCGGTCAGCTCATTGGTAGGTTTGCATTCCCAGAATCCCAAAAACAAGTGGGAGTTACCTCCAGGGATGTCAGTGAGCTCATTGAGGGACTCTGCATTCCCAGAATCACAAAAAAAGTGGGAATTACATCTGGGAATGTCTCTGAACTCATTGAGGGCCTCAGCATTGTCAGAATCCCCCTAGAAATGTGGGAATTAACTCTGGGAATGTTGCTGAGCTCATTGAGGGACTCCGCATTCCCAGAATCCCAAAAAAAAAGTGGGAATTACCTCCAGGAATGTCTCTGAACTTATTGAGGGCCTCAGCACTGTCAGAATCCCCCCCAAAAAAAGTGGGAATTAGCTCCAGGAATGCTGCTGAGCTCATTGAGGGACTCTGCATTCCCAGAATCCCAGAAAAGGGTGAAATTATATCTGGGAATTTTGCTGAGCTCATTGAGGGAATTTGCCCTGCCCCAATCCCTAAAAAAGTGGGAATTACCTGCAGGATATTGGTGAGCTCATTGAGGGAATTTGCACTGTCGGAATCCCCCCCAAAAAGTGGGAATTACCTGCAGGAATGTCGGTGGCCTCATTGAGGAACTTTGCATTCCCAGAATCCCAGATAAGGGGGAAATTATTTCTGGGAATGTCCCTGAGCTCATTGAGGGAATTTGCACTGTCGGAATCCCCCCCAAAAAGTGGGAATTACCTGCAGGAATGTCGCTGAGCCCATTGAGGAACTTTGCATTCCCAGAATCCCCCAAAAATCGGGAATTAGCTCCAGGAATATTGGTGAGCTCATTGAGGGACTTAGCACTGTAAGAATACCCCCCCAAAAAAGCTGGAATTAGCTCCAGGAATGTCTCTGAGCCCATTGAGGGACTCTGCGCTCCCAGAATCCCAAAAAAAAAGCGGGAATTACCTCCGGGGATCTCGGTGAGCTCGCCCAGGGGCGGCACGGTGTCCAGCTTGTCGGCGTAGTTCTTGGCCGCCTGGCGCTGGGCGTAGCGCGCCTCGATCTCCTTCCGCGTGCGCGGGATCCGGCACTTGAAGATGCAGCACAGGGTGATAACTGGGAATGGGAAACAGGGAATTCTGGGGGATGGCTGGGAATGGGGAACAGGGAATTCTGGGGGATGGCTGGGAATGGGGAACGGGGAATTGTGGGCGAGGGACTGGGAGTGGGGAACGGGGAATTCTGGGGGATGGCTGGGAATGGGGAACGGGGAATTCTGGGGGATGGCTGGGAGTGGGGAACGGGGAATTCTGGGGGATGGCTGGGAATGGGGAACGGGGAATTCTGGGGGATGACTGGGAATGGGGAACGGGGAATTCTGGGTGAGGGACTGGGAATGGGGAACGGGGAATTGTGGGGGATGGCTGGGAATGGGGAACGGGGAATTCTGGGGGATGGGACTGGGAATGGGGAACGGGGAAGTTCTGGGGGATGCTGGGAATGGGGAACGGGGATTCTGGGGGATCGCTGGGAATGGGGAACGGGGAATTCTGGGGATGGCTGGGACGGGGATCGGGGACGCTGGGAATGGGGAACGGGGAATTCTGGGGATGGCTGGGAGTGGGAAACGGGGAATTCTGGGGGATGGCTGGGAATGGGGAACGGGGAATTCTGGGTGATGGGACTGGGAATGGGGAACGGGGAATTCTGGGGGATGGCTGGGAATGGGGAACAGGGAATTCTGGGTGAGTTCCTGGGAATGGATAGGGAGAAACAAGGAATTAACTGGGAATGGGAGTGGGAAATGTGGAATTCTGGGTGAGTTATTGGGATTAGGAGAGGGAAACGAGGAATTCTGGGTGAGTTCCTGGGAATGGGAGTGTGAAACGTGGGAATCTGAGGGAGTTCCTGGGAATGGAGAGGGAAATGAGGAATTCTGGGGATAACTGGGACTGGAAATGGGATAAAAGGAATTCCGGGTGAGTTTCTGGGAATGGAGAGGGAGAAACGAGGAATTAACTTGGGAATGGGAGTGGGAAATGAGGAATTCTGGGGGAGTTCCAAGGAATGGAAAACATGGAATTCTGGCTGAGTTACTCAGAGGGGGAAGTGAGGAATTCTGGGGGAGTTCCTGGGAATGGGAATGTGAAACACAGGAATCTGAGAGAGTTCCTGGGAATGGAAAGGGAAGTAAGGAATTCTGGGGATAACTGAGAATGGCGATGGGAAAAGAGGAATTCCAGTTGAGTTTCTGGGAATGGGAAATGAGGATTTGGGTTGGTTCTTGGGAATGGGAGCAGGAAACGGGAATCTGGGTGAGTTACTGGGAATGGAATTCTAGGGAGTTATTGGGAGTGGGAAATGTGGAATTCTGGGTGAGTTATTCAGAATGGGCCGTGCGGAATTCTCAGTCTGGGAATGGGAGACGGGATCAAGGATTTGCGGTGGTCGCTGGGAATCGGAGGGGGAAACAAGGAATTCAGGGGATAAATGGGAATGGCAATGGGAAAAAAGGAATTCCGGGTGAGTTTCTGGGAATGGAGAGGGAGAAACGAGGAATTAACTGGGAATGGGAGTGGGAAACATGGAATTCTGGGGGAGTTATTGGGAATGGAAAACATGGAATTCTGGGGGAGTTATTGGGAATGGAAAACATGGAATTCTGGGGGAGTTACTGGGAATGGAAAACATGGAATTCCGGGGGAGTTATTGGGAATGGAAAACATGGAATTCTGGGGGAGTTATTGGGAATGGAAAACATGGAATTCTGGGGGAGTTACTGGGAATGGAAAACATGGAATTCTGGGGGAGTTATTGGGAATGGAGAGGGAAATATGGAGTTCTGGGGGAGTTCCTGGGAACAGGAAATGAGGATTTGGGTTGGATACTGGGAATGGGAGCAGGAATCTGGGGGAGTTCCTGGGAATGGGGAGCCTGGCATTTGGGATCTGGACTTTTCCCGGTTTTTGGTGGGATGGGGCCCCCTTGTGGGATGTGCTGGGAGCCGGAACCCACGCTTGGATCAGGGTTCGGCATTGGTCCGATTTGTTCAGCCTAATTTAATTAATGTTTCATTAATAATCTAATATTAACAGTACCATTATTTTTAAAATCTTATTAAATATAATATCATTACAACCATTAATTAAGACGATATTTGCAATTAATTATGTTGTTGTAGAAGTAGATTATTATTCATAAAAGGAACACAAATATTTAATACTTGTATAAAAATTTAATAAAATAAAAATAAAATTAATTTAATTTAATAATACTTGTATTAAAATTAATTAAATTATTAATTTAATTAATTATTAAATTAAATATTAAATATGAAATAATTAATTCTATTATTAATTTATTAAATTATTATACGAATACACACTGTTAATTACAACTGCAATGGCAATTAATTACATTATTATAGAAATATGTTATTATTTGTAACATAGTTCTATATCGAGAATAAATATATCTTATATATTATTTAATAATGAACCTAAATATTTATTATAATTATATTATATTAAGTATACTACATTAATTAATTATTATATTAATTAATATAGTATATTATTATATTAATTAATATCGTATATTATTTATTATATATAGTTATATATTATTATATATAATATATTTAAGTATACTATATAACTATTAAGTATACCTATAATTATAATTAATCACAATATTCCATAAGTATATAATTATTGACATTGAAATAAATTATTCCATCAATATAATTTTATTAAGTATATTTCCTTATTTATTATCATAATAGCAAAAATAAATTTATGAATTAAAACTATAATTACAGTTAATTATATCATTATACAGATATATTAATATTTATAACATAGAAATGTTTTATTCAATAATACAATTTTAATTCTTGATTATTTATAATAATAAAAATTGTTATGTAAATATTTAAGTGTCATTAATAAAGTAATACTCATGATAATAATAATAATTAAAATTATATTTATAATCTTACTACCTTTAAAGAAGAATTGATTTATTTCTATTTCTTGGATCATATTTATGGATTGATTTGATTGAAGTTTATTTAATTTTATTTATTTTTATTTTTATAATAACATAAAATTGCTAAAATAATAAATGATACAAACATATTATCATTAACAAAGAAATGCCTTGTTCCATAAGTATAAATTTAATTAATAATATTACTCCATAATAATACAAGTTGTTATTTTAAATTAATATGTAATTACAAACTAATACTCACTATAATATTAATTAAAATTCTATTTATAATCCAATTACCCTTAAAGCATGAATTACCCATTTCCACTTCATTCAGGTTTATATTTTGTTCTCGCTTTACTTTTGGGTTTAAATTTATTCTATTTTTTTATTTTATAATTTAATGTTTAATTTTATTTTTCAATTTTCTACTTTTGTATTTACTTCTGTTCTTTAATTTTATGCTTGAATGTTTAGTTCATTTTTTTTATTTTTCTATTTGTTTATTTGATTCCATTTTTAAATTTAAATTTTAAATTTTAAATTTTTAAATTTTAAATTTCTCTATGTCTATTAAAATTTTCATATTAATATTTAATTATATTGATTTATCATAAAAATTAAAAATGCACTATAATAATTTATACTCAGATATATTTTGCCTAATTTTATTTTTTAATTTATTTTTATTTTAAATTTATCTACTTCTCTATTTACTGCTGTTTTTCCTTCCCTCTTTTCAGATTTATTTCTGATTTTCATTCCCTGTTTTTACGTCTCACTCCGTTCCCAATTCCCTGTTTTCCATGGATTTTTCCCATAGATTTTCTCCCTCCCAAATCCCACCCCAGGCAGGGATGGGGGCGGAGCTTGGGCCATTCCCAGCTGGGAAATCCCTCTGGAATTCCGGAGGAATTCCCAAATTCCCAGAGAGCGGACAGGAATCCAGGATGCTCCGGGATCACTCCCAGGGATGGAATTTTCTTGAAAGCAGATTCCAGGTGGGAATGTCCAGCTTGGATTCCCTCTGGAATTCTCAATTCCAGCCCAGAGGAATTCCCGGGCTCCCGGGCACCTGGAGGGAATCCAGGAAACTCCGGGATCACTCCCAGGGACGGAATTATCTTGGAAAGAGATTCCAGAAAGGAATCTCCAGTTTGGAGCTGGGAAATCCCTCTGGATGTCTCTTTTCCATCCCACAGGAATCTTCCTTGAATTCCCAAATTCCTGGAAACCTGAAAGGAATCCAGGAAATTTTGGGATCACTCCCAGGGATGGAATTTTCTTGGGAAGGGATTCCAGAAGGGAATTTCCAGTTTGGAGCTGGGAAATCCCTCAGGAATTCTCAATTCCAGCCCAGAGGAATTCCCCAATTCCAGGACAGCTGATGGGAATCCAGGAAGCTCCGGGATCACTCCCAGGGAAGGAATTCCCTGGAAAGAGATTCCAGGTGGGAATCTCCAGTTTGGATTCCCTCTGGAATTCTCAATTCCATCCCAATTCTCAATTCCATCTCAATTCTCCTTGAATTCCCAAACACCTGAAAGAAATCCTTAGGAATTCCCACACTCAGCTGGGAATTCGAGCCCAGAGGAAATCCCGAATTCCCGGACACCTGAAGAGAATCCAGGAAATTTTGGGATCACTCCCAGGCATGGAATTTTCTTGGAAAGTGATTCCAGCGGACAATTTCCAGTTTGGAGCTGGGACCTCCCTCTGGAATTCCCACACTCAGCTGGGAATTCCAGCCCAGAGGAAATCCCAAATTCCCAGACACCTGAAGGGAATCCATGATTCCCAACCTGAAGCATTCCAGGATTTCCAACCCAAAGAATTTCATGATTCCCAACCTGAAGCATTCCACAATTTCCATCTCAAGAATTCCAGGATTTCCAACTCGAATCATTCCAGGATTCCCAACCTGAATCATTCCAGGATTCCCAACCTGAATCATTCCAGGATTCCCAGCCCGAATCAATCATTCCAGGATTCCCAACCCGAATCATTCCATGGTTCCCAATCTGAATCAATCATTCCAGGATTCCCAACCCGAATCATTCCAGGATTCCCAGCCCGAATCATTCCAGGATTCCCAACCCGAATCATTCCAGGATTCCCAGCCCGAATCATTCCAGGATTCCCAACCCGAATCATTCCAGGTTTCCCAGCCCGAATCATTCCAGGATTCCCAACCCGAATCATTCCAGGTTTCCCAACCCGAATCATTCCAGGATTCCCAACCCAAAGAATTCCAGGTTTCCCAACCCGAATCATTCCAGGATTCCCAGCCCGAATCATTCCAGGATTCCCAGCCCGAATCATCCCACAGCCCACGGCTCCACCCCGGATTTGGGCGGGAATGTGGTGCCGGAGCCGATTCCCATCTCTGGAACTTCTCCAGGCGCTCTCGGGACGAAGCCCCGGCCATTCCCACCAGAGGTTCCCTCCTTGAGCATTCCCGGGATTCCAGCGGGCGCCCTGGGGAGTTTTCCGGGGGGGAATTCCCGGGCACTCACTGATGGAGAGGACGAAGAGGGCGAAGATGCCGACCACCTGCCAGAGGCGCAGCCCCCAGATCACCACCGTCTCCGACGTCACCGGGTCCGGCTTCTTCTTGGGGGGCGCCGTGGTGGCCTGGGAAAAAACACCGGGAAAAAAAACACGGATCAGGACGGCAAAATTCCCAAAAACGCTCCGGGAGCTGAGGGGAGCGCGGGAAATGGTGGAGAGGGTGGTGAGACCTCGAGGATTTGGGAATGCTGGGGGGGATTTTTAAGGAATCTCCTTTTTCCAGCCGTTCCTCGGCTCGCTCTGGAATTCCTTTCCTCGATTTTCCAGTGGATTTTTAGGATTGGGATTTCCGTCAGTTGGAGGCTGAATGAGAAAATTCCTGGAAAAACTCCTGGAAAAATCCATTTTTCCAATGAATTTTGATGGAGCCACGCCCTCGGGGTGTGGGAAAGCTGTGGATCCAGGAGGGAGCCGAATGGAACCACAGGGAAATTCCGGGATAAAAAGTTGTGGAATTTCTTAACAGAAAGATAAACTCAGCCCAAAGCTAAAGGATGGAAATCCTGTGAAATATTCCGGGGGATTTTTAGGGAAGATCTTGGAGCAGCAGCTGGAAAACAGCTGGAACACACCCGGCGCCCCAAAAAATTCCTGATTTTTTGGGATGCGGAATTCCTGAGCAATCCCTCTGCAATGAGGTGATTCCTCCAGGAATTTTATCCCAAACTGGGAATAAAGGATTATTCCCAATTTATCCTCCCAGGGCTGGCTCAGATCCGGGCTCCAATTCCCAGAGAAATCCCTTGAAATCCCATTTTTTGCTGATCTCCGGGATCAGGAGCCTGGAAGGGTTTTTGGGATCATGGGCTCATCCTGGGACTTAGGGATTTTTTGGGATTTAAGGGCTCATCCTGGAATTTTAGGATTTTGAACCCATCCCAGGATTTTCAAAATCTCTTTCAAAATTCTGGGAGAACTTCCAGCCCTGGGAATTTTTCCAAAGGCCTGGGAGTGAGCCAAGCTTTTCCTCAGTCAAATCCAGGATTTAAAGGGATTTTTGCCTCATCCCCAAATATTTCCCTGCTCTTTTCCCTTTATTTTTTTCCTTATTTTTTGGTGGTTTTTTGGGAATTTTTTCAGCTGCCAGAATCGTTTTCCTCTCCAGCTTTTCCTTCCTCCTCTGTTTGCTCCAGCCTGGCTGAGCCGGAATCGAATTCTTCAGGATAATTCCATTATCCAATTATTTCCAGGAATAAACTCCTCGCAGAGCTTTTGCTTTTCCAGGAAAAAAAAAAACCAACCTGGAATAAACAAAGCCCACCCAGGAATTCTGGCTGTTTATCCTGATTTTTGAGGCTTGGATGTTTTATTTTTGTTTTCTGGGAATTGTCTGGAATAAAATGGGAAATTTTCCGGCTGGCTGGGTCGTCCTTGGGATTCAGGGAAGGATAATTTGGGAATTCTGCACTGTCAGGGGAAGTTCTGCCTCATTTCTCCCCCTGGGAATGGTTGGACTGCTCAGAAAACCTGGAATTCTTCCTGGAGCAGCTGCCTGGCCTTGGAGAGGATTCCTGGATTTATGGAATGCTCAGGTAGGATGGGATGGGGGGGAAAGCAGGGATTGGGTTGGGAATGAGAGGCTGGAAATCCTGGGAAAAATCAGGAAAAGGGAAAGGATGAGAGCCTGGAAATCCTGGGAAAAACCAGGAAAGGATGGGGGAAGAGGCTGGAAATCCTGGAAAAAAAATATTGAAAGGGAAATCCTGGAAAAAATCAGGATAAGGGCAGAGGTGAGAGGTTTGAAATCCTGGGAAAAATGGAAAAGGAGGGATGAGAGGCCAGAAATCCTGGGAGGAAAAAAATATGGAAAGGAAGGATAAGAGCTTTGAAATCCTGGAAAAAAATGGGAAAGGGAGGGAGGAGAGGCCAAAAATCCTGGGGGAAAAAATATGGAAAGGGAAATTGTGGGAAAAACAATCAGGATAAGGGCAGGGGTGAGAGGTTTGAAATCCTGGGAAAAATGGGAAAGGGAAATCCTGGAAAAAACAGGAAAAGAGCAGGGAGGAGAGTCCAGAAATCCTGGAAAAAAAAATTAGGGAAAAGGAGGGAGAAGAGGCTGGAAATCCTGGGAAAAAATATGGAAGGGAAATCCTGGAAAAAAACAGGAAAAGAGCAGGGAGGAGAGGCCAGAAATCCTGGGGAAAAAAAAATTAGGGAAAGGGAGGGATGAGTGGATGGAAATCCTGGGAAAAATCAGGAAAATGGATGAGAGGCTGGAAATCTTTGGGAAAAAAAAAATCTGGATAAGGGCAGGGATGAGAGGCCAGAAATGCTGGGAAAAAAATATGGAGAAAGGAAAGGATGGGAAGTGTGAAATCCTGGGAAATTCCTGGAATTTTCTAATGCCAAGAATCGCAGCCAAATTCTGCTCCAGGAATTCCCAGGTGGAGCAGGGAAAAGGATCCTGAGGGAAAAGTGAAAGTTTTTGGGAGCTGGGGTTTTGTGTTCCAGGCAGGAATTTCCCTCTGGAATTGCAGCCAGGGCTCGGGAGCTGCTGTTCTCTTCTGGATCATTCCCTGATTCTCCAGAAATTTGGGAATGCAGAGTCATCCTCGGGGAAAAGCTCCTGCAGTGGGGCAGGAATTCCATGGAATCCCACAATTCCATCAAATCCAGGATTACTGGGAATGAGGGAAGAGAGGAGAAGGAAAACCCATCCCAAATATTTCCAAAATTTTCCAAATCTTTCATGGGAATACCCGTCAGGAATGGGATTTTTGGGATCATTTTTGCCCCGCTCCTCAACTCATTGGAAAACCGGGAAAACCCCGAGATTCCAACCCGAAATTCCCAATCCAGCCTTTCAGGAAGCACCAAAAATTCCCAAAAAAAACCTCCTCGGATCCACCTTAAATTCCCGGCCGGTGGTTTTCCAGGGCAATCCCCCTCTCCCGGCCCTCATTCCCACTTTTCCAAGGCTTTTTTTCCAGCGGGATATTTTTCCTCACCTCGATCAGCTGCGCCAGGGAAAGCCGGGATCGGAGCAGGACGAGGCAGGAAAATCCCCAAAATTCCCAGCTGGGATCCCACGCCATCTTCTCCTCCCTCCCGGGATCTTCCCTCCTGCCGAGCCCGGAATTTTGGGGGATTTCGGGAATAGTCCCGGCCTGGCTTTTCCAGCGGCGCTCGGCGAGCGGACGGCGCCGGAGGCCGCTCGTTAATTAATTAATTACATTAATGAGGCGGTGTCGGGGCCGGAGCCCCGGGAGGGGGGGTCGGGAGCACCGGGAGCGCTTCCTGCGGCTCCAGGGCAGAATTCCCGCTATTCCAGGGCAGAATTCCCGCTACTCCCGGGCAGAATTCCCGCTGCTCCCGGGCAGAATTCCCGCTATTCCCGGGCAGAATTCCCGCTGCTCCCGGGCAGAATTCCCGCTGCTCCCGGGCAGAATTCCCGCTGCTCCCGGGCAGAATTCCCGCTGCTCCGGGGCAGAATTCCCGCTGCTCCCGGGCAGAATTCCCGCTATTCCCGGGCAGAATTCCCGCTGCTCCAGAGCAGAATTCCAGCTGTTCCCGGGCAGAATTCCCGCTGCTCGAGAGCAGAATTCCCGCTGCTCGCGGGCAGCATTCCAGCTGCTCCAGAGCAGAATTCCCGCTGCTCCAGAGCAGAATTCCCGCTGCTCCAGAGCAGAATTCCAGCTGTTCCTGGGCAGAATTCCAGCTGCTCCAGAGCAGAATTCCCGCTGCTCCCGGGCAGAATTCCCGCTGCTCGAGAGCAGAATTCCCGCTGCTCCAGAGCAGAATTCCCGCTGCTCCAGGGCAGAATTCCTTGCCTTTTCTGTTTTTTTTTCCCCCCTCACTTTTCTTTTTCCACAGCTTTTTCTTTTCCTCTTTTTTATTTTTTTGTCCCAGTATTTTTTTCCAATTCCCCCCCCCCCCCGGTGTATTTTTATTTTTTCCAGGTTTTTTCCAGATTTTTCCCCCAGGTTTTTTTCCAGGCTTTTTTCTTTCCGGGTTTTTTTCCATTTTCAGGATTTTTCCAGGTGTTATTTTTGAGTTTTTTTTGTTTGTTTGTTTATCCCCCATTGGTTTGTTTTGGGTTTTGTTTTGTTTGTTTTATTTTTTTTTTCCCCAGTGTTTTTTATTTTTCCCAGTGTTTTTTTGTTCCCAGGCTTTTTTTTTCCCCCCAGTTTTTTTTTTAATACTTTTTTTCTCCCAGCTTTTTTTCAGGTTTCCCCCCCAGGTTTTTTTCCCCCCCGTTTTTTCTCCCTCATTTTCCCCACCCCATTTTTCCCCTTTTTAAAACATTTTTTGTCCCGGGCTTTTTTTCCAGGTTTTTCCCACCGTTTTCCCCCGCCTTTTGTTCCCCTTTCTTCCCCCTTTTTTTCCCCCCTTCCCCCCCTTCCCCCTCCGTTTTCCACCCTTTTTTTTTCCCTTTTTTTTGTCCCCCTTTCCCTCTCCTTTTTCCCCCCATTTTCCCCCCCATTTTCCTCCCCCTTTTTTCTCTTTCTCCCGCTTTTCCCCATTTTTTCCCCCTTTTCCCCCCCTTTCCCCCCACCTTTTTATTCCCCTTTTTCCCCCGTCCCCCCGTTTTTTTTTCCCCTTACCCCCCTTTTTCCTCCCCTTTTATTTTCCCTTTGTTCCCCCTTTTATCTCCCCCCTTCCCCCCTTTTTCCCCCCTTTTTTTCCCCCCCTTTTTCCCCCTTTTTTCGCCCCCTTTCCCCCCCCTTTTTCCCCTTTTTTTCCCCACCTTTTTTTTTCCTGCCTTTTTTCCCCCCTTTTCCCCCCCTTTTTCCTCCCCCCTTTTTTCCACCCCCTTTTTCCCCCCCTTTTTCCCCCCCTTTTCCCCCCCTTTTTTTCCCCCCCTTTTTCCGCCCCCCTTTTCCCCCCCTTTTCCCCCCCTTTTTCCACCCTTTTTCCACCCTTTTTTTCCACCCCCCCTTTGTTTTTTTTCCACCCCCTTTTCCACGCACCCTTTTCCACCCCCTTTTTCCACCCCCTTTTTTCGACCCCCCTTTTCCACCCCCCTTTGCCTCCCCCCTTTTCCTCCCCCCTTTCTCCCCCCTTTTCCTCCACCCCCCTTTTTTTTCCTCCCCCGTTTTCCTCCCCCCCTTTTCCTCCCCCCTTTTCCTCCCGCCCTTTCCTCCCCTTTTTCCTCCCCCTTTTCCTCCCCCCTTTTTTCCCCCCTTTTTCCTTCCCCCCTTTTTTCCGTCCCATTCCCCCTTTTTTCCCCCTTTTTTCCCCCTTTTGCCCCTTTTTGCCCCCCCTTTTGCCCCCCCCTTTTTGCCCCCCCCTTTTGCCCCCCCCTTTTTTCCCCCCTTTCCCCCCCTTTTTTTCCCATTTTCCCCCAAATTCTGTTGCTTTAAGGAGTGAAATCCTTGATTTTATTTTTTTCCCCTTAAACAGCCCCGAACCCCTGGGATTCAGCCAAGCTGGACCTTTGGAATTCTGGGATTTCAGGGATGTGTCCCCGAGCCTGGATTTTGTGGAATTCCCGAATTTCCTGGGGTTTAAAGCTCATCCCATTCCATGGGCAGCAGCAGCTCCCAAGATCCCACGGGATATTCCAGGGATGTTCCCGCTTTTCTGGGAATTCCATCCCAAAATCCCACAAACCCTTCGGTGATTTCGGAATTTTCAGGATTTGGGGATTTCAGGCACCACGGAAAGGGATCCAGGAATATCCCAACGTTTTTAGGGGATCTGAGAGAATTCCAGGCTCAAACCATTCCCATGGGGAAGGGAAATTCCAGCAGCTCCAAGGTTCAATCCTGGATCAGCCTGGGAATATTCCAGCAACTCGGAAACTTGGATTTGGGGGAATTTTCCCCGGGAATTCCTTGGGAATTCGGGAATTGGGGATGCGGGAAGAGCCACGTGAGGGCAGCAGCGAGACAGGGAATTCCTGCTTCCCGAATTTCCTCTGGAATTCCAAGCTGGAGCTCCAAGATTTTAAGGAATTCTTCCCCGAGCTGCTTTTCCAGCCAATTTTTATTTTTTGGGAATGAGGCTCCTGCATCCAAGATTTTCCTTGTTCCTCCCCCGCTCTCTCCTCCTGTATATTCCCACATTTCCCAAATTTCCTGGTTTCCAAAAAAATCGGGATCAAACTCGGGGAGATCTCGAGGAATTCCTGGGATTTTTGGGTTTGGTTAAAAAATTCCCTGTGGAAGCAAAAGGGATCAAATGTGGGAAAATCCTGAATTCCAGAGGCTTGGGAACGGAAATTCCAGGATCTGGTTCAGGGAATTTTCTGGGAATGCATCCCATGAGCTCAGAGAACTGGGAATTCCAGGATGGGAATTCCAGGATGGGAATTCTGGGTCATTCCTGGTGTCTCATCCATCAGTTGGGAATTCCAACTTCCATCCTTTTATTCCCAGAGCTTTGGGAATGGAATTCTTTCCTTTTGGAAAATGCCATGGAAATCTGGGATCTGGTTCCGAGGATTTTCTGGGAATTCACTCCAGGTGCTGGAATATTGAATCTGGGAATTCTGGGATGGGAATTCCAGGTCATTCCCAGTGGCTCAGCCATGAGTTGGGAATTCCAGCTCCATCCTTTTATTCCCAGAGCTTTGGGAATGGAAATCTGGGATCTGGCTCGGGGAATTCTCTGGGAATGCATCCCATGGCCTTGGAATACCAATGGGAATTCTGGGATGGGAATTCCAGCTGCTCCTTTTGTTCCCAGAGGTGTGGGAATGGAAATCCCAGGATGGGGCTAAGAGGATTTTCTGGGAATCCATTCCAGGTGCTGGAATATCGAATCTGGGAATTCTGGGATGGGAATTCCAGTTCATTCCAGGTGTCTCATCCATAAGCTGGGAATTCCAGCTCCTTCCTTTTATTCCCAGAGCTTTGGGGATGGAATTCTGGGCAATGCTGTGGAAATCTGGGATCTGGAGAGGAGGATTTGCTGGGAATCCATTCCAGGATCTGGAATATCATTGGGAATGCCAGGCCTGGCCAATCTGTGGGGAGCTTGGATTCCCAAATCCACAACGAAGTGGAATCCTGGAATTTTTCCTTTTGGAAAACACCATGGAAATTTGGGATGTGGATAAAAGGATTTTCTGGGAATGCATTCCAGGTGCTGGAATATCAAATCTTGGAATTCCAGGATGGGAGTTCCAGGTTTTTTCATTTGTTCCCAAAGCTTTGGGAATGGAAATTCCAGGATGTGGTTCAGAGGATTTTCTGGGAATGCATCCCATGGGCTCAGAGGATAAACTCTGGGAATTCTGGGATGGGAATTCCAGCTCATTCCTGTCCATCACTTGGGAATTCCAGCTTCCTTCCTCTTATTCCCAGAGCTTTGGGAATGGAAAATCTGGGAAATGCTGTGGAAATCTGGGATCTGGATGAGAGAATTTTCTGGGAATGCATCCCATGGGCTCGGAGTGTGAACTCCAGGAATTCTGGGATGGGAATTCTGGGATGGGAATTCCGGGTCATTCGTGTTGCCTCAGCCATGAGTTGGGAATTCCAGCTCCATCCTTTGATTCCCAGAGCTTTGGGAAGGGAATGCTTTTCTTTTGGAAAACCCTGTGGAAATCTGGGATCTGCTTCAGAGGATTTGCTGGGAATGCACTCCAGGTGCTGGAATATCGAATCTGGGAATTCTGGGATGGGAATTCCCATCCATCAGCTGGGAATTCCAACTTCCATCCCTTTATTCCCAGAGGTTTTATTTTCCATTTTCTCACATTTTTATTTTATTCATTTATATTTATTTCATTTGTTATAAACAAAGGGTTTTTTCTTGGATTTTAACTTTTTTTAAAATTTATTTTTTACTTTTTCTTACTTTTAATGATTCAATTTTAACTTCATTTTTCCTCTATTTTAATTTTAATTTATCTTAAACTTCATTTTAATTTTTATTTGCAATTTGTAAATTTCAAATGCATTTCGTATCATTATTAAATTTAATTTTCTTTCATTTATTCCGTTTTTATTTCATGTTTTATTTACTCCAATTTAATTTCTATTTAATCTTTCTCTCCGTATTTTGGTCTTTATTTTATATCAAACTTTATTTTTTAACTTTTTCATTCTTTATTTTAAATTTAATTTTATTTCTTTGTCTTTAATTCTTGTTTTATTTTTAATTTAATTTCACCTAATTTCATTTTAGTTCGTGGTTGAATTTTCGTTCTATGTAATTAGTTTTTTATTTTTATTTATTTTTATTTGAATTTTAAATTTTTATTTCACTTTTCATTCGTTTTTAATTGATTTGATTCAATTTTTTATTTCAACGAGGCAAAACAAAAATTAATTTTATAATTTTAATTAGATTTTATTTTATTTTTAATTCTAAACTTTTATTTTAATTTATTTTACTTTATTTAAATTTATTTTTAATTTTTTTTTAAATTTATTTTATGTTATTTTAAAATTTTATTTATTTTTATTTATTTTATTTTAATAAATCTGGGAATTCAGGAATTATTCGGGAATTATTCGGGAATCATTCTGGAATTCGGTGCCGTTTCCCTTTAAATCCTCCCAAGCCCTTCCCGGCTCGGATTGCAGCCGATGGAATTTTCCAGCGCCCCGAGGTTTCCATGGAGACCGGGAATGTTGTGGTGCACCTTGGGAGAAAGGAATTCCAGGGATTTCGCCTCTTTCCCTTTGGAATTGGGGCTGGAGAGGAGCCGGAGCCGGGAATTTTCCCCTTCCCGTTCCCATGGATCCGGATCCCGGCTGAGGTAAAAGGGAATTCCTGGCTCCCGGAGACGCCTCTGGAATTGTTCCCGTGGGATTCTGTGGGGATCCAGGGGTTCCAGTCGGGAATTGTGGGATTTGGGAATGTCTGTGGAGCCTTGGGAAAGGATCCGAAGGAGAATGGGGAGCTGGGAATTCTGGAAAGTTCTGTTCCATGGGAATTGGGCCTCGTTTCCTACAAATATTCCCAAATCCTGGAGTTAAATGGAACATCAGGAATGGGAAAAATATTCCCAAATCCCTGACAGGAATGGAACATTGGGAATGGGATAAATAGTCCCAAATCCTGGAATTAGATGGAACATCAGGAATGGGATAAATATTCCCAAATCCCTGACAGGAATGGAATATTGGGAATGGGATAAATATTCCCAAATCCCTCCTGGTCCTGTTGGATCATTGGGATATATTGGTGGGATAAATATTCCCCAAATCCTTGAGTTGGATGGAAAGTTGGGAATGGGATAAATATTCCCAAATCCCTGCTGGTTCCTATGGAATGTTGGGGATGGGATGGGATGGGATGGTGGGATAAATGTTCCCAAAATCCCTGAATTGGAAGGAATGTTGGGAACAGGATAAATATTTCAAAATCCCTGCTGATCTCGATGGAATGTTGGGAATGGGATAAAACGGGGGGATAGCTATTCCCAAAATCCCTGAATTGGATGGAACATCAGGAATGGGATAGAAGAGTGGGATAAATATTCCCAAATTCCTGCTGGTCCTGATGGAATGTGGGGAATGGGATGGAATGGCGGGATAGATATTCCCCAAATGCCTACATCGGAAGGAATGCTGGGAATGGGATAAATATTCCCAAATTCCTGCAGTTTTAATGGAATGTTGGGAATGGGATAGAATGGGGGGGATAAATATTCCCAAAATCCTTGAGTTGAATGGAAAGTTGGGAATAGGATAAATATTCCTGAATCCCTGCTGGTCCTGATGGAACATTTGGAATAGGCTATAATAGGTGGGATAAATATTCCCAAATCCCTGCCGGTCCTGATGGAATGTTGGGAATGGGATGGAACAGTGGGATAAATATTCCCCAAATCCCTACATCGGAAGGACTGTTGGGAATGGGATAAATATTCCCAAATTCCTGCAGTTTTAATGGAATGTTGGGAATGGGATGGAATGGGGGGGGAAATATTCCCAAAATCCTTGAGTTGAATGGAAAGTTGGGAATGGGATAAATATTCCCCAATCCCTGCTGGTGCTGATGGAACATTTGGAATAGGATATAATAGGTGGGATAAATATTCCCAAAATCCAGGAGTTGGATGGAATATCGGAAAGGGGATAAATATTCCCAAATCCCTGCCGGTCCTGATGGAATGTTGGGAATGGGATGGGACGGTGGGATAGATATTTTCCAAATTCCTAAATTGGAAGGAATGTTGGGAATGGGATAAATATTCCCAAATTCCTGCAGGTTTAATGCAGGAATGTTGGGAATGGGATAGAATGGGGGGATAAATATTCCCAAAATCCTTGAGTTGAACGGAAAGTTGGGAATGGGATGGAACAGTGGGATAAATGTTCCTGAATCCCTGCAATTCCTGATGGAACATCAGGATGGGACACAATGGTGGGATAAATGTTCCCAAATTCCCTAAATTGGATGGAACATCAGGGATGGGATATGATGGTGGGATAAATATTCCCAAACTCCTGCCAGTCCCGATGGAATGTCGGGAACGGGATACAACGGGGGGATTCCCTGGGTTGGGGTGTCTGGGCCCTGCTGGAGCTCAGGGAACGTTCGGATGCTGATCTCAGGAATGTTTTGGGATGTCCTGGGATGATCCCGTTTTTTGTGGATCGTTAGGGATGTCCCTCTCCTTTGGAGATGGGGACGAGGCCAGGTTGTCCCCATGGAGCTGGGAAAGGTTGGATACAGATGGAATGGTTGGATGGGGATGGAAAGGTCACTCCAAGGCCACCAACTCGTGCGGCCACAGGGAAAAAGTCCTGGAATGTTCAGCATGGAAGGAACCTCCAAAAGTTCTCCAGAGCAAACAATTCCAAACCTTTGTCTCCTCTGCCCGACTCCGGGTGCTGATGAAGCCCAAGGAATGTTTGGATGATGCTCCCAGAAACATTTGGGATGTCCTGAGCAGGAGCTGGATGATCCTGGAGGATCCCATTTTTTGTGGATCATCTTGGATGTCCGTCACCTTTGGAGGTGGCTTCCAGCCCAGTGGGACAGGGTCTGGTTGTCCCCATGGAGCTGGGAAAGGCTGGAGATGGATGGGAAGGGTTGGAGGTAGAGGGGAAAAGTGGGAGATGGATGGGAAGGTTTGGAAGGGTTGGATATGGATGGAAAGGTCGGATATGGATGGGAAAGGTCACTCCAAGGTCACCAACTCGTGTGGCCACAGGGAAAAAGTCCTGGAATGTTTGGCATGGAAGGAAACTCTGAAAGTTCTCCAGAGAAAAAAATTCCAAGACTTCCTCTCTCCTGTCTCGCCTCTGTATCCAAAGGTTGGAGATGGATGGGAAGGGTTGGAGATGGATGGGAAGGGTTGGGAAAGGGTTGGAGGTGGATTGGAAGATTGGAGGTGGATTGGAAGGCGGGAGACGGATGGGAAGGGCGGGAGGGTTGGAATGCATGGGATGGAGTGGATGGAAGGTGGGAATGGAGTTGGGAAAGGGTTGGACGGTGGAGGTGGATTGAACGTTGGAGATGGATGGGAAGGTTGGATGTGGATGGAAGGGTCATTCCAAGGCCACCTGCCCCTGCGGCCACAGGAAAAACCATCCCGGTGGTGACGGAGCTCAAGGAATGTTGGGACAGCGCCCTTGGAGAAGCTGGAACGGGACAGATCCAGCCTGGAGCCCTCCCAAGGAAGGGACAAACCCTTGATCCTGATCCAAGGGCTGAGAATGCCCTGGGAATAAAATATTCCTGGGACCTGTCGGTCGAGCCGGACCGGTTCTGGAACTCCTGGAGAAATTCCAGCAGCAGCCGGGTGGGGGAACTGCCCCGGGAATTCCCATCCCATCCCATCCCATCCCATTTTTTTCCCTAAATCCTCCTGCTCATCCCAACGGGATTTTCCTAAAAGGGAATTTTCTGGGATTAACCCTGGAATTCTATCCTGGTTTCTAACAGCTCTTCAAAGCAAACTCCCACTGCTGATCCCGTTTTTTTCTCGGGATTTGTTTTCCAATCCCTCCCTCATCCTTTAGGGAAAGGTTTGTGTTGTTGTGGTGAAAAAAGCAGGATTGGGTTTTGGGATCACAGATCCACATCCATGCCCAGGAACATGAAAATCCTGGGATTCTGGACTTGCAAGGCCAAAATTTGGGAATTTTGGGGTTGGATTTAGGATTTTTTAGGAGAAGGGGAAAGGATTCCTAGGGCTGAGGTGTCTGGGGTCTTCTTAAAAGATTTTGGGAATTTTGGGGTTGGATTTGGGGCTTTAGGAGGAGGGGAAAGAGTTAAAGGTGGCTGAGGTGCAGCAGAGAACTCTGGGAGTCCTGAGGGATGGATTTGGGAGTTTGGGGTTGGATTTGGGGCTTTAGGAGGAGGGGAAAGAGTTAAAGGTGGCTGAGGTGCCTGGGATCTCCTGAGAAATGAATTTGGGAATTTTGGAGTTGGATTGAGGATTTTTAGGAGGAGGGGAAATGGTTAAAGGCGGCTGAGGTGCGCAGAGAACTTTGGGATCTCCTGAGGGATGGATTTGGGAATTTTTAGGGTTTTTTTAGGAGGAAGGGAAAGAGTTAAAGGCGGCTGAGCTGGAGCAGAGAACTCTGGGATCTCCTGAGGGATGGATTTGGGAGTTTGGGGCTGGATTTGGGGTTTTTAGCAGAAGGGGAGAGAGTTCCGGGGGCTGAGGTGCCCGGGATCTCCTGAGGGATGGATTTGGGGATTTGAGGATTGGATTTAGGATATTTGAGAGGAAGGGAAGGAGTTAAAAGTGGCTGAGGTGTCTGGGTCTTCTTAAAAGATTTTGGGAATTTTGGGGTTGGATTTGGGATTTTTTATGAGGAGGAGAGAGAGTTAAAGGTTGAGGTGCAGCAGAGAACTCTGGGAGCTCCTGAGAGAAGGATTTGGGAGTTTTGGGTTGTTTTTAGGGGTTTTTAGGAGGAGCGGAAAGAGTTCCTCGGCCTGAGGTGCCTGGGATCTCCTGAAAAGGTTTTGGGAATTTTAGGGTTGGATTTAGGATTTTGTAGGAGGAAGGGAAATGGTTAAAGGCGGCTGAGCTGGAGCAGAAAACTCTGGGATCTCCTGAGAGAAGGATTTGGGAGTTTTGGGTTGTTTTTGGGGGTTTTTAGGAGGAGCGGAAAGAGTTCCTGGGCCTGAGGTGCCTGGGATCTCCTGAAAAGGTTTTGGGAATTTTAGGGTTGGATTTAGGATTTTGTAGGAGGAAGGGAAATGGTTAAAGGCGGCTGAGCTGGAGCAGAGAACTCCGGGACCACCTGACCGAGGGAATTGTGGGTTTGGGGTCGGTTTTAGGATTTTTTTAGGAGGAGAGGAAAGAGTTCCTGGGGTTGAAGGGGTGTGGGATCTCCCGAGGGATGGATTTGGGAATTTTAGGGTTGGATTTAGTATTTTTTGGGAGGAAGGGAAAGAGTTAAAGGTGGCTGAGGTGGAGCAGAGAACTCTGGGATCTCCTGAGGGATGGGTTTGTGGGTTTGGAGCTGGATTTGGGGTTTTTAGGAGGAGAGGAAAGAGTTCCTGGGGTTGAAGTTTGTGGGATCTCCCGAGGGATGGATTTGGGAATTTTGGGGTTGGATGTAGGAGGGCGGGGAAGAGTTAAAGGCTGAGGTGCAGCAGAGAACTCTGGGACCGCCTGACCGAGGGATTTGTGGGTTTGGGGTCGTTTTTGGGGTTTTCAGGAGGAGGGGAAATGGTTAAAGGCGGCTGAGGTGTCAGATCCCCTGAGAGGATTTGGGAATTTTGGGGTTGGATTTAGGATTTTAGGAGAAAGGGAAGGAGTTAAAGGTTGAGGTGCAGCAGAGATCCCTGGGAGCTCCTGGGAGAAGGATTTGAGTTTGGGGTTGGTTTTAAGGTTTTTTAGGAGGCGGGGAAATGGTCCCTGGGGCTGAACCCTCTGGGATCTCCCGAAAAGCTTTTAGGAATTTTGGGGCGGGATTTAGGATTTTAAGGAGGAGGGGAAGTGGTTAAAGGTGGTTGAGATGTCTGGGATCTCCCGACGGATGGATTTGGGAATTTTAGGGTTGGATTTAGGATTTTTAGGAGGAGGGGAAGGAGTTAAAGTGGCTGAGGTGTCTGGGATGGATTTGGGAATTTTAGGGTTGGATTTAGGATTTTTAGGAGGAGGGGAAGGAGTTAAAGTGGCTGAGGTGTCTGGGATGGATTTGGGAATTTTAGGGTTGGATTTAGGATTTTTAGGAGCAGGGCAAAGAGTTAAAGTGGCTGAGCTGCACGGAGAACTCTGGGAGCTCCCGACCGATGGATTTGGGAATTTTGGGGTGGGATTTAGGGTTTTTAGGAAAGAATCAAAGGTGGCTGAGAGGTCTGGGGTCTCCTTAAAAAGTTTTAGAACTTTTGGAGTCGGATTTAGGATTTTTTTAGGAGGAGGGGGAAGGGTTAAAGGTGGCTGAGGTGCACAGAGAATTCCGGAACTCCTGAGGGATGGATTTGGGATTCTTAGGGTTGGATTTAGGATTTTTTAGGAGGAAGGGAAAGTGTTAAAGGTGGCTGAGCTGGAGCAGAGAACTCTGGGATCTTCTGACCGATGGATTTGGGAATTTTGGGGTCGGATTTGGGGTTTTTAGGAGGAGGGGAAAGAGTTAAAGGTGTCTGAGGTGCCTGGGATGGATTTGGGATCTTTAGGATTGGATTAAGGATTTTTTAGGAGGAAAGGAAAGAGTTAAAGGCTGAGCTGCACTGAGAACTCCGGAATCTCCTGACCGACGGATTTGGGAATTTTCGGGCTGGATTTAGGATTTTTAGGAGGAGGGGAGAGAGTTAAAAGTGGTTGAGCTGCACGGAGAACTCTGGGATCTCCCGACCGATGGATTTGGGGATTTTGGGGGTTTTTGGGGGGTTTTTAGGAGGAAGGGAAATGGTTAAAGGTGGCTGAGATACCTGGGGTCTCCTCATCGATGGATCTGGGAATTTTGGGGTCTGATTTGGGATTTTTTAGGAAGAAGGGAAAGAGTTAAAGGTTGGGGGCGCAGCAGAGAACTCTGGGAGCTCCTGCCCGAGAGATTCGGGAAGTTTGGGGTTTTTTGGGGGTTTAAATGCGGAAGGGAAGCGGCTCGCGGCGCCTGTGAATGGCAGGGAAAATCTCCTTTTCCAAGGAATTCCTGGAATTCCCAGCAAATGGGAGCGAGCCTGGAAGGAGAAGAAAAAAATCCTCAATTTTTTTTTTTTTTTTTTTTTTTTTTTTTAATTTATTTTGGGGAGAACAGAGCGAGGCTGAGAAACGAAACTTGCCCCAAACCCCTCCTGACCTTTTTTCCCTTTCGCTTCTCGAAATTTCAACTTCCCGAAAATTCAACTTCCCCGAAATCCGGGATGACAAAATCCGGGATGACAAAATCCGGCATGACAAAATCCGGGATTATTTAAATAATAATTAAAAAAAAAAAAAAAAGGAAAAAAAAGGAAACAAAGCGGGGAGGAAAAGGAGGAGCAGGAACTTTGGGGAGCCAAGATTTGGGGTTTTGTAATCCCGTGGGTGTTTGGGATTTGGGGCTCTGCCTCCAAATGTGGGAGGGAAAGATGGGAGGGAAAAGTTCCAGCCTCGGGAACACCGAGAATTCCCGGATTTCTGCGCCTCCCGGAGATTTCTCCAGCCGGGAATTCTCCTGCGCTGCCTCATTCCAGGTGGGTCCCTCCAGGATCCAGGAAATTTTGGGATTTCCTGCCGGGTTTTGGGATCGCTTTGCTTTAGCCCGGGGGAAATTTGGGAATGTTTTCCCCAGGTAGAACCGGGATCAAATTCCAAATCCCGGAGCGGATTTTCCCCCCAGAACCCGCTTTTCCCTAAGGAATTTCAGTTCTTTTTAAGGAATTTCACTCCCGGAGAAAATGAAACCCCGGTCTAAAGCCGGTCCTAAACTCCCAGCGCGGCTTTTCTAGGCGGGACTCCCCGATCCTGCTCCTGCAGGGAGGGATTTTCCAGCCTCGCCTGGAATTCCAGGGCGGATGAAACAAAGCTGCAGAAGCCGCGGCGGTGCCAAGAGATCAAGAATTAAAGCCGGGTTGATAAGCTCGGCTTAGCAGGTTTCTGTCCGGGAGGAGGCGATCCCAAAAAAAACCTCCCAAGAGCTCCGGAATTCCATGGAAAGTCGGGATCCGAGGCTCGGTTTTGAGGGAAAAGCGGCGCTTTGGAGGCTTTTAAAAAATAATAAAGAATTCAAGGCAGAGGAGGGGCTGGGTTTAAACTTTGGTTTATTTTGGGGCCGGGTTTAGTCTGTGGTTTAAACTTGGGTTTCATTTGGGGCTGGGTTTAAGCTGTGGTGTCATTTGGGGCTGGTTTGGTCTGTGGTTTAAACTTGGGTGTAATCTGGGGCTGGGTTTAAGCTGTGGTTTAAACTTGGGTTTAATCTGGGGCATGTTTTAAACTTGGGTTTAATTTGGGGCATGTTTTAAACTGGGTTTAAATTGGGTTTATGTAGGCCTGGCCTAAAGCTGAGGCTGTTTATGGAAAACGCCTTTGGAATGTGCAGCCGCTCCCTGGAGTGGCTTCAATCCCAAAGAGCAGGAAAATGGGAATTTTTGGGAATGTGGGTGGGATTATCCCGAAAATCCAGCCTTGAGTGTGTTTGGGAGGTCAAAAAATCCGGGAATTCCAAAGAAATTCGGGAATACGAGGGAGGGACAGGGACTAAAGTTGGGAATGTGCAGATTCCTGATTCCAGAGCTGGGTTTTTGGGAATAGGAGCAAAATAAACCTCGGGAAACCTCCCGGCTTTAGGTCTGGTTGCTAAAACCAGCTCTAGTTAATCCCAGCCTAGCTGAGCCACAGGCCTGACCTGTTTGGGAATGTTGACATTCCAAAGGTGCTGGAAAAGGCCTCATGCAAAGCACCCGGAATTCCCTTGGGAAAGGCTTTGGGCAGGAAAGCGCCTGGGGAATTTCTCAGGGAATTGTGGGAAATTCCTCCAGGAATTCAAGGAATTCCTTCTGGGAACTGGGGGAACTTTCTGCAGGAATTGGGAAGATTTTCTGTGGGAATTGGGGGCATTTCCCCTGGGAGTTTTGGGAGCTTTCTTTGGGAATTAGAGAAATTTTCTTTGGGAAAAGAGAAATAATCCTGGCGGATTCCATGAACTCCTGAAGGAATCAATTCCAAATATTTTGTGGCCCTGGGATCATTGGGAATTTGGGAAAAGAGGGACAAGAATGGGAATGGGATGGGTGGGAAGGGATTTCTCCTTCAACCCGTGGATTTCTGGGATTTTCCCCTCTGGAATGCATCAGGATAACCCCAAGGAATTCATTCCAGGCTTTCCAGCCCTGAGATCATCGGGAATTTGGGAATGGGTAGGATGGGAATGAGATTTCTCCTTCATTCCTTGGATTTCCAGGATTTACTCCTGGGAAGAGCCCTCTGGAATTCATTGGGATGAACACAAGGAATTCCAGGCTTTTCCTGATCATCAGGAATTTGGAAAAGAGGGCTGGGAACGAGCGGGACAGGAATGGGAGTGGTGGGAAGAGATTTCTCCCTCATCCTTGGGATTTCTGGGATTTTCTCCTGGAAGAATCCCTCTGGAATGGGAAAATCCCCATCAGGATTAACACAAGGAATTCATTCCAGGCTTTTCCAGCGCTGAGTTCATCGGGAATTTGGGAAAATTCAGGAAAACTGGGCTGGGTTGTCTCCGGTGGAGCCGTTTGGTTTCCGTTCCTCTTCCAACTTTTCTCGAGGATTTTTGGGATCGGCCCCACCAGGAATGGGGCCAAGGGCAGGGAAGCTTTGCTGGAAATCCAAGGAAAAACCTCGGAGACGGCATCTGATGGATTATCCAGGGATTTGATTCATTCCCTCTGTTTTCCAGGCCATGTCCACGGCTGGAATTTCGGGAATTTTGGGATCATTGCTCCAGCTGGAGGAAACCTTCTCCTCCTGCCTGGCCCGGATCGACGCCCTCATCCTCAAACCTCTGCTCCAGGCAGGTAAATTCCGGGAATTTTTCTCTGGAATTCCCACCTGGAATCGATCTAGGAAGGGATTTCCTGCTGGAATTCCTGCTGGGAAGAGGAAATATTTTGTGGGAATGTTTTCATTAAAATTGGGAATGGGGAACGAGGCCAGGGTGCTTTTTTGGGATCAATCCGTGTTTTCACTGGGATCAGGATTCCTGATCCAGGGAAATTCCAAATCCAGGGAAATTCCCGGCCCTGATTTTCCTGGCTGGGGTTTTTCCAGCAATTCTTTTTGGGATGACTCCAAGGAAACTGGGAATGGTTCCTTGGGAAAAGGGTGGGAATTTTTCCTCCGGGGCAGCGGGATGAGGGTCCGGAGAGTTTGGGATAGAGTTTGTCCCATTCCAGCAAAAAACAGCTGCATGGCCTCCAAAAATTCATGGAATTTCCCCTTTTTTCCCCCATTCTTCCCATTTTTTTCCACCTCTATATTCCCAAATTATTTAATCCATTCCTTCCAGCCAGAGCAACTCTGAAAATTCCTGGGATTTCCCCTTTTTCAGATCAGTTTTTCCCATTTTTTTGCTCTCTCTTTTCCCAAATTATTCCATTTATTCCAGCAAAATGGTTCCAAGGCCTCTGAAAATTCCTGGAATTTCCCCTGTTTTTTCCATTTTTCCCATTGTTTTCCTCTCTGTTTTCCCAAATTATTCAATTCATTCCTCGCAACCAAAACAACTCTGAAAATTCCTGAGATTTCCCTTTGTTCTGATCCATTTTTCCCATTTTTTGCTCTCAATTTTCCTTAAATTATTTAATCCATTCCTTCCAGCCAGAACAGCTCTGAAAATTCCTGGAATTTCCCCTTTTTTTTTCATTCTTCCCGTATTTTCTTCTCTCTCCATTCCCAAATGATTCAATCCATTCCTTCCAACTGAAACAGCTCTGAAAATTCCTGGGATTTCCCATTTCCCAGAATTTCTCCACCCCAAAATTCCACAAAATCCCTTTGGAATTCCACCTTTCCCACAGGATTTTCCCAATTTTTCCCTCCCAGAGCCACAGGATCCGAAGGAAAAGGAGAACTTCCAGCTCTTGGTGCTCCTCAATGGTCGCTTCCAAACCCTCTGGAATTTCACGGAGGAGAATTCCCGGACCCTGAGGGGGAAATCCCAGTTGGAAAATTCCGGTTGTATCCAGGATTTTTACATCCTCTGGAAAGGAGAAGTTTTCCTCAGCCTCTACATCCAGTGAGCGCCGGAATATTTGGGAAAACTATTTGGGAAAATATTGGGATTGGGTTGATCCCATTGGGAATATTGGGAAAAATCGGGATGGGAGCTCACAGAGGGAAAATATCCTTGGAAAACGGGTTGGATGTGGTTTTTCCAGGATTTTGTGGTTTTGGGTTGGGATCGGAGATCCCAATGGGAACGAAATTTTACGGGGAGCTGAAATTCCATAAAAATCTTAAATTCTGGAATTTTGCTTCTCCATGGAAGCGGCCAAAGCTTTCCCGGGTTGGGATTTCCCAGTTGGGATTTTCCAGGTGGGATTTTCCAGGTGGATGAGGTTTTGGATGATCCAAAGGAATTTTCCTGAGATTTTATTCCTGGTTTTTTTTTTTTTTTTTTGGAATTCAGCCCAGGTTTAATGCTGGGGAAATGTGGGATTTACAGGGAAAATGTGGGATTGGCTGGGAGAAAATGCGGGATTTGCTGGGAATTTTTTGGGACAGAAAATGGAAGAAAATCTTGGGAAATACGAGATGGAAAAAGAAAATTCCGAGTTTTACTTGGAAAAATAAAGCTCCGAGCTGGGGTGTGACAACTCCATTATTTCCATCCCAGAATTCCCAAATTTTCCCAATTCTGATGGGAATCCTGTGGTGAAGAGTCTGTGAATAAACAGCTCGGAGCAGAAAATTCCTTTATGGAATTTCATTCCATAAAATCTGATGGAAACGGATCCCAGGATTATCAGCACTTTTGCCTTATCCAAGTCTGCCAAAAAATCCTGGAATTTAGATTGGGAAAAAATTCCAAGATCCGATCCAACCTTTGATCTCCATCAATCCATCAAACATCCGGGCCTGCAGTTTTCCAGAGGTGCTTTTATGGGGATTAAGGGAACTTCCCAAAAATTTGGGATCCATAAATTCATCCCGAATTTCCCTCTCGAACTCCTCCTTGGAATTTTTTCCAGGTATTTCGTCACCTTCGCCAACTTTGTCGTGGTCCAGGGCTTCGAGCAGGCTGCCAGGAGCAAGAGGTCAGTGGGTGGAAAATCCTTGGGAATTCTGGGAATCCTTGGGATCTGGGGACACCAGAGAATCCCAGAATTCCAGAATGGTTCGGAAAATTCCCAAGAAAATCCTCTCATCCCATCCTGGGCCGACTCTCTCTATCCCAGGTCGCTCCAAGGCCTTTCCAACCTTGGACAATTCCAGGATTGGATTTTCCTCCTCCCAACCACCCCCAGCTCCTTCTGGAGTTGGAAACTTGGGATTTGGGGATTTAGGGAAAAGATGGAATTGGAGAGAGGAATCTGGCTGGGAATTCCCACTAATCCCAGATTTTTCTGGAAGCAGGGAGCGAAAACATGGATTGCTAAGGAGCGCATTCCCAAATTTTCCATGGCTCCTGCTATCCCAGGTTGCTCCAAACCCTGTCCAATTCCAGGGCTGGATTTTCCTCTTCCTAACCACTCCCAGCTCCTTCTGGAATTGGAAACTTGGAATATGGGGATTTAGGGAAGGGGTGGGAATCTGGCTGGGAATTCCCACTAATCCCAGATTTTTATGGAAGCAAGGAGTGAAAACATGGATTTCTAAGGAGCACATTCCCAGTTTTTCCATGGCTCCTGTTATCCGTGGGTGGATTCCCTCTTTCCCAATTCCCTCTTTCCAACCACCCCCAGCTCCTTACAGAGTTGGAAATTTGGGATTTGGGGATTTAGATAGGGGTGGGAATCTGGCTGGGAATTCCCACTAATCCCAGATTTTTATGGAAGCAAGGAGTGAAAACGTGGATTTCTAAGGAGCGCATCCCTGGATTTTTCACGGCTCTCTCCATCCTCACCACGCAGAGAGTCTGGAGAACAGAAGAGCGGGAATTCTGGGATAATTAACAACCCTTTCTCATCATTCCCAATTTTCCAGCGAGGCCTGGAAGCTGCACAAGGCGGTGCTGAAGGAATTCCTGCGGGATTTCACCTCGGAGAGCTCCCTGGGCCTGGCCCTGCACTTGGTGCTCCACAAACCCTTCCGGGAGCACATCCAGAGCTACCTGCAGCTCCTCTCCCAGCTCCAGGAGCAGCTCCAGGAGGTGGGAATTCCCTGGAATGCTCCGTGCACCTTCTTGATGGGTTCTGTGGGAAAAGATATTCCCTAGAATTCAGTCTGGATCTCCTTTGCTAAATATTCCTCAGATTTTAACCTGGAACTTGTTTAGTCCAGGATGGACACGTTGCTGAATATTCCCAAAAATCCAGCCTGGAACTCCTTTCCTTAATATTCCCTAAAATCCAGCCTGGAACTCCTTTCCTAAATATTCCCTAAAATCCAGCCTGGACATTGATAAATATTCCCAAAAATCCAGCCTGGAACTCCTTTCCTAAATATTCCCTAAAATCCAGCCTGGAACTCCTTTCCTAAATATTCCCTAAAATCCAGCCTGGACCTTTTTTGATCCAGGATGGAGACGTTGCTGAATATTCCCTTAAATCCAACCTGGACATTGATAAATATTCCCAAAAATCCAACCTGGAACTTCTTTCCTTAATATTCCCTAAAATCCAGCCTGGACATTGATAAATATTCCCAAAAATCCAACCTGGAACTCCTTTCCTTAATATTCCCTAAATCGAGCCTGGACATTGATAATATTCCCAAAATCCAGCCTGGAACTCTTTCCTTAATTCCCAAAAATCCAGCCTGGAGCTCCTTTCCTAAATATTCCCTAAAATCCAACCTGGACATTGATAAATATTCCCAAAATCCAGCCTGGAACTCCTTTCCTAAATAGTCCCTAAAATTCAGCCTGGAACTTCTTTCCTAAATATTCCCTAAAATCCAGCCTGGAACTCCTTTCCTAAATATTCCTTAAAATCCAGCCTGGAACTCCTTTCCTAAATATTCCCTAAAATCCAGCCTGGACATTGATAAATATTCCCAAAAATCCAGCCTGGAACTCCTTTCCTAAATATTCCCTAAAATCCAACCTGGAACTCCTTTCCTAAATATTCCTTAAAATCCAGCCTGGAACTCCTTTCCTTTCCTAATATTCCCTAAAATCCAACCTGGACATTGATAAATATTCCCAAAAATCCACCTGGAGCTCCTTTCCTAAATATTCCCTAAATTCTAGCCTGGACATTGATAAATATTCCCAAAATCCAACCTGGAACTCCTTTCCTAAATATTCCTTAAAATCCAGCCTGGAACTCCTTTCCTAAATATTCCCTAAAATCCAGCCTGGACCTTTTTTGATCCAGGATGGAGACGTTGCTGAATATTCCCTAAAATCCAACCTGGACATTGATAAATATTCCCAAAAATCCAACCTGGAACTCCTTTCCTTAATATTCCCTAAAATCCAGCCTGGACATTGATAAATATTCCCAAAAATCCAGCCTGGAACTCCTTTCCTAAATATTCCCTAAAATCCAGCCTGGACATTGATAAATATTCCCAAAAATCCAACCTGGAACTTCTTTGCTAAATATTCCCTAAAATCCAGCCTGGACCTCCCTTGACCCAAATTTGCAGCATTCCTGGAGTTTTCCTGTCCTTTCCCAGGGGTCAGAGCGGGATGTGGTGGCCACTGTGGTGCAGGAATTTGGGAAGCTGGAATCCTTCATTGGCCAGGTCCTGGATGAAGCCGGATTCACCAAGGAGCTCTGGAAATCCCTGGGATACAAATTCACCGTGAGTCCCGAGGGAACGGGACAGGGATCGGGAATTTGGTGTGCACTGGGAATTCGATAAGGGCGAGGAGTTTGGTAAGGATCGGGAATTGGAAGTAGACTGGAAATTTGATAAGGATGAGGAATTCGGTATGAACTGGGAATTTGATAAGGATCAGGAATTGGAAGTGGATTCGGAATTTGTTAAGGATGAGGAATTTCATATGTTTGGGAATTTGGTATGGATCAGGAATTGGAAGTGGATGGGGAATTTGATAAGGATCAGGAATTGGAAGTGGATGGGGAATTTGATAAGGATCAGGAATTGGAAGTGGATGGGGAATTTGATAAGAATGAGGAATTTGATATGGAATGGGAATTTGATTTGGATCAGGAATTTGGTATGGATCGGGAATTTGATAAGGATGAGGAATTCTGTATGGATCTGGAATTTGATATGGATTGGGAATTTGATAAGGATGAAGAATTCAGAGTGGATTGGGAATTTAATATGGATCAGCAATTTGGTATGGATCTCAAAATTGATAAGGATGAGGAATTTGGTATGGATCAGGAATTGGAGTGGATGGGGAATTTGATAAGAATGAGGAATTTGATATGGAATGGGAATTTGATTTGGATCAGGAATTTGGTATGGATCGGGAATTTGATAAGGATGAGGAATTCTGTATGGATCGGGAATTTGATATGGATTGGGAATTTGATAAGGATGAAGAATTCAGAGTGGATTGGGAATTTAATATGGATCAGCAATTTGGTATGGATCTCAAAATTGATAAGGATGAGGAATTTGGTATGGATCAGGAATTGGAAGTGGATGGGGAATTTGATAAGAATGAGGAATTGGAAGTGGATGGGGAATCTGATAAGGATGAGGAATTTGATATGGATCGAGAATTTGATATGGATTGGGAATTCGAGGCTGGAATTCAACAGAGCGGAGCTGGGTGGAGGAGCTGGAGGAACTCCCTGGGGGTTTCCAAGCCAAGTTTGTGTCCCAAGTGTGTCACTGTCACTGTCACTGGAACCCCGAGCCAGAGGGAATTTGATGTGGATTGGGAATTTGATATGGATCGGGAGTTTGATTTTGATTGGGAATTTGATATGGATGTGGTATGGATTTAATATGGATCAAGGAATTGAGGATTGAAGTTGACAGAGCAGAGCTGGGTGGAAGACCTGGAGAAACTCCCTGGGGGTTTTAATGCGGAGTTTTGTGTTCCAAGTGTGTCACTGTCCCTGGAACCCCGAGCCAGAGGGAATTTGGTACGGATTGGGAATTTGGTACGCTTTGGGAATTTGGTACGGTTTGGGAATTTGATATGGATTAGGAATTTGAGGCTGGAATTCAATAGAGCAGAGCTGGGTGGAAGAGTTGGGGAAACTCCCTGGGGGTTTTAATGTGGAGTTTTGTGTCCAGTGGTGTCCCTGGAACCCCAAGCCAGAGGGAATTTGATGTGGATCAGGAATTTCATATGGATCAGGAATTTGATTTTGATTGGGAATTTGATATGGATTGGGAATTTGAGGATTGAAGTTGACGTATCAGAGCTGGGTGGAAGAATTGGAGAAACTCCTTGGGAATTTTAATGCTGAGTTTTGTGTCCAGTGGTGTCCCCGAAACCCTGAGTCAGAGGGAGTTTCATGTGGATCAGGAATTTCATATGGATCAGGAATTTGAGGCTGGAATTCAACAGAGCAGAGCGGGGTGGAAAAGCTGGAGAAACTCCCTGGGGTTTCAAAGCTGAGTTTGTGTCCCGTGGGGTCACTGTCCCTGGAACCCTGAGTCAGAGGGA
This sequence comes from Serinus canaria, assembly GCF_022539315.1. Lineage (NCBI taxonomy): Eukaryota > Metazoa > Chordata > Aves > Passeriformes > Fringillidae > Serinus > Serinus canaria. The sequence goes on from NC_066315.1 coordinate 1,517,528, forward strand.
ATTTGATACGGACTGGGAATTTGATATGGATTGGGAATTTGAGGCTGGAATTCAATAGAGCAGAGCTGGGGGGAAGAGTTGGGGAAACTGCCTGGGGGTTTTAATGTTGAGTTTTGTGTTCCAAGTGTGTCACTGTCCCTGGAACCCCGAGCCAGAAGGAATTTGATATGGATCGGGAATTTGATATGGATCGGAACTTTGATATGGATGGGGAGTTTGATTTTGATTGGGAATTTGATATGGATTGGGAATTTGAGGATTGAAGTTGACGTATCAGAGCTGGGTGGAAGAATTGGAGAAACTCCTTGGGGATTTTAATGCAGAGTTTTGTGTCCAGTGGTGTCCCTGAAACCCTGAGTCAGAGGGAGTTTCATGTGGATCAGGAATTTCATATGGATCAGGAATTTGAGGCTGGAATTCAACAGAGCAGAGCGGGGTGGAAAAGCTGGAGAAACTCCCAGGGGTTTCAAAGCTGAGTTTGTGTCCCATGGGGTCACTGTCCCTGGAACCCTGAGTCAGAGGGAATTTGATACGGACTGGGAATTTGATATGGATTGGGAATTTGAGGCTGGAATTCAATAGAGCAGAGCTGGGGGGAAGAGTTGGGGAAACTGCCTGGGGGTTTTAATGTTGAGTTTTGTGTTCCAAGTGTGTCACTGTCACTGGAACCCCGAGTCAGAAGGAATTTGATGTGGATCGGGAATTTGATGTGGATCGGGAATTTGATGTGGATCGGGAATTTGATGTGGATCGGGAATTTGATGTGGATCGGGAATTTGATATAGATTGAGAATTTGAGGTTTGAAGTTGACAGAGCAGAGTTGGGTGGAAGATGAATTTATGTCCCAAGGGTGTCACTGAGCACCCAGCTGATCTCTGCAGGAATTCCTGCCTGGAATTCCGTGTCCCCTCCCAATCCTGGTTTTCCCTGCTGCTCCAGGACGTGCTGTGTGTCCCTGAGCGGAGGCTCCTGGAGGACAGCAGGAACCTTCCCGTGGCGTCCGGCACCGCCCGCTCCGAGCGGCTCCTGCTCTTCGACGACGTCCTGGTGCTCATCCAGGTGAGTCCGGGATCCTCCGGAGGGACTGGGAAGGGAGCACGGATAAATGGACCTGAAATTCCAGTGGAATGGCAGAAATGACAGGAATTTCCATAGGCATGCTGGTAAGATTCCAGTGTTTTGATGTTGAGCTCACAGCAGAGTTTGGCTGTCGGGAATAGTTGGGAAAACTTTGTGTCCGATCCATCTGCGTGTGGTTGGCTCTGGAAAATAAAGGAAATCTGGGAAGGGGTTCGAGGAGATCCATGGAGCATTTTCCCAGGAAATGTGGATTATCCACCATCACGGGCACCTTTTGAGTGGTCCACACCCTTTTCCACAGGGAATTTTGGCCCTTGGTTATCCCGAGGGATTTGATGGATCTAGGATGGCATTCCATGAGCTCCCACACATCGGGATAAACAGGATTTTCCATCTTGGTGCCACGTCTGGAGACGTTGGAGGTGGTTTTGGGGCTATTTTGGGAATTTTGGGGTGTGGGGATGTGTTCCCATGAGGGGATTCCAGCTTGGATCGTGCCAGTGGCTGGGATGGGAACACGGCATCAGCAGATCCATGGAATTATCTCCATGTTCAATCCATGATTTCCATCTGTGTCTCGCCTTCTGCTGCCGAGCTTTGTGGAGGTTTGGGAATTCCAGCTGAGTTGGGATTGACTCGGTTGGGAATTTTGATGTCCTTTCCTTTTCTGTTCTCCCAAATCTGGGAAAGCACTGTGGAATTCCTTGGAAAACTCCATCCCGCCGGGCAGCAGCTCTGTGTGAACACCGGGATGTGAGGCCGGGAAAGGAGATGAGAAATTAAAATTTTCCTTTTGTTCCAATCGTCGGAGTTGGTTTTGTTTGGGTGCTGCTGATCCCAAAAGTGGCTCCTTAAATTTGGGATTTCTGGGATATTTTTGGCGGTGCCACCTGGAGTCCAAATCCTAAATAAATCCCAGAATGGATTGGATGGAAAGGGACCTTAAAGATGATCCATCCCCACCCCACTACTTGGTTCCCACCATCCCAGGCTGCTTCATGCCCTGTCCAGGCTTTCCCTGGATTCTTCCATGGATGGGCAACCACAAATCTCTGGGAATATTGGCTAGAAAGATTTGGGAATGTTGCCATGTGATGGGGGAGGAATTCCTGTGGAGATCAGCGTCATGTGGGAATGTTTTACTCCTGGATGTGGCCATGGAATTTTGGAAGAGCTTTAGGAGTGTTCAAACGAGAATTTCCCTCCTTTTCTGCGGGCTTTTCCATCTCCAAGGTCTCTCCTCCCAAAGTGGGATGGATGGAACGAAAAAAGTGGGAATTTGTGCTGCCACTCCAGCTCTGCCATTCCATGGATGTTTCCAGCAATAACCCTCTTTTCCAATTTTTTTTTCCAGGGAAACAGTTTCCAAAGTTTTGATCTGAAGCTGGTATGGGTGGATGAAAACTGCGGAGAGAAATCGGCTCCAGGAATGTGAGTGAGAAATTCCCACTGGGAGTTAAAAAAAAAGGAATAAAAATCTTCAGGTCGATGGGAAAATGATCCAAAGCTTTGTCCCATCTCCTTTCTGAGCCGTGGGATTGGGATCTGGGTAACGGGATCTCACCAGCTTGGAATTTGCTGCCTGATTGAAATCCCAGAATTTCTGAGGTTGGAAAAGCCCTCTGGGATCATCGAATCCAACCTGTGTCCCATCCCCACCTTGTTCCCAGCCCAGAATGCCTTGGACACCTCCAGGAACGGGCACTCCAAACCTCCCTGGGCAATTCCAATGCCTGACCACATTTTCCATGAAAAAATTCCTGCTGATGTCCGACCTGACCTTCCCCCGGCACAACCTGAGGCCATTCCCTCTCATCCCATTCGTTGCCAATGAATCCCAAAATTATTTAATCCAACCCTGGAGAACTTGAGATCTCTCCAGAAAAACCACCTGGGAAAGCGCCAGAATCTCCAGGAGGGGAATGGGAAGAGCTGATGGATTGGGAATTGTGTTTTCCATGTTTTTTTTCCCCCTCCCAGGCACAGCCTACGCATCACAACCCCGGAAGAGACGTTCGTCCTCTCCGCCAAGGACCCTCAGACCAAGGTCAGGCTTTGGGATATTCCCATCTCTTTACTATTTAAAATGGGATAATCATTCTGGTGAGGCTGGGTTGGGAGTTTTGGCTCCTTTTCCAAAAAATTCCTGGATTAGGTGGCCAGAGGTGGCTCGGAGTTGATGGCTGGTGAGGAATCTGGTGGAACCCCGTGGGTTTCTTGCTGCTGTTCCTGAAGGACAGGGCCTATCCCACAGGCAAATCAACTTGAAATTTGTATTTCTTTTCTTTTTTTCATATCCAAGTGGAATTTTCCCCTGTTTTTTAACATCCAAGTGGAAATTCCTCCCTCACAGCTCTTGTGCCCTGCTGCAGTACCCACCTTCTGTGGAAGCTGCAGAAGGGCTTTGATGGGATCCCACCAGCTCCTCGCCGCTTTCCCGGCGCTGTCTCCGGTCGGTTTTCCCGGGATCCGTGCTCACCCCGTGTTTCCCGTGCCCGCAGGCCGTGTGGCGGTGGAAGCTGGAGCAGGCCGTGCGCCAGGCGCTGAACGGGAAGCGGGATTTCCCTCTCTGGGGCAGCCGCGGGGAGGGCAGCCAGGCCCCGAGCCGCCGCTTCTTCACCTACGCCTTCCGCATGGAGGGACGGCTCCGCGGGGCCACCTACGAGGGAGAGTGGCTCTGGGGGAAGCCCCATGGCAAGTAAGGAACCCTCTGGGCCCCTTTTCCAAGTGGGAATAGGGTTGGGAGTGGCGGTTTGGCATTTCCATGAAGGTTGGGAAAGATCTCCAAGGTCAACCCAAACTTCTCCTGGTCACTCAGACACATCCTGAAGGGGCTGCTCCTTTCCTGGGCAGGCTCAGGGGGGGCACCTGTGAGGGTGAGGGGCTCTGGGGGAAGCCCCATGGCAAGTAAGGAACCCTCTGGGCCCCTTTTCCAAGTGGGAATAGGGTGGGAAGTGGTGGTGTGGGGTTTCCATGAAAGTTGGAAGAGATCTCCGAGGTCAACCCAAACTTCTCCAGGTCACTCATGGAGGGGCTGCTCCTTTTCTGGGCAGGCTCAGGGTGGCCACCCGTGACGGTGAGGGGCTCTGGGAAGGTTTTAGGCCTCTCTTTCAAGTGGGAACAAGATGGGAAACACCTTTTGGGCCGCTTTTCCAAGTAGCAATAAGGATGGAAGTGCTGGCTGAAAGTTTCTGTGAAGGTTGGGAGAGATCTCCAGGTCACTCATGGAGGGGCTGCTCCTTTTTGAGCAGGCTCAGAGGGGGCACCTGTGAGGGAGAGTGGCTCTGGGAAGGAACCTTTTAGGCCTCTTTTCCAAGTGGGAATAGGGTTGGAAGTGCTTGGAGTTTCCATGAAGGTTGGGAAAGATTTCCAAGGTCAACCCAAACTTCTCCTGGTCACTCAGACACTCATGGAGGGGCTGCTCCTTTTTGGGCAGGCTCAGGGGGGGCACCTGTGAGGGAGAGGGGCTCTTGGGGAAACCCCATGGGAAGTGAGGAACCCTCTGGGCCTCTTTTCCAAGTGGGAATAAGGTTGGGAGTGCTGGTGTGGAGTTTCCATGAAGGTTGGGAAAGATTTCCAAGGTCAACCCAAACTTCTCCAGGTCACTCATGGAGGGGCTGCTCCTTTCCTGAGCAGGCTCAGAGGGGGCACCTGTGAGGGAGAGTGGCTCTGGGAAGGAACCTTTCAGGCCTCTTTTCCAAGTGGGAATAGGGTAGGAAGTGCTTGGAGTTTCCATGGAGGTTGGGAAAGATTTCCAAGGTCAACCCAGACTTCTGCAAGTCACTCAACCACATCCTGAAGGGGCTGTTCCTTTTTGGGCAGGCTCAGGGGGTCCACCTGTGAGGGAGAGGGGCTCTGGGGGAAACCCCATGGCAAGTAAGGAACGCTCTGGGCCCCTTTTCCAAGTGGGAATAGGGTTGGAAGTGGCGGTTTGGCATTTCCATGGAGGTTGGGAAAGATCTCCAAGGTCAACCCAGACTTCTGCAAGTCACTCAGACACATCCTGAAGGGGCTGCTCCTTTTTGGGCAGGCTCAGGGGGTCCACCTGTGAGGGAGAGGGCTCTTGGGGAAACCCCATGGCAAGTAAGGAACCCTCTGGGCCCCTTTTCCAAGTGGGAATAGGGTTGGAAGTGCTGATCTGGCATTTCCGTGAGGGTTGGGAGAGATTTCCAAGGTCCCTCAACCACCTCACCAAGGGTCTGCTCCTTTTTTTGGCACTTCCAGGGTAGGGAGGAGATCAGGATTTGATTCCTAATGATGTTGTGGATGTGAATCCAGGCCTGGCTCTCTGATTCCTGCCTCACTCATTCCCAGAGGGAATTCTGGCCTTGAGGGCAGGCTTAGCAAAGCCTGAGCCCTAAAACTTGGGATTTATTGTGGATGTCTCACCCGTGGTTTATGGATTAAATCCTAAAGGCTGCCCCAGAAATGTGGTATTGGCCACCCTGAGGGTGCTGCAGGAGCTGGTGTCCCTACTTGGGATTTAGGCTTGGCCTAAAATCAGATCTCAGCCTGGGGTATGAAAATCTCACCCTCATGAGAGGAAAATCCCCAATAAAACCATTTTGGGGAGAACAATTTTATTCTCTGCTAGCAAAACCTCCATGAACTTTATCCAAACTTGAAACATCCAGACTGTTATCCCAGGAATTTAAAAAAGCTTGAATCCAGAAGGAGCTCAAATGGGAGCATCGGGAAATGTTCAATAAATCCAAATTTAGGTGAGGGAATGTCTGTAAATCAAAGATCCCAAGCCCAAAACCTTTTGGACATAGGATAGAGAACACTCTGGATTTTTTTTGGGAAGAAACTGGGAATAAGACCAAGCTCCTCAGCCACCAAAACGTTGGGAAATTTTATTTCCCGTGAGTTTCACACAGTTTGCAAGCAAAAAGGATGGAGAGAGACTCACTTTGAGAGGGCCTTGAAATAATGAAAGACTCCAGACTATAAATGGCTTGGGAGGGATTGGGATCCAGTTCCAGCCCCAAATCCAACAGTGAATCCGGAATATTCCGTGGAAGAGATTGTGCCGTGCCCTGGAAGAGCTCTAAAGGAGCATCCAGGGCAGGAGACCTCGGGGTCTTCCCCACCTTCACTCCCTCAGAACCATCTCCTGGCTTTTGTCCTCTCCTGCCGCAGGGCTGGAAAACTGGGATCAATCCAAACCTCTCCTGCCCATGGAGTGGTGTGAGTGAGGCATCCCAGGAAATTCCTGGCAGAATTCAGGGACTCCAGCTGTTCGATTCCTTGGATTTGGGTTCCCTTCCCACTCCTGGAATTCCTCTGCTGTGATTTTGTTGCTGGAAAGTTCCAGAGCAGCATCCCGGCCTTGGTGGCTGCTCTGGGATTTCCGAGGGAGGAGCACGTGAGCAGAGCTGTGGGAGTGGGAATTTGGGCTCTTTGGCAAAAACACCGCTGCTCTCCGGTGGCTGTCCTGGAATTCCAGAGTTCTGCAGTGGCTGTCCTGGAATTCCAGAGTTCTGCAGTGGGTGTCCTGGAATTCCAGAGTTCTGCAGTGGCTGTCCTGGAATTCCAGAGTTCTGCAGTGGGTGTCCTGGAATTTCAGGTGACCTGGGCTGGGAGAAGGCCAGACTCCCACTCACACGTGGCTGGAACATCCTTGTGCCTGGAGCAGGCATGAAGTTATGGAATATCCTGGGTGGGAAGGGCTCACAGGAATCAAGTCCCACACCGATCCCAACAATCCCACCCTGTCCAAAGTCCTGGAGCAGCCTTGGGAATGTGCTCATTCCCTGGGGAATGTTCCATGCCCAATAGCTTGCAGGAGAAGAGCTTTTTCCTAAAATCCAGCCTAAACCTGGCTCAGCTCCAGCTGTTCCCTCATCCCCTTTTCCATTCAAACCCACAAAGCCAAAGGAGATTTAACTTTAAATTAAAATTAAGATATTGAAATTTCAAACACATCCAACCAATCCTCTGGAAAACTTGGAAAAGAGCCACTCTCGTGGAGGTGTTTGGAACAACAGCCTGGATGAAAGTCAAACAGCCTCCTCACGGTTTTGGTGTTGCTCCATCTCCTGGCAAACCGACCCAGGAGGTTTGGATTAAAGGTTGGGAAAGAATTCCTGGCTGGGAGGGTGGGGAGGGGCTGGGATGGAATTCCCAGAGAAGCTGTGGCTCCCCCTGGATCCATGGAAGTGCTCAAGCCCAGCTTACACTTGGAGCAGCCTGGGATAGTGGGAAGTGCCCCTGGCACGGGGTTGGAACTGGATTTTCTTTAGGATCCCATCCAACCCCAAAAATTCCAGGATTCCATGATTTTCAATTGTTCCAGTTGGGGTTTTTAGGAAAAGCAGATGAGCTCAGCATCAGCACAGAGGGAAAATATTCCAACATTCCCTGAGGGATTCCAAAGCCTTGGCCTCCAGCTCCAGAAAGAGCTCAGAATTCCTCAAACCCCTGATATTCCCTCAGCCTAATTCCCAGCTTTTATTCCAAGCTCCAGATCCATTTCAACTCAATTTGGGAAGGAATTCCTGGCTGGGAAGGAATTGGGGAGGGGCTGGGATGGAATTCCCAGAGCAGCTGTGGCCGCCCCTGGATCCCTGGAGGTGCCCAAGGCCAGGCTGGACACTTGGAGCAGCCTGGGACAGTGGGAATTGTCCCTGCCCACGGGATGAGAGGATCTTTAAGGTCCTTCCAAGCCAAAGCATTCCAGGAGTTTGTAATTCCATTGTGTCCGGCTGGGGAATGTGCAGGGATCCGATTTTCTGGGATGAGCTGGAATTAAAGCTCTCAGTGGAGTGGGTGGAGTGGGATTCTGGGAGGGAGGGAAATGGCTCCGGAGCCGGGCACAGCCAGGCAGGAATTTCCCTGGCATTGCCCATTCCCGGCTCTCCTGGCTGTGGGATCTCCTCCTGGAATCACTTCTCCAGCCCCACAAGACATGGGATGAAGGATCCCTTGGGGATGCTTTTCCTCTCTGTTTTCCCAGGGGCTGAGCCGCTGGAATTCCAGGCTGTGGTGTCACCGTGTCCACAGGGATGTGCCAGGCAGGAACTCCCGCTGGATCAATCCCTGTAATTAATTCAGGATCAGGTGCAAGGTCCTAAAGGCACGAGGCAGCACCTCCAGAAAATACTTTTGGGATTAGGGAACGGAATGGATTCTTCCCACTCAGCCCAGAGCAGGAAAACATTATGGGATTAAATCCTCCTGCTGAAATCCAAGGCCTGGGGGAGCCTTTTGTGTCTCCGTCCTCCGAGGGAATTTTTGGATGTTTGCCATAAAATCTGGGAATGGTTTGGGCCGGAAAGAACTTTGGGAAAGATCCAATTCCAGCCCCTGCCATGGGCACCTTCCAGTGGACTCCCAGCTCCATCTAAGCTGACCTAAATATTTAGGCTGGGCTTTAGTGGGGGCTGTTCCATCTGGGAATGCTGTGATGTCCCTTGTGAGAGAATTCCTTGGGTTCCAGGGGGACGCTGAAGTGGCGCGATGGACGCAACCACGTCGGGGATTTCCAGGAGGGCCTGGAGCACGGGTGAGTCCTGGAAAACGGGATATTCCCTGCTTTGAAATTCATCTGGAATGGTTCCTGCCAGAGGTTGGAACCTGGAGAGAGGGGACTGGCAGTGACTGACCCCAGGGGCTGGAATCTGATCCCAGATCCCAAAATCTGTGGGAATTAATTCCTAGGGAGTCTCTTAAAGTTATTTTAAGTCCCTTTAAAACTTCCCTTAAATGAGTTTTTTCCTCACGATTTAAGAAACCAATCCATGAAATTCAGGGATTATTTATCTCAATTTTATTGGAAGTAGCACTTTAGGATTCCTCATTTTTCCAAGGCGGGGGAAATACATCCCAAACACTTCTGCTGGGAATCCCAGAACATTTAACCCTGCCCCTAACTTGGGGAAGGAAGAAAAAGGGGGAAAACCAGCACTGAAAGAAACTCTGGAGAAGGAACAATGAGGATCTGGGAGTGCAGCTCCCAAAGGGATGAGTTTTCCTTTGGAAAAAGTCCAGTGGCACCTGGGAAAAGTGTCCCAGGTCGGGCTGATCCAAGCACATAAAGGTTGGGAATTTGGAAAATCCTTGGTTTTCGAACTTAATCCGCCGCAATGGAGTTGCTGCTTTCAGTGCAGACATTTCCACCCAGCTGCACCTGATCCCAGATCCCAAAATCCATGGGAATTTATTCCTAGAAGGTGTCTTAAAGTTATTTTTAGATCCTTTTATAAACCTCATGTGAGGAGTTTTTACAGAAAAAAAAAAAACCCCAGGAAATTCCAGTTGGATTTTAAACTTCATCCGCTCCAATGGAGTTGCCCTTTTCCCATGCTGACTTTTTTTCCCATGTTGATTTTTTTTTTCCATGCTGATTTTGTTTTCCATGCCGACCTTTTCCATGTGCCCTGGCAGGTTTGGGATCTGCCTGGTGCCGCGGCGCTCCGAGGATCGCTACGACTGCTACAAGTGCCACTGGTACCGGGGCAAGATGAGGGGCTATGGAATCTGTGAGTAAGTAAAATCCAGGATGGGTTCCAGGGAAAAGGGGGTTCCAGGGGTTTAAAGGGGGAAAACGTTCCCTGAAATCTTTGGAGCCTCGTCTGGAAATGCTTTGTGGGCATTCAGAATTCCAGAATTGTTTGGGAGCTTAAGAAGGATCCCACTGTCTCAGGGTGCTCCAACCATTCCTTGGACATTCCAGGGATCCAGGGGCAGCCACAGCTTCTCTGGGAATTCCATCCCAGCCCCTCCCCACCCTCCCAGCCAGGAATTCCCAATTCCCAGTCTCCCATCCATCCCTGCCCTCTGGCAGTGGGAGCCATTCCCTGTGTCCTGTCCCTCCATCCCTTGTCCCCAGTCCCTCTCCAGCTCTCCTGGAGCCCCCTCAGGCTCTGGAAGGGTCGCTGAGGTTTCCCTGGATTTTTCTTTTCCGAGGTCGCCCCAAATGTTTTGGCTGCTGGGAACACTGGGCTGCCCCTGGTTCCTGCTCATCCCTGTCCCTGATTTCTCCACACCAAGTGGGACAGACCCAACATTCCAGCTGGGATAGGCCTGTCCTCCAACCTGGACGTTCTGCTCTTTCATTCAACTCGGAGCTGCTCTTCCCAGAGGGATAAGTTTCCCTGGGAAGTGTTGGTGGCCACTACAAAGAGCTGGATCCAGCTCGGCCTCCTTCCTATGGATCCGATTTTCCAGCCTGGATTGACCAGAGCTTCCTGTGCCCAGGCTGGTGAGAGGTCGAGGCCTGAGTGGCCTCTCCCAGGTCAATTCCAAGCCCTTGTGTTGAGTGCTTAGATAATTTGGGAAGTTCTGGAATGTCTGGTTTGGGCGGTGCACATTCCCAACAGCCAACAAGGATCCAATTCAACGCTGTGGGGAAAATCTCTGGAATATTTCGAGATGGATGAGCCTGATCTCCTCGCTTCCCTGGTTTTCTGCTCCAGGAGTAGCTGTCAGTTATTCCCAGGCTGGAATTCCATCCCTCTTCCTGCAGGTACGGGAATGACCTGGTCTACAAGGGCTACTTCAAGGACAACGTGCGCCAAGGCTTTGGGATCCTGGAGAACTTCTCGGCTGAGCATCCCTTCAAATACACGGGACACTGGGAGAACGACAAAAAGAACGGATACGGAGTCTGGGAAGACAAGGAGAGGTAAAGGTGGGATGGATCTGAGCTGTGGGACAGCTTTGGGTTTGGTGGGATAAATCCTGGAGATTTGGGATGGATGGGGGCGGGGGTTGTAAGGCTTGAATTCCTTGGTAAACATTCCCAGAGCTCAGTTTGTGTGGGATATCCAGCCTGGAGCGTTGTGTCAGGAAAAACCACCCTGAGCAGGAGAAATCCGACGGATCGAGAGCTGGGAAAACAGGGAAAATCCATCAGCTGGGTTCTCCTTGCATTCCAGAGGGGAGAGGTACATCGGGATGTGGCTGGATGACCACAGGCACGGAGAGGGCATCGTGGTGACCCAGTCAGGGCTCTGCTACCAGAGGACATTCCATGCGGATAAAATGGTGGTGAGTCCAAGACTTCCGTGGAATCCGGAATCCCTGGGATGGGGAATTCACCGCCAAGGGCGAGACCGAGGTTTCATTCCCGAATTCATCCTGGAGGACAAAGAGGGTTTGGAGGTCAGGGAAAGGTTCTGCCCCCAGAGGGTGCTCGGGATGGACACTCCCAAGGGAATGGGAACATTCCAAAGGCTGCCAGAGCTCCAGGAATGTTTGGAAAACTCCAGAAAGGTGGGATTGTTGGGATGTCTGTGCAAGGCCAGGGGCTGGATTTGAGTCCTTGTGGGCGCTTCCTGCCCGGGATATTCCACACTTTTCCCATAGTCATGGTTTGGAAGAGCAAGGTCTGGTTTCTTCTCCCCTTCCAGACGGCAGGGGTTGATGGGATATTGGGAAGGAATTCCTGGATTGGAGGGGTTGGGATGGAATTCCCAGAGATTTGTGGCAGCCCCTGGGTCCCTGGAATGTCCAAGGGCAGGTTGGAGCACCCTGGGACAGTGGGAGATCCCTGCCCATGGATCCTGAAGGTCCCTCTCAGCCCAAACCTTTCCAAGAATTCCATAACATTCCATCTTTCCTGGAAATCATGAAATCCTTACTTTTCCAGTGGGAATTTGCCCGTCCGGTTCATGGAATGTTGGGAATTTGGTGGGGAAAGCAAAGGGAATTGGCATTGGAATAAAAACATCCTTAAAAAAAAAACCAACCCTAAAAAAACCCCCCCCATCCTTAAAAAAACCCCACAACCCCATTCCCACTTCCCGAATTAGGGAAAAATGGTTTTTATTGGGTTTTATGAGATATTTTTGATTGAGGCTTTGGGATATTTTTTTCTTTTTTTTGGCTTTTTTTATTGGGTTTTATGGGACATTTTTGTGGAATTTTTGGGATTTTTTTCTCCTTTTTTTTTGGTTATTTATGGGGTTTTATGGGACATTTTTGGTTGAGTTTTTTTGGGGTATTTTCACTCCAGAGGAAAATATTCCAGCCCTGGAAGTGATCCCAGCTGGTTTGGGGATGAAGAAACCTTGGGGGTAAAACTATGGAATAAATCCCAGTGGGCAGAGAATTCCCTATGGACAGGAGTTATTCCCTGGAATAATTTCCCATGGAATGGGCACACTCCCAACACTACCAGAGCTCTGGGATTTTCCAGGGATTTTTGGGATGCCTCCTGTGCCTGGAGTTGGATTTGGATCCTTCTGGATCCCTTTCCCACTGGGAATTCCACACAGTTGCTGTTGGCTCGGAATCATTTCCCAAAGAATTCCCTAAAATATCCCAGGGTTGGGAGCACCACGAGTCTGACCCCGTGACAATCCTTGGTGGCTTTTCCTGGTTTTTTGTCCCTTTTCCATGGAAAATCCATGGAATAATTTTATTATTCCAAGTTTCCCGACCTCCTTCTCCATGGGATTTCTTGGAGCTTCTCCCAAACATTGAAAGGAGATGTTTGGCTTTAAAAAAAAAATAAATTCTTGGACTCTGCATCCCATAAATTTTTATGGGATGAATTGGACCAGGTGGGAAGTTCATGCCACAAATTCCCGACTTTTCCTTTCATCCCAAGGGCTCGGGAATTCTGCTCCTGGAAGACGACTCCGTCTACGAAGGGAACTTCACGGAAGAGCTGACATTTGTTGGAAAGGTTGGAATTTCCTCCCTCTTCTCCTGGAATTCCTCATGGATCCATCTCCCAACTTCATTCCTTCCTGCTCTGCTTCCCCCAGCTTCCTACAAAAGCCCATCTTCCAAATTTCTGGAATATTTGGCACAGAAGGAAACTGCAGCTGGAGATTTTGGGAATTCTGAGAATCATTTGGGATTTTCGTGTTTTGTTGACTTCAGGTTTGGTCGGTTTGGGTTTTTTGGGTTGAGTTTTTGGGATTTATTTTCCTGGGTTTTTAGGGACATTTCTGGTCGAGGTTTTGGGATATTTTTTACTCTTTTTTGAGTTTTTTTAATTGGGTTTATGGGACATTTTTGGTTGAGTTTTCTGGCGGGTTTTTTTATTTTGTTGGATTTTTGTTGGGTTCTGTGGGATATTTTTAGTTGAGTTTTTGAGGTTTTCAGTGGGCTTTTAGGGACATTTTTGGTTGGGGTTTTGGGATTTTTTTCTCTTTTTTTTTTTTAAATTTGGTTTTATGGGACATTTTTGATGGAGTTTTTGGGATTTTTTTCTCTTCTTTTTGCGTTTTTAATTGGGTTTTATGGGACATTTTTGGTTAAGTTTTTTTTCTTTTCTTGGGTTTTAATAGGGTTTTACAAAACAGATTTGGTTGAGGTTTTGGGATTTTTTTTTCCTTTTTTTGAGGTTTTTTTGTTGGGTTTTATGAGATATTTTTGCTTGAATTTTTACTTTTTTATTGGATTTTATGGGACATTTTTGATTGAGTTATTGGAGTTTTTTTGATTGGGTTTTTATTGGGTTTTATGGGACATTTTTGCCTGAGTTTTTGGGGTGTTTTTGGGATTTTTTTTTTGTGTTTTTACTTGGGTTTTATGGGATATTTTTGCTTGAATTTTTACAGATTTATTGGGTTTTGTGGGACATTTTTGTTTGAGTTTTTGGGGTTTTTTTTTGGTTTTTGGTTGGGTTTTATGGGATATTTTTCCTTGAATTTTTATGGGTTTTTTGGGTTTTATGGGATATTTTTGATTGAGTTATTGGAATTTTTTTGATTGGTTTTTGGGAACATTTTTGCCTGAGTTTTTGGGGTGTTTTTGGGATTTTTTGGGGGTTTTGAGTTGGGTTTTATGGGATTTTTCCCTCGAATTTTTACAGTTTTATTGGGTTTTATGGGACATTTTTGATTGAGTTACTGGAGTTTTTTTGGTTGGGTTTTTATTGGGTTTTAAGGGACATTTTTGGTTGAGTTTTTGGGAGATTTTTTGGGGTTTTTTGGTTGGGTTTTATGGGATATTTTTCCTTGAATTTTTATGGGTTTTTTTGGGTTTTATGGGACATTTTTGATTGAGTTATTGAAATTTTTTTGATTGCGTTTTTAGGAACATTTTTGGTTGAGTTTTTGGGGTGTTTTTGGAATTGTTTTTTTGGGTTTTTAGTTGGGTTTTATGGGATATTTTTCCTTGAATTTTTACGTTTTTTTTTTTTTGGGGGTTTTATGGGACATTTTTGATTGAGTTACTGGAGTTTTTCTGATTGGGTGTTCAGGGACATTTTTGGTTGAGTTATTGGAGTTTTTTTGATTGGGTTTTTATTGGGTTTTAAGGGACATTTTTGCCTGAGTTTTGGGGTTTTTTAGTTTGGTTTTATGGGATATTTTTCCTTGAATTTTTACGGGTTTTATTGGGTTTTATGGGACATTTTTGATTGAGTTATTGGAGTTTTTTTGGTTGGGTTTTTGTTGGGTTTTAAGGGACATTTTTGGTTGAGTTTTTGAGATTTTTTGGGGTTTTTTGGTTGGGTTTTATGGGATATTTTTCCTTGAATTTTTATGGTTTTTTGGGTTTTATGGGACATTTTTGATTGAGTTTTTTTCTTTTTTTGAGTGTTTGTTTGAGTGTTTTTTTAGTGGTTTTTGGTTGAGTTTTTGAGGGTTTTTTCTTTTTTTGAGTGTTTTTTGAGTGAGTTTTTTTCTTTTTTTGAGTGTTTTTTTGAGTGTTTTTTTGAGTGGTTTTTTGGGTGTTTTTTGAGTGTTTTTTTGAGTGTTTTTTGAGTGTTTTTTGAGTGTTTTTTGAGTGTTTTTTGGGTGAGTTTTTGAGTGTTTTTTGAGTGTTTTTTGAGTGTTTTTTGCGTGTTTTTTTTGAGTGGTTTTTTGAGTGTTTTTTGGGTGTTTTTTGAGTGGTTTTTTGTGGTTTTTGCGTGCTGTTTTTGCGTGGTTTTTGCGTGGTTTTTTGCGTGGTTTTTTGGTGTTTTTTGCGTGGTTTTTTTGCGTGTTTTTTTGCGTGTTTTTTTTGCGTGTTTTTTTTGCGTGTTTTTTTTGCGTGTTGTTTTGCGGTGCTTTTTTGGGTGTTTTTTGCGGGTTTTTTGCGGGTTTTTTGCGGGGTTTTTGCGGGTTTTTTGCGGGTTTTTTGCGGGGTTTTTGCGGGGTTTTGCGGGTTTTTTGCGGGTTTTTGAGGGGTTTTTGAGGGGTTTTTGAGGGGTTTTTGAGGGGTTTTTTGGGTGTTTTTTGGGTGTTTTTTGAGTGTTTTTTGAGTGTTTTTTGGGTGTTTTTTGAGCGAGTTTTTGAGGGTTTTTTTGTGTTTTTGGCTGTGCTTTGCAGCTGCACCCAATTTCCTTTGTTATTTCCCAAAGGAGAACATTCCAGGCGTTGGGGCCGCAGGAAATGAGCGAGGCAGCGGAAATTCGGGATTTCCCAATCCCGGCCCTGCCCTGACACGTCCCAGCTTTTGTGCTTGGATTCCCACTGAAATTCCTGCTCCAGAGTGTTGAGAAAATCCCCAGGGCAGGGAAAACAAAAAGTCTGGGATGAGCCTGGCAGGAATTCTGGGAGACGGCACAATTAACGCTCGTTAATTAACGCTAACGAGGAGGAGGAATTTGTCATCATCTTCCTCCTCCGAGGACATTCCATGCTGGGAAAATGGTTGGGAATCCAAGATTTCCTTGGAATCTGGGAATCCCCAGGGTGGGGAAAATCTGGGAATCCCTGGGAAATCTCCGGGGTGGATTTTGAGGGGTTGATTCCAGCGCTGGGATATTTTCCCTCCAAAATTCCCATTTGGATTTGGTGGCAAATCCAGAGAAATCCAGGATTTAGGTGAGGCTGGAATGGGCCTCCTGCTTTTCTGGCTGGAATTCCAAGCCAGGTTTGGGATGCTGAGTTGGATTTCTTTTTTGGGATTTTGATAATGAACAGAGAATTGAATAATGGAGAGAGGAATGAGTGAGAATTTAATATAATAGAGAATTTATTAGTAAAGAATTAAAAATTAAAGAATTATTAATAGAGACTTTATTCATAGAGAATTTAATAGAAAAGAAATTATTAATAAATAGAGAATTAAATAATAAAGAATTTATGTAATAATAAAGAATTTAAGGATAGAAAATTTAATAACAAAGAATTTAAAAATAAGTAGACAATTTAATAATAAAGAATTTATGTAATAAATAGAGAATTTAATGATAGAGAATTTAATAATAAAGAATTTAATAATGAGTAGAAAATTTAATAGTAAATAGAGAATTTAACAATTAAATTTATATAATAGTGGATTTATAGAATAAGTAGAGAATTTAATGATCAACAGAGAATTTATATAATCAATTGAGGATTTAATGATCGAAAATTGATATAATAAAGAGAATTTGATAATAGAGAATTTAATAACAGAGAATTTAATAATAATAGAGAATTGAATTGAGAATTGATGTTAAAAAATTGAAATAAGTTTTTTTTTAAATTAAAATTTTTAATTTAATTTGTAATTTCAGATTTTTCCACAGGGAAAGCTCTCCAGAATTTATATAATAAAAGGGAATTTAATATTAGAAAATTTAATAACAAATAGAAAATTTAACAACAAAGAATTTAATAACGATTGAGAATAGAATAGAGAATTGATGCAGAGAAATTGAACTAAGTAATTTCAAATTTAATTTATAATTTCAGATTTTTCTGCAGAAAAAGCTCTCTGAAATTTCATAATAAAAAGGGAATTTCATAATAAATAGAGAATTTAATAATAAAAAGAGATTTTAATAATTGAGAATTCAAAAATAAATTGAGAACTCAATAATAAAAGGGAATTTAATAATAAGGAATTTATTTCCATTGAGGAATGGAAATGAAGAATTTAGTTTTTAATTAAAAAGCATAGAGTGAACATTTTTAATGAGACGGAGACCTCTGTCTGCAGGGGAGGCTCTCCATGGCCAACGGCTTCGTGCTGGAGGGGACGTTCAGCTCGCGCGGGGGCCGCGGGCTCAGCACCCACGGAGTCCTCAGCACCCACGGAGTCCTCAGCACCCACGGAGGGCTCGGCACCCACAGAGGGCTCAGCACCCACGGAGGGCTCGGCACCCACGGAGGGCTCGGCACCCACGGCATCCTCAGCACCCACAGCGGGCTCAGCACCCACGGAGGGCTCAGCACCCACGGAGGGCTCAGCACCCACGGAGGGCTCAGCACCCACAGCCCTGAGCCCCAGCGGGCACCGGTCACCGAGTGAGAGCCGGGATGGGTCCTGGGGAATGAGGTCCTGGGGATTCTGGGGAACGGGGACATTGGGAATGGGATCCTGGGGAATGGGATCCTGGGGAATGGGATCCTGGGGAATGGGATCCTGGGGAAGGGGTCCTGGGGAACGGGGTCCTGGGGAACGGGGTCCTGGGGAATGGGGTCCTGGGGAACGGGGACCTGGGAATGGGGACTTGGGATCCTGGGGAAGGGGGTCCTGGGGAACGGGGTCCTGGGGGTACTGGGGAAGGGGGTCCTTGGGAATGGGTCCTGGGAATCCTTGGGAACAGGGTTCTGGGGGTCCTGGGGAACGGGGTCTTGGGGGTCCTGGGCAACGGGGTCTTGGGGGACCTGGGCAACGGGGACCTGGGGAACGGGGACCTGGGAATGGGGACTTGGGAATGGGGACTTGGGATCCTGGGGAATGGGGTCCTGGGGAACGGGGTCCTGGGGATCCTGGGGAAGGGGGTCCTTGGGAATGGGTCCTGGGAATCCTTGGGAACAGGGTTCTGGGGGTCCTGGGGAATGGGGTCCTGGGGGTCCTGAGGGTCCTGGGTGTTCTGGGGAGCAGGGTCCTGGGGAATGGGGTCCTGGGGAATGGGATCCTGGGGAACGGGGTCCTGAGGAATGAGATGCTGGGGAATGGGGTCCTTGGGGATCCTCGGGATGGGATCCTGGGGAACAGGATCCTGGGGAAACGGGATCCTTGGGAATGGGGTCCTGGGGAAGGGGATCCTTGGGAATGGGGTCCTTGGGGTCCTGAGGAACAGAGTCCTTGGGATGGGATCCTCAGGAAGGGGGTCCTTGGGATTCTGGGGCACGGGCTCCTGGGGAACAGAGTCCTTGGGATGGGATCCTTGGGAAGGGGATGTTTGGGATCCTGGGCAAGGAGATTGGGAACGGGATTCTCAGGATGGGATCCTTGGGAACGGGGTCCTCGGGAAGGGGATCCTCAAAAAGGGGATCTTTGGGAATGGGGTCCTGGGGAATGGGGTCCTTGGGATGGGATCTTTGGGAGAAGCGTCTTCGAGATGGGATCCTCGGGAATGGGATCCTCAGGAATGGGGTCTTTGGGAAGGGGATCCTTGGGAACGGGGTCCTGTGGAACGCGGTCCTTGGGATGGGGTCCTTGGGAACAGAATCCTGGGTAATGGGATCCTGGGGAACGGGGTCCTCAGGATGGGATCCTTGGGAACGGGCTCCTCAGGAACAGGGTCCTCGGGAAGGGGATCTTTGGGAACGGGGTCCTGGGGAATGGGGTCCTTGGGAACAGAATCCTGGGTAATGGGATCCTCAGGAATGCTCCGGATCCAGCCCCTCAGGCATTCCTGGGAATTGATCCCAATGTGGATTTATGGGCAATGGGACAGGGAGGGATGGAGCCTGGGGGGGTTCAGTGTGGTGGGAGGCAGAGATGGATGTTGGACTGAAAATCCTGGAATTGGGGTTAATTCCATAGGGAAGCAGGGAATTGATGTTGGACTGCAGTCCTGGGATTTTCATGGAGTTAATTCCACAGGGAAGCAGGGATGGAAGTTTCAGTGCCATCCTGGGATTTTCATGGAATTCATTCCTGTTGGGCAGCAGGAATAGATGTTTTGATATCGTCCAGCCCAAATTCCTCCCAAATTCCAGCTCCCCTCCCAAATCCCAGTTGAATTCCATCTTTTTCCCCTCTAAAACATTCCCAGTCCCTCAGAGCATCCTTGGGACAGGAATTCCTTTTCCCTGAGCTATCCAGGCTGGAACCACTCCTGGTGATCGCTCAACTCTTTTCCAGCTTTTCTGCAGGAATTCTGAGGAGATAAAGAATTCCTAATTAGGAATATTTAGGAATATCAAGCAAAAATTCCAGATTTTTTCTGTCCCATGCATCTGGAATTTTTTTTTCACCCAAAGGATTTTTGTTGTCAGGACGAAAGACTTGAAGGGTTTTTTAGGGAATTCCCATTTAGGAATTCCCGTTTGTGGAATTCTTCAGGATTATCTGGGAGCGTTTTTGGTGGGAATGGAACTTAAGGATGATCCCATTCCATGGATTCTCCCACTATCCCAGGTGGATCCAAGCTGAGCTTGGACACTTCCAGGGATCCAGGGGCAGCCATAAATTCTTTGGAAATTCCATCCCAGCCAGGAATTCCTTCCCAAAATCCCATCCAAATCCCCATTTTTCCAATGGGAGCCATTCCCTGTGTCCTGTACATTCATCCCTTGTCCCAAGTCCCTCTCCAGCTCTCCTGGAGCCCCTGGAATTTTCCCTTCTCCAAGAAAACCTTCCCAGCTCTCCCAGCTCTGTGTTTCCATCAAATCCCAGAGAACATTCCCATATTTGAGGGGGAAATCCACAAGAATTTGGGAAGACCATGGAAAATCCCAATCCTGTGTTGTTTTCCAGCCAGCTGGGCCTCAAGGAATTCCCAGTGGAGAAGAGATGGACGGGAATCTTCGAGCAATTCCTGGAATTCCTCCATTCCGGCTGCAAGGAGGAAATGGAGGAATCCTTCACGGGATTCCACATCCAAACCAGCAAGGAGCTGAGGAAATCCCAGGAATATCTGTTCTGCCAGAGGTACTGAGGGAATCCTGGGAATTCCTGAGGAAATCCTGGGAATTCCTCTTCTGCCAGAGGTACTGAGGGAATCCCGGGAATTCCTGTTCTGCCAAAGAGAGAATCCCAGGAATTCCTGAGGAAATCCTGGGAATATTCTGTTCTTCCAATGAGGAAATCCTGAGAATCCATGAGGAAATCCCAGGAATTCCTAAGGAAATCCCAGGAATATCTGTTCTGCCAGAGGTACTGAGGGAATCTTGGGAATTCCTGAGGGAATCATGGGAATATCTGTTCTGCCAATGAGGAAATCCTGGGAATATTCTGTTCTTCCAGTGGGGGAATCCCAGGAATCCCTGAGGAAATCCAGGGAATTCCTGTTCTGCCAAAGAGAGAGAATTCCAGGAATTCCTGTTTTGCCAAAGGAACGGGAACTTTTACTGAGGGAATCCTGGGAATCCCTGAGGAAATCCAGGGAATTCCTGCTCTGCCAAAGAGAAAATCCAGGGAGTTCCGGTTCTGCCAAAGGAACAGGAACATTTTCTGAGGGAATTCTAGGAATTCCTGTTCTAATGAAGAAGAAATCCCAGGAATTCCTGTCCTGCCAATGAGGGAATCCCAGGAATTCCTTTTATGCCAAAGAGGAAATCCCGGGAATTCCTGTTCTGCCAAAGAGGAGATCTTGGGAATTCTTGTTCTGCCAGAGGAACAGGAACTTTTCCTGAGGAAATCCTGGGAATTCCTGTTCTGTGCAAGAGGAAATCCCAGGAATTCCAGCTGGGAATGCAGCTCTCATTCCCACCCAGGAGTGTTGTGTAATTCCAAGAATTTTCCCGTTGTTCCCGCTCAGGAAAAAGGAGCAGGAATTTCCCACCTCAGCTGGAATTTTTTGCTGCGGAGACGAATCCACATCCATGAAAATTCCATTTCTTGGAATTCTTCTTGTGCCCCTTTGGAATTTGCCAGTTGGGATTTACCCATGGGTGGTTTTCCCTCCTCAATTCCCGTTTTTCCAGAGGCTCTGAGGAGATTTCTTGGAAAATTGAGGAGATCCTGGAGGAGCTTGTCCAGCACCAGGAGCCGGAGTCGCTCCAGAGTTACTTGGAGAAGGTGAGGAGGGAGAGGATGGAAGGAAATGATCAGAAATTATTGAAACTTTCATTAATAAAACGACCAAAATCCAGAATTTGGTGATAAATAATTGAATAATTGAGGATTTACAGAAGAAATAATTTCATTGTACAGAATTTATTAACAAATAGAGAATTAAACAATAAAGAATTTATATTGTAAATAAGGAATTTACTAATAAAAGAATTTATATTAAGAGAACTTAATAATGGAGAACTATTATTATTATATTATTATATATTATATATTATATATTATTATAATATAAGGAATTTATATAAGAAACAGGGAATTTAATAATGGAGAATTTATAATAAATAGAGAATTTCTAATAAATAATTTATATGATCAGTAAATTGAATAATGGAGAATTTCATAATAGAGAATTTAATAAAAAATAGAGAATTTTTATAATCAATAAATTGAATAATAGAGAATTTCATAATAGAGAATTTAATAATAAATAGAGAATTTCTAATAAATAGAGAATTTATATAATCAGTAAATTGAATAATAGAGAATTTAATAATAAATAGAGAATTTAATAAAAAATAGAGAATTTTTATAATCAGTAAATTGAATAATAAAGAATTTCATAATAGAGAATTTAATAATAAATAGAGAATTTACTAATAAATAGAGAATTATATAATCAGTAAATTGAATAATAAAGAATTTCATAATAGGGAATTGAATAATAAATAAAGAACTTAAATAACAAGATCTTAATAATAAATATTTTAATAGTAAATAGACAATTTAATTATGGAGATTTAAATAATAAATTGGGAATTAAATAATAGAGAATTTACTATCAGAACTAATTTATTAATAGAGAATTAATAGATAATTTAATAATGGAGAATTTAATAAAAATAGAGAATTTTTATAATCAGTAAATTGAATAATAAAGAATTTAATAATAGAGAATTTAATAATAAATAAAGAATTTATATAACAAGATCTTAATAATAATTTGTTTAATAGTAAATAGACAATTTATTTATGGAAATTTAAATAATAAATCGGGAATTTAATAACAGAGAATTTACTATAAGAACTAATTTAATAATAGAGAATTAATGGGTAATTTAATAATGGAGAATTTAATAATAGACAATTTAATAATAGAAAATTTATATAGTAGAGACTTTAAGAATAAATAAAGAATTTATATAATAGAGAATTTTAGAATAAAGATTTTAATAATAAATAGAGAATTTAAAAATAAAGAATTTATGTAATGAATAGATACTTTAATAATAGAGAATTTATTAGTAAATAGGGAATTTAATAATACAGTAATTAATAATAAATAATTTGTTTAAAAACCAGAGAATTTATAGAATAGAAAAATTAATAATAAAGAATTGGTGTAATAAATAGTGAGGTTGTTTTTCCCTGGAGCACCTTTTGTTCCCTCTGGAATATCCCAGCAAATCCCAGCTGGAAAAGGGAGCAGGGAGCATTGACAGCATCCAAAAGATCCCAAATTCCAGCTGGGAATTCCGGGACAAATCCTTTGGGGCTTTTCCTCTCCTCCTGATCCACGAAATTGGAATTTCCAGGCGTTGGGATCTTCCCTGCATCCCTTGGGAAAGCTGCTCCGGGCTCTGACCGTGGCGTTCCAGGCAACGTATTCCGGGATCGGGGCCAACCGGCACCTGCTGGCCATGGCGCAGGAGGAGGTCAAGTTCTACTCCAAGAAAATTTGGGAATTCTACCAGTGAGTCCAGCCTGGAGCTTCTCCATGGGGTGGGAGCTTGGGATGGACCTTTGGGATCATGGGATTAGGAGCCGGGCCTTATTCGTGTTCCTGTTTTCTTGGGAGTTCTTGGGAGTACTTTGAAATTCTTGGGAATTCTTGGGAGTTCTTTGAAATTCTTGGGAATTCTTGGGAGTTCTTGGGAGTGCTTTGGAATTCTTGGGAAATCTCTGAAATTCTTGGGAATTCTTGGGAGTACTTTGAAATTCTTGGAAGTTCTTCGGAATTCTTGGGAGTACTTTGGAATTCTTGGGAAATCTCTGAAATTCTTGGGAGTTCTTGGGAGTTTTTTGAAATTTTTTAAAATTCTTGAGAGTTCTTTGGAATTCTTCAGAATTCTTGGGAGTACTTTGGAATTCTTGAGAGTTCTTTGAAATTCTTGGAAGTTCTTTGAAATTCTTGGGAATTCTTGGGAGTAGTTTGGAATTCGTGGGAATTCTTTGAAATTCTTGGGAGTCTTGGGAGTGCTTTGGAATTCTTGGGAGTTCTTTGAAATTCTTGGAAATTCTTTGAAATTCTCGGAAGTTCTTTGAAATTCTTGGGAGTTCTTGGGAGTTCTTTGGAATTCATGGGAGTTCTTTGAAATTCTTGGGAGTGCTTTGGAATTCTTGGGAAATCTCTGAAATTCTTGGGAATTCTTGGGAGTTCTTGGGAGGTTTTTGAAATTTTTTAAAATTCTTGAGAGTTCTTTGGAATTCTTCAGAATTCTTGGGAGTACTTTGGAATTCTTGGGAATTCTTTGAAATTCTTGGGAGTTCTTTGGAATTATTTGGAATTCTTCAGGATTCTTGGGAGTACCTTGGAATTCTTTGGAATTCTTCAGAATTCTTTGAATGCTTTGGAATTCTGGGGAATTCTTTGGAATTCTTGGGAGTCTTTGGGAGTTTCTGGCAGAGCGGCTTCCTCGAGGTGACAGCGTCAATCGGAGCACAAATCCCTGTGGTTGGAAATCCGTGACTGAAGGAAAAATGGGATCATGGAATGCTTTGGGTTGGAAATCTCATCCAGCTCCAGTCCCTTCCTACTATCCCAGGGTGCTCCAAGCCCCGTCCAACCTCTCCTTGGACTTCCAGGGATCCAGGGGCAGCCACAGATTTTCTGGGAATTCCATCCCAGCCTCTCCCCACCCTCCCAGCCAGGAATCCCTTCCTAAAATCCAACCCGAACCATTCCAGGATTTTCTGGGAGACCAAGACAAAGGCCAGCTGCTTTTCCAGAGTGGGATCAGGAATTGTGACCACTGTGCTCCTTAGAATCCATGGAAATGCTGGAATTCTCAGCCATTCCTGGTGCTTCTGCTGCTCCAGCAGGAACCCCTCAAACACCGCCACAATTCTGCCGCAATTCCAGGGATTTTCACCCATTTCCCACTGGGTGCTGGGACAGCTGGGACAGCTCCTCCTTTGGGAACAAATTATCCTTAAAAAAAAGCCAGGGAAGGAACTAATCCTTGTTTTTGTTCCCAGGGGTTTGCTCCGGCTGGCCCTGGAGCGGAAGGGCCGCGCGCCCGCGCAGGACGCGGATCCCAGGTCGGTGGCACCTCCGGAGCTTCCGTGTGCGGATCCTGCTGGGATTTACCGGGGTCCTGAAATTCAGGAAGTGCTGAGCTCATGTTTGTCTGCCTGAGCCAGGCTTAGTGCCCGGCCTTTGTCTGCCTGAGCCAGGCTTAGTGCCCGGCCTTTGTCTGCTTGAGCCAGGCTTAGTGCCCAGCCTTTGTCTGCCTGAGCCAGGCTTGGTGCCCGGCCTTTGTCTGCCTGAGCCAGGTTTAGTGCCCAGCCTTTGTCTGTCTGCTAGAGCCAGGCTTAGTGCCCAGCCTTTGTCTGCCTGCTAGAGCCAGGCTTAGTGCCCGGCCTTTGTCTGCCTGAGCCAGGCTTAGTGCCCGGCCTTTGTTTGAGCCAGGCTTAGTGCCAGGTTTTTCCCAGAGACTCCAAAGATCTCCTGGAGCTCCAGGTTTTTCCCAGTGACTCTGGAGATCTGGAGCTCCAGGTTTCTCCCAGTGAATTTCCTGGAGATCTCCGGCTGCTCCAGGTTTTTCCAGGGACTCCAAAGTTCTCCTGGAGCGCCAGGTTTTTCCAGGGACTCTGGAGATCTCCTGGAGCTCCAGGTTTTTCCCAGTGAATTCCCTGAGATCTCCTGGAGCTCCAGGTTTTTGCTGATGACTCCAAAGATCTGGAGCTCCAGGTTTCTCCCAGTGAATTTCCTGGAGATCTCCAGCTGCTTCAGGTTTTTCCAGGGACTCTGGAGATCTCCTGGAGCTCCAGGTTTTTCCCAATGAATTCCCTGAGATCTCCTGGAGCAGCAGATCCTCTTGGATCAACTTCTGGCCACCGCAACCCAACCGCGCCAAACTGGGAAGAGCGGAAAACAAGGAGAACCCCTCGGAAATGCCTCTTCCGTGGGTTTGGGAATATCCACGTGGATTTCCCTGGAAAATCCCAGTTTTTTTTCCTTGTTTTGCAGCCTCGGGAAGGGCTCCAGCCTGGTGCTGCCGCTGATCCTGCCCGGATTCTATCCCGAGCTCTCCATGCTCTACATGCTCCAGCACCAGCGCGAGGACGAGCTCTACTGCCAGGGAATCGTGGAGCTCAGCCTCTTCCCGGATATCCAGCTCCTGGAATTCCTGGATGTGCAGAAGTAAGAGGGATTTTCCCATCCCTAGGGAAAAATCTCAGAAAGGTTGAGTTGGTGCTGGATTCATCGTTGGTTTTTCCCAGTTTTTCTTTGGAGTTTCTCCCAGAATTCCTACTTGGGAATGTTTGGCTGGAGGAGAATTGGTAATGGGAAGCTGCTGCTATCCCTGCTAATCCTCATTTTTGTGTGGAAAATTCCCAAATTTTTTGCTCTGAATCATCTGGAATGGATAAATGTCTTGGAAAAGGAATGTTCATTCCAGGGTATTCCCTGTTTAAATGTGGAAATGTGAAAAGATGGAAAAAGGGGAGGCAGATGTTTCCCTCATCCATTCCTGCTCCTGGATCCACCTCTGGAAGTGACAGGAAGCACCTTGGGAATTTTCCTCCAGGATTTCAGGAATGCAGCGGATCCAGGGTCTCAATTGGATTCTGTCCAAAAGAAATGAGAGGAATTGGATCCAAAAGTGCCAAAATTTCTCATGGATTATCCCAGGATCATCCCTGAGGAACGCAAACTCCAATGGGAGCTCCCAGGGCAGTGGATCCATGGGATGGGAGCTCCCAGGGCAGTGGATCCATGGGATGGAGGGCAGTGGATCCATGGGATGGAAACTCCCAGGGCAGCGGATCCATGGGATGGAAACTCCCAGGGCAGTGGATCCATGGGATGGAGGGCAGTGGATCCATGGGATGGAGGGCAGTGGATCCATGGGATAGGAGCTCCCAGGGAAGTGGATCCATGGGATGGGAGCTCCCAGGGCAGCGGATCCATGGGATGGGAGCTCCCAGGGCAGTGGATCCATGGGATGGAGGGCAGCGGATCCATGGGATGAGAGCTCCCAGGTTCCTGAGGCAAATCCCACCTGGAGCAGGGCCAGGAGAGGAGCAAACGGAGCCTCCGAGGCTTTGGCAGCACCTTGGAGGTGGAGATGGAAGAACCGACGGGATTCAGGATGGAATCCATCCTAAATCCCGCTTTTCCCTTTCCAGGCACCTGTGGCCTCTCAAAGATCTCACCCTGACCTCCAACCAGGTAGGGAAAACTCTTGGAGCCAGCTGGGAATGGGAATGGGACACGGAATTGGGCTTGGATGAGGACAGAGCTTCTCCTAATGAATCCCAGGAATCCGAGCTCCACGATCAGTTCCCATCCAGAGGCTCTGCCCGTGGATTTCCACGGAGGTTTTGTGGGATGGCTCCGGAATCTCTGCCCCCGGTGTTCCAAAGGTCTCCCTGTATCTTTTCCAGAGGCGCTCCCTGATCAAGGATAAATGTTTCCTGTCTGCCACCGAGTGTCTGCAGAAGCTCATGTGAGTCCCTGTCCAGCTCTTCCCACCGAAATCCAGGGATTTTTCTGGGAAATGCCGGGAATTTGTACCTGTTTCTAAAGCATTCCCGGGCTATTCCATTCATTATTTAAGGAGAAGTTGTTTGGGATGTGCTTTCTGGTTCAAAGCGGATTCCATGGAATTTTTTCCTCCAAAACTCCGTGAAGACATCGATGATGAAATCCAGCAGTTCCCTGCTGAGCATCTTCCACTGCCCACAGACATTCCCTGGGAAGGAATTCCAGGCTGGGAATGTGGGGAGGGGCTGGGATGGAATTCCCAGAAAATCTGTGGCTGCCCCTGGATCCATGGAGGTGTCCGAGGCCAGGCTGGAGCAGCCTGGGACAGTGGGAATTGTCCTTGGCCATGGAATGGGATCATCCTTAAGGTCCCTTCCCACCCAAACCATTCCACGTTTTCTCCCTATGGAAAATGGCCCTGGAGCAGCTCCTACAGTCAGACCTGGGTTGGGATTTGAGTTGGGATTATCCCATGGCCATGTTGGATTTGGGATCCTTTAGTATCCAGAGGCTTTTCTGGGAATGTTCCTGCTCCTTCAAGTTACCTTCCCCCAGCTCTGCCTTTCCTTCTCCAGCTGGAAAAGAACCTTGGGGAGGAGTTTTCCCTGTGGGAATGGGGAGGGACTGGGATGGATTTCCCAGAGGAGCTGTGATTGCCCCTGGATCCTTGGAAGTGTCCAAGGAAAGGTTGGACAGGACTTGGAGAATCCTGGGATAGTGGGAGGTGTCCCTGCCCATGGAATGGGATGAGATGTTCCTTAAGGTCTCTTCCAACCCTAAACCATTCCAGAATGATTATTCCACACAAAATCTTGGATCAAAGGGAATTGACTGCTTTCACCTGGAGAGCAAATTTGGCTTGGCTAGGATTTCCTGGGATTCCAGAGCCTGTTCCTCTGGATATGGGCTCCAGGAGGTTCATCCTTCCAGTGGAGCATCCCAAGAGCTTGAGTGGATTCATGGGATGGAATTCCCAGGGAACTGGATCCATGGAATGGGATCCACCTTGGAGACAGCAGGAATTTCATCCTGAGGAAAATGGACAGGAATGTCCCATTCCACATTTGAGACACCAGAAATGTCCCATTCCATGTGGGAGACAGCAGGAATGTCCCATTCCACTTGAGAGATCCCTGGAATGTCCCATTCCATATGGGAGACACTGGGAATGTCCCATTCCACCCTGGAATATCTCCTGGCCCAACCTTCTGGTTTCTCCTCTTTCCTCCACACTTTGGAGCCAACCCATGAACTCCAAATCTCCTGAAATCCTTTCATCCCTAAATTTAATTTATTTTGTTTTAAATCTGTTTTTTCCGGAGGCAGCTTTTCCATGGCCCTTTTATCCTGACAGCACCACGGTGGATCCCAGGGAAAAGCTGGAAATCTTCTGGAAGAGGATCTCCAGGAATGTCCCATTCCACCTTGGAGATCCCAGGAATGTCCAATTCCATATTGGAGATCCCAGGAATGTCCTGGAATATCTCCTGGCCCAGTCTTGGTGTCTTCTCTTTCCTCCACCCTTTGGAGCCAATCCATCAATCCTTTCATCCCTAATTTATTTTTATTTTTTAAATCCTTTTTTTCCGGAGGCAGCTTTTCCATGGCTCTCTTATCCCGACAGCACCACGGTGGATCCCAGGGAGAAGCTGGAGATCCTGCGGAAGAGGATCTCCAGGAATGTCTCATTCCATCCTGGAGATCCCAGGAATGTCCCATTCCATAGGGGAGACACCAGGAATGTCCCATTCCATATTGCAAACACCAGGAACGTCCCATCCAATATTGGAGGTCCCAGGAATGTCCCATTCCACCCTGGAATATCTCCTGGCCCAACCTTGGTTGGTTGCCTCCTCTTTCCTCCACACTTTGGAGCCAACCCATGAACTCCAAATCTCCTGAAATCCTTTCATCCCTAATTTTTATTTTTTAATCCCATTTTTCTGGAGGCAGCTTTTCCATGGCCCTTTTATCCCGACAGCACCACGGTGGATCCCAGGGAGAAGCTGGAGATCCTGCAGAAGAGGATCTCCAGGAATGTCTCATTCCATATGGGAGACACCAGGAATGTCCCAGTCCATATTTCAGACACCAGGAATGTCCCATTCCACCTTGGAGATCCCAGGAATGCCCCATTCCATACTGGAAGCACCAGGAATGTCCCATTCCACCTTGGAGACACCAGGAATGTCCCATTCCATGGGGAGACACCAGGAATGTCCCATTCCATATGGGAGACACCAGGAATGTCCCGTTCCACCCTGGAATATCTCCTGTCCCAACCTTGGTGTCTTCTCTTTCCTCCACCCTTTGGAGCCAACCCATGAACTCCAGAGCCGATCCATCAATCCTTTCATCCCTAAGTTGTTTTTTTTTTTTTAATCCCATTTTTCCGGAGGCAGTTTTTCCATGTCTCTCCTATCCCGACAGCACGACGGTGGATCCCAGGGAGAAGCTGGAGATCCTGCGGCAGACCTACGAGGAGCTGGAGCTGACGGTGTCGCGGCTGCCGGGCGCCGAGCGCCGCCTGCCCATGGACGACCTCCTGCCGCTGCTCGTCTTCGTCGTGTCCCGAGCCAGGTCCGCGCCGCCCGCTCCCTCGGGAACGCTTCCAGCTGGAAGGATTCCACTGGAAACTTCGGGGATTTGGGCCTTGGATGTGTTGGGGGTTTGGGGTTTTTTTCCAGAGGTGCGGTTGGGTTTTTGGGATGTGAAGTGCCCATGGAATTCTGGAGTGTCCGTGTTTTATCCCCAAGGGTATTTCATGGAAAAGGAGATTCCTTTATCCCAGAATTCCAGAGTGTCCGTGTTTTATCCCTGATGATATTTCATGGAAAAGGAGATTCCTTTATCCCAGAATTCCAGAGTGTCTGTGTTTTATCCCAAAGGATATTTCATGGAAATGAGATTCCTTTATTCCAGAATTCCAGACTGTCTGTGTTTTATCCCAAAGGATATTTCATGGAAAAGGAGATTCCTTTATCCCAGAATTCAGAGTGTCCGTGTTTTATCCCAAAGGATATTTCATGGAAATGAGATTCCTTTATTCCAGAATTTCAGAGTGTCCGTGTTTTATCCCAAAGGATATTTCATGGAAAAGGAGATTCCTTTATCCCAGAATTCCAGAGTGTCCATGTCTTATCCCAAAGGATATTCCAGGGTTTTCATGGAAAATCAGATTCCTTTTATCCCGGAATTCTGGAGTGTCCGTGTCTTGTCCCAAAGCTATTTCATGGAAATGAGATTCCTTTTATTCCAGAATTTCTGAGTCTCTGTGTCTTATCTCAGACCCTATTCCAGGGTTTTTATGGAAAATCAGATTCCTTTATTCCAGAATTCCAGAATGTCCGTGTCTTATCCCAAAGGATATTGCATGGAAATGGGGGTCCTTTTATCCTGGAATTCCAGAGTGTCCGTGTTTTATCCTAGACAATATTCCAGGGTTTTTATGGAAAAAGTGTTTCCTTTTATCCCAGAATTCCAGGATGTCTGGACCTTATCCCAAAGGATATTCCAGGGTTTTCATGGAAAATCAGATTCCTTTTATCCCGGAATTCCAGAGTGTCCATGTCCTATCCCAAAGGATATTTCATGGAAAATCAGATCCCTCTTATCCCAGATTTCCAGAGTGTCCATCTCTTATCCCACAGATAATTGGGATTGTGGGAAGTCCCTTCCCATGGATCATCTTTAAGGACCTTTCCAACCCCAAACACTCTGGAATTCTGGGATTCTGGGATTCCTTTTCCATCCTCAACAGGGACTGGGATTCCTTTGGGAGATGAGGAATCCGAAATCCATCCAGCAACTGGAATTTCCTCTGGATGGATCTGGAATTTTCTTGGGATGGAGCATCCCAAGTTGTGGCTGCTCCATCCCTGGGAGTGTTCCCAGAGAAAAGCGCTTGGAAAAAATTGGGATAATGGGAAGTCCCTGCTCATGGATCATCCTGAAGGAGCATTCCGGCCCCAGACGCTCCAGAGTTCTGGGATTCCGGGATTCTGGAGTTCTGGGATTCTGGAATGGTGGGATTCCAAGATTCTTGGATTCTGGAATGCTGGGATCCTGGAATTCTGGAGTTCTGGGATTCCGCAAATCAGGAGTTCCAGGACTCTGGGATTCTGGAATTCTGGGATTTGGGGATTCTGGGATTCCGGAATTCTGAGATCCCAGATCCCTCCAGCAGATCCGGATGCACCAGCACTGGAATTCCAGAGTTTTCCTCCCCCTCTCCAAAATCCCAACCCCTCCACATGCCCTGAGATTTTCCCTGGATTTTGGGATTTGTTTTTCCCTAGGATCCAACACCTGGGAGCTGAAATCCACCTGATCCGGGATTTGATGGATCCGACCAACCAGGGCGGAATGTTGGACTTCCTGCTGACGGCTCTGGAGGTAAGGGGAATTTTTCCCAGGAATTCCGGCAAAATTCCAGCTTTTCTGGAATGGAATTTTCCGGAATTTATCCCCTTGCTGGGCTGGAAGAAAATCCTAATCCTTAATTCCGGCCAGATTGAATTCTGTTGGAATTCTCCTTGGGATCAGCAGGGATTCCCTGCCTGCAGGAGCTTGGATTTGATCCCAGAATTCCCAGATTTTTCCCTGATTTTTGCTCCGTTCCCTCCCCAGTCGTGCTATGAACACATCCAGAGGATCCGGCTCCATCCAAAGGAAAACTCCCACAGCTCCTGATCCATGGGGAAAACCCAGATTTTCCCGGATTTTCTGGACAAAGCGGGAATTTTACCCCTGGCTGCCTTTAAAGGGAAGAATTCCTCCCCAGCCGAGGTTTTCCTGATCCCAAAAAACACTGGAAGGGCTGGAATTTCCATCTCTTGAGGTTTTTTTTTTCGGAGTTTTATCCCCTTTTCCTGCAAATTATTCCCAGGAAAAATCTCCTTTTCCTGCTCAGGATGGGGTTTTTCTTTTTTGCACTGGAGAATTCCCAGAAAAAGAAGGAATTTCTTTGGGAAAACCCATTTTTTAATGGGATTTCTTGGACTGGGAAGGAGAGCTCATCCCAAAACTCCGAAAAATTCCTGGAATGAGAGGAGATTTTTCCCACCCCTCTTTTTCCTACTTTTCCCAACTCAGGATTTCTCCAATTCCACTTGGAAGCTGCTATTCCCAAATTTCCTGATTTTCCCATGCTCCAAGATTTTGCTTTATCCTTGGGAGACCTCAGGGGTGATCCCACACCTTGGAATTCTGGGGGGGGGGGGCTTGGAAAAAACGCGGAATTCTCCCGGATTTTGGGAAATTCCGGGGAAACAACCAGAAATGATGGAATAGAACCTCCAATCCCAACTGGATTCGTGCCCCGAGCTGGAATTTCCCTTTGGAAAAGGAATATTTGGGATATTCCCAATGGATATTTGGGATGCTGTTCCCAGCATCCCAAAACAATTTAAAAAGAGCCTAAAAAAATCTTATTTTTGACAGCTTTTATCCCTTTTTTTTTCATTTTTCCTGGGATTTTTTTTCCTATCCAGGACAATAAAACTCCCCAAGCTTTTCCCAGCTGTTTTTTCCCAAGTTTTCCTGATTTTCTAAATGAAGGAAAAGTGGATCCTGGATATTTTTGGAAATGGAAGAATTGGAAATCCAAAGCTTTAAATAAATGGGA
The DNA here is from genome assembly GCF_022539315.1 of Serinus canaria. Taxonomy (NCBI): domain Eukaryota; kingdom Metazoa; phylum Chordata; class Aves; order Passeriformes; family Fringillidae; genus Serinus; species Serinus canaria. Next base: position 1,549,793 of record NC_066315.1, read on the forward strand.
TTTTTGTCATTTTTTCCTTGGGATTTCTTCATTTTTCCCAGGAATTTTTTACTTTATCCAGATGACTCCGGGAAAACAAAACCCCCCAAGATTTTTCCTCCCATTTTTCCCAAATTTTATCCTTTAATAAAGAACAGATTAATCACAAGAATTAATTTATTAATGAGAGAATCCCATGGGAAGATTGCCAGGAATTTTTTATTTAGATAAAATCATTGGAATTTTGAAGAAATTCCAGGATCCACGTGCTCCTTATTCCAGTTTTTCTTGTTTTCAGGAATTCGGGGATTTTCTAAACAAAGGGAAAGTGGATCCTGGATATTTTTGGGAACAAAAAATTGGAAATCCAAAGCTTTCAAAAAATGGGATTTTTGTCATTTTTTCCCTTGGGATTTCTTCATTTTTCCAAGGAATGTTTTGCCTTATCCAGGTGACTCTGGGAAAACAAAACCCCCCCAGATTTTTCCTCCCATTTTCCCTGAATTTCATCCTTTAATAAATAACAGATTAATTCCTGTATTAACTAATTAAGAATTAATATATTAACGAGAGGATCTCACTGGAAGTTTGCCAGGAATTTTTATTTAAATAAAACTCTTGGAATTTTGAAGATTCCAGGTTCTGCGTGCTCCTTATTCCCAATCTTGGTCATCTTCAAGAATCCGGGAATTTCCTAAAGGAAGGGAAAAAAAAAATGCGAAATTCCTGCTGGAAAAGGACATGCAAAGTGCAGGGGGGGTAAAAATTCCAAGGAATTCAAGGAAAACGAGGTGGATTTTCAGTTTGACTTCCTAAAACTTCCCGAAATTCCAAGTTTTTCTCGGCTTTGGTTTTGGGAAGAATTCAAGCCAGGCCTGAAGGTAACAGTGTGCAGCCATTTGTGCTTCCTGGTTTTGGGTTTTTCCAAGGAAAAGCAGGAGGGGGGAGGTTCCACTGGGAATATTCTGGGTGGGAATTGTGCTGTGGAAGCGTGCAGGAGGTGCTGGATCCACAAAAAAATTCCACAAGGAAATTTTTTTCCCTGAGTGCCTGCTCAGAATCCTAAAAAATTTGGGATTTTCCTTCAGCTGGGATGGGTTTTTTTTCCCCCAAATTCCTCCAAACCACTCAGAACTCTCCTGATCTTTCCTGGAAGGAATTCTGGGCCTTGGGATGGAGTGTGGAATTCTGGGAGCACATTCCCATTCCTGGTTTTTACTGGGATGAGTGGAGGCAGGTTTTGCTTGGAGTTGAGTTAAATTTAACCCTGAGCGTCTCGGCTTTGGAAATCCCACTTTGGAAGACACAGAACCAGCATTCCCAAATCCAGGCTCCAGCTCAGGCTTCCATGGAATTCAGCTGGAATTCCCTAAAAAGGGATGGAAAAGCTGAGCTGCACCTGGAAGTAGGAGAGGTTTTAACAAAGCTGAGCTTAAGCACAGGGAATTTGCTTCATTCCGACAGCAGATGATCCACAGGGAATTTGTTCCCTGAGTGAGGCTCAGAATCGTAAGGAAGTTTGGGATTTTCCTTTGGCTGGGATGGTTTTTTCCTTCATTCCTCCAAAGCACAGAACTTTGGGAATGTTCTCCCTCCTTCCTGAATGTTCTGCTTCCATTGGTCTTCATCCCACTGGAGTAAAGCTCCTGTCCAAGTCCATTTCCTCCAAAGCCTTTGGAAAGAAGCTGGAAAAGAGGGAATTCAGAGCAGGGCCGTGTCTATGGCCGATTCCAGGTGCTGGCTCCATGGAATTCCTTAGGCTTCCATGGAATTCAGCTGGAATCCCTTAAAAAAGGATGGAAAAGCTGAGCTGCCCCTGGAAGTAGGAGAGGTTTTAACAAAGCTGAGCTTAAGCACAGGGAATTTGCTTCATTCCAACAGCAGATGATCCACAGGGAATTTTTTCCCTGAGTGATGCTCAGAATCCTAAGGAAGTTTGGGATTTTCCTTTGGCTGGGATGGTTTTTTCCTTCATTCCTCCAAACCACTCAGAACTTTGGGAATGTTCTCCCTCCTTCCCAAATGTTCTTCTTCCCACTGGAGTAAAGCTCCCGCCCAAGTCCATTTCCCCCAAACCACTGGAGGCAATTCCAAACCATTCCCGTGGTTTGGAATTCAGAGCAGGGCGGTGTCGATGGCCGCCTCCAGGTGCTGGAGCAGCGCCTCGGGATCGGGGCACAGCGAGCTCGGGTCCAGCCTGCGGAAATCCTCGTTGGCGCTCAGCGAGCTCAGCACCTTCACCGTCCTCTTCAGGTCGAAGACGGCGTGCAGCATTCCCAGGGTGGAAATGGCGGCTCTGGAATTGTTCTGGGACGAGGATTCCTCATCCAGGCCCTTCTCCAGCACGGAAATCCGGTTCTCCGCGATGACCTTGAGGAAGTTGTAGAATTCCTTGTAGTCGATGCCCGTGCAGGATTTCATGATCAGCTAAAGGGGGAAACGGAGTGAGAGTGGGAATGACAGCAGGAAAAATCCAGGAAAAACTCCCTAAAATTGGATTTAGGAATTCTCTGGCATCAGAAATAACGATGTTTATATAATATTTCATTGGAATTGCGTCTGGATCCAAAGAGACCTGGGGTTGTTTTTCCCAAATATTAATTGTGGGAATTTTCCCAAATATCCGTTCTTGGAAGGAAATCGACCCAAGGAGAGGGAACAGCTTCCAGAAATTAATTGGAATTTAGAAAATCTTCTGGTTCATCCAGAAGATTTTGGAAGGAATCCCACCCATCCTCTTCCTCATGGAATTTTGGTTGGATTGTGGAGTTTGGTCTTCTGGATTCTCTCCCATTTCCAGGGATCCAGGGGCAGCCACAGCTTCTCTGGGAATTCTCTCCCAGCCAGGAATTCCTTCCCAAAATCCCACCTAAATCCCCATTTTTCCCATGGGAGGCCATTCCCTATGTCCTGTCATTCCCTGTTTATCCCAAATCCCTCTCCAGCTTTTCCAGAGCTTCGTTAGGCTCTGGAAGGGGCTCTGAGGTGTCTCCCTGGAATTTTCCCTTCTCCAGGTGAACATTCCCAGCTCTTCTGATCCCGGAGTTTTCCACCTTTCCAACCAACATTCCAACCTGGCCACAGCCAACAACCAGAAGCAATTCCCAAACTTTCACAGGGAACACTCCCAAACTTTTACGGGGAGCATTTCCCAACCAAACCAATCCGTCCCCCAACTCCTCCTTCCTTGAAAACCACGGGAAATTCCGCTGTGAGAACTCCAAGAATCCCGGAATTCCGGGATAATCCAGGAGTGGGGAGTACCTGGCACTGGAGGTGCCAATCGTCCATGGGATCTTTCCATTGGCTGAGCTCCCTCTGGACGGCCGCCAGCTCATCCTGCAGGAAGCTCCACATGACGGCCACGTTGCAGCCGTTGACCCAGTTGTGGTTGATGGAGATGGTGTCTTCCTGAGGGAAAAGTTTGGGATAATCCATGGATAATTAGTAATTAGTCACTGATTAAGTTATTAGGGATGATATTATGGAATGTGCCGCTCCAAAACCTGATTCCTTCTCGAGAAACCCAAAATGTCCCTAATTCCCAAAATGCTGGCGCTGAGCCAGCTGTGGTTGATGGAGATGGTGTCTTCCTGAGGGAAAAGTTTGGGATAATCCATGGATAATTAGTAATTAGTCACTGATTAAGTATTAGGGTTGATAATATGGAATGTGCCGCTCCAAAAACCCCAATTCCTGAGCAACCCAAAATGTCCCTAATTCCCAAAATGCTGCTGCTGACCCAGTTGTGGTTGATGGAGATGGCGTTTTCCCGAGGGAAAAGTTTGGGATAATCCATGGATAATTAGTAATTAGCAAATAATTGAGTTATTAGGAATGATAATATGGAATGTGCCGCTCCAAAAATCCCATCTTAAAGGATCTTAAGGATCATCCCATTCCATGGGCAGGGACACTTCCCACTATCCAGGGTGCCTGGTGCTCCAAGCTGGAATTCCTCCTTCCTGGGAAGGTTTTCCATCCTTTCCTCTTCCTTTTTCCTGGGATGTTGCTCCTCCCCCTCACTCCAATTCTATGCCATGGAATTCCTGGGATGGTCTGGGTGGGAAAGAACTTTTGGGATCATCCCATTCCCACCATCCTTAGGTTCTCCAAGCTGGAATTCCTCCTTCTTGGAAAGGATTTCCATTGTTCCCTATTCCTTTTCCCCAGGATCTTCCTCCTCCTCCTCCTCACCCCAATTCCATGCCATGGAATTCCTGGAATGGTTTGGGTGGGAAAGGACCCTAGGGATCATCCCATTACCACTCTCCTAGAGCCTCATCCAAGCTATCCTTGGACACTTCCAGGGACGGAGCTCCTCTGGCAAAACCATTCCAAACCTCCCATCATCACCCAGGAGAAGAGATCAACCTTTTCCCTGGAAATCCCAACTTCCATCCATCCATCCCAACCAAACCCGTGGGATCCCCCTTCCCGATCCCAGAGCAGTTCCCGGCGGGATCCACGCCCTCACCAGGTTATGAACCTGGTGGTGCCACCCGCTGGGAATGAAGACGATCTCTCCGGCTTCCTGGAGGATTTCCAGGGGGGGCTGGCTCTGGCTGTAGCGCGGATAAATCCTCGTATCCCGAAGATCCGGAGCTGTCACGTCAAAGGGGAGGTTCCCGTGGCGATCCTTCAGGAATTCCTCCTGCCCCGCGGGATACAGGAGCCATCTCTTCCTGCCACAGACGTTGGCCGACCAGCTGTAGGAGCGGAAGACGTCGGCGTGGAACGGCGTCCTGGGAAAAATCAGGGATGGGCGGGAATCGATCCCGAAAAATTCCAACAGGGATTCGAGTCGCTGAGAGGCTGAGGGGCTGATCCCAAAATTCCTCGAGCAATTTCAGTTGAGTTATGGGAGTTTTTGTTATTGAAAGGCCATTACATGGATACTGATCCCGAAATTCCTCATGGAATTTCGGATGGATTATCGACTTTGGCTAATAGGAAAGTCAATATATGGATATTGATCCCAAAATTCCTCATGGAATTTCAGTTGGATTATGGAGTTTTGGCTATTAAAAAGCCACTGTATCCATACCAATCCCAAAATTCCTTATGGAAATTTGCATGGTTTATGGAGTTCTGGCTATTAGAAGGCCATTATATGGATACTGATCCCAAAATTCCATGAGGAATTTCAGTTGGATGATGTGGTTTTGGCCATTAAAAGGCCACTGTATCCATACAGTGAATACAGTGAACATTCCACTGAATCCCAAAATTCCTCATGGAAATTTGGCTGGATGATGGGAGTTTTGGCTATTAATAGGGCATTGTGTGGATACTGATCCTGAAATTCCTCATGGAATTTTGGATGGATTGTGGAGTTTTGTCTATTAGAAGGCTATTATATGGATGCTGATCCCAAAATTCTGCATGGAATTTTGGTTGGATGATGGAGTTTTGGCTATTAAAAAAATCACTGTATCCATCCTGATCCTAAAATTCCTCTTGGAATTTCAGTTGGACGATGGGGTTTTGGCTATTAAAAGGCCATTATATCCATCCTGATCCCAAAATTCCATAAGGAATTTCAGTTGGATTACAGAGTTCTGGCTATCAAAACATCACTGTATCCATAGCAATCCCAAAATTCCTCATGGAATTTTGGTGGGAATTACGAGGTTTTGGTTATTAAAAGGCCATTATATGGATACTGATCCCAAAATTCCCCATGGAATTTCAGTTGGATGATGGAGTTTTGACTATTAAAAAATCACTGTATCCATACCAGTCCCAAACTTCCTCATGGAATCTCAGTTGGATTGTGGGGTTTTGGCTATTAAAAAGCCCCTGTATCCATACCAATCCTGAAATTCAGGTGAAGTCTGGAGTTTTGGCAATTTAAGGGCCATGAGATGGATACTGATCCCAAAATTCCTGATGGAATTCCGGCTGGATAATGGAGGGTTTCATATCCTCTGTGCTTCTCCTCTCTAATTTATCCCCAAAATCCCTTAAGGGCAGGGAATTCTGATAAAACCACCCCAAATGCAACTTCAGAACCAATACTGGGCTGGAATTCTCACTTGGAATTTTCCCCTGGAAAACACCGGAGTTATCCCTACCCATTCCAAGTGGCTGATCCCAAGGGAATTTCTCCTCTAATTTCCCAGACCCTTTTTTGGGGTTTTTTTTTGTGGGCACAATTTGGGGTTTTCCCTTTTCCCTCCCATCCAGAGCCAGCTGGGACACCAGGAAACCTGCCTGGTTATCCCGAGGGATGATGGGATCATGTCCTGGGATATTCAGCTGGAAAAGGGATTTTTTGGGATGAGAGCCTTACCAGGATCCCTTGGGTCCCATGTAGACGAACCGGAAATCATCCACGGCCACGGCATCCCAATATTCGTTGAGCCAATCCGAGGAAAAGTAGACGGGAGTGGTGTAAACATCCTGCTCTGGAAAAGCTCTGGAAAACACAAACGCTTGGAAAAGCAGCTCGGGAAAACGGGATACCGCAAAAGGCAGCGGGAAGAGCAAGGTGGATCCCTTAGGATGGAATTCCAGGGGTTTGGGGTGGAAGGGAGTTGATGAAGGAGAAGCTTATCCCAAATTTTCACTGTCCCAGATGGTTTCAAGTTGGTTTTGGGCACTTCCAGGGATCTGGGGCAGCCATGGCTTCTCTGGGAATTCCATCCCAGCCCCTCCCCATTCCCACAGGGAAAACTTTCTCCCAAGGCTCTTTTCCAGCTGGAGAAGGAAAGGCAGAGCTGGGGAAGGTAACTGCAAGGAGTGGGAACATTCCCAGAAAAGCCTCTGGATACTAAAGGATCCCAAATCCAACATGGCCATGGGATAATCCCAACTCAAATCCCAATCCGGGTCTGACTGTAGGAGCTGCTCCAGGGCCATTTTCCATAGGGAGAAAACGTGGAATAGTTTGGGTGGGAAGGGACCTTAAGGATGATCCCATTCCCATTGTCCCAGGCTGCTCCAGCCTGGCCTTGGACACCTCCAGGGATCCAGGGGCAGCCACAGCTGCTCTGGGAATTCCATCCCAGCCCCTCCCCACATTCCCAGCCTGGAATTCCTGCCCAAATTGAGCTGAAATGGATCCTGAGTTTGGAATAAAAGCTGGGAATTAGGCTGAGGGAATGACATCAGCCTGGAATATTGGGGATTTGAGGAATTCTGACCTCTGTTTGGAGCTGGAGGCCAAGGCTTTGGAATCCCTCAGGGAATGTTGGAATATTTTCCCTCCCTGCTGATGCTGAGCTCGCCTGCTTTGCCTCAAAACCCCAACTGGAACAACTGAAATTCATGGAATCCTGGAATTTTTGGGGTTGGATGGGATCCTAAAGAAAATCCAGTTCCAACCCCGTGCCAGGGACACTTCCCACAATCCCAGGCTGCTCCAAGCCGGCTTTGGGCACTTCCAGGGATGGAGCAGCTTCTCTGGGAATCCCATCCCAACCAGGAATTCCTTCATAAATTAAGTGGGAAACCATTCCCAGTGTCCTGTCATTCCAAGCTTATCCCAAATCCCTCTCCAGCTTTTCTGGAGCCCCTTTAGGCTCAGAGGATTCCGTGGGTCCTTCCCTTCTCCCGAGGAGCATTCCCAGAGCCGGAGGGTTGGGAATGAGCCCTGACCTGCTCAGGTGCCAGTCCTTGAGGTAGAGGCAGCCCCGGGAGGAGCGGTGGCCGTTCCGGATGTATTCCCGCCAATATTCCACGAATTCCTTGAAGGGCAGCTGCTCCTTGGGGTTGGAATTGTATTCCTTGACATCGCAGTTGGCAACGGGCACCACGGCTTCTCCTGGAATTACAGATCCCTCGGGAATTCTCCACGGGAATGAGGAGGATTCATCAAATCATCTCCACCTCGATCTCATCCCCATGGAATTCTGGGCTTCAAATATTCCAAAGGATCCGTCCCAATCCCAGAATCATCTTTCCATGGAAACACCATCCAGGAATTACAAATCCCTTGGGAAGGAGGAGGACCCATCAAATCATCTCCCTCAAACTCCTTCCTGCAGAATTCCAGGCTTCAGATATTCCAAAGGAACCATCCCAGTCCCAGAACCAACATTCCATGGGAACATCATCCAGGAATTACAAATCGCTCAGGAATTTTCCTCAGGAATGAGGAGGATTCATCAAATCCCATTGCTCAAGCTCATCCCCATGGAATTCAGGGCTTCCAATATTCCAAAGGAATATTCTATATTCCAGAACCATCTTTCCAGGGAAATACAATCCTGGAATTACAAATCCCTTGGGAATTCTCCACAGGAATGAGAAGGACCCATCAAATCATCTCCACCTCGATCTCATCCCCGTGGAATTCTGGGCTTCAAATATTCCAAAGGAACCATCCCAGTATCCCAGAACCAAGCAGGGAAACAAAATCCAGGAATTACAAATCCCTTGGGAATGAGGAGGACCCATCAAATCAATGTGGAATTCTGGGCTTCAAACATTCCAGAGGAACCATTCCAGGGAAACAGCACCCAAATCCAGAGCTGGTTATTTTAGGGGGCTGGATTTTCCTGCTCTTTATCCATGGGCCCCAAATTCTCCTGGGATTCCTCTGCTGTGACCTGGATTTTCCAGCTTTCCCTCTAAAGGGAATTCTCCCCTCAGAAGCATCAGGAGGGAGGCACTGATTAGGACTGGGATGATTCCGGATTTGGAATGATTAAATTATCCAAGATTTTAAATGGATTTAAATCATGAATGATAAAGAAAATGGGGGAATAAATTTCACCTTGGAATCTGCAAACCAGACAGTGAGGAAATTGGAAAAATCCATGGAATAATTTTGGACAAAATCTTGGAATTTGGGTTTTTTTACTGCTTTTATCCCTAAAATTCAGTCCTAAAATACCCAATCCTTCAGGATTTGGGAAAAAATCCCAGGACTTACCAAACTGCTGCAGGAGATGCTCAAAGCTGGGTTTTCCATGGAAAAAAAAATCCATGGAATAATTTAGGATAAGAGCTTGGAATTTGGGGTTTTTTAATGCTTTTATCCCTTAAATTCAATCCTATAAATCTGAATCCTTCAGGATTTGGAACAGTCAAATTCACCAAGATTTTAAATTTAATTAAATGTCAAATAAAAAAATTTGTGAATGAATAAATGGGAAAAAAAATCAATGTATCATTTTAGGAAAATCTTGGAATTTTGTGGGGTTTTTTAGTGCTTTTATCCCTAAAATTCAGTCCTAAAATACCCAATCCTCTAGGATTTGGTAAAAAATCCCAGGATTTACCAAAGTTCTGCAGGAGCTAAAGTTGGTTTCCCTGAAAAAAAATCCATGGATAATCAGATAAGCTTGGAATTTTGGGGTCTTTTAGTGCTTTTATCCCTAAAATTCAATCATGTAAAGCAGAATAATTTAGGATTTGGAATAATTAAATTTTCCAAGATTTTAAATTTAGTTAAATATAAATTTAAAAAAATTTGTGCATGAATAAATGGGGAAAAAAAAATCCATGCATTAGTGTGGGAAAATCTTGGAATTTGGGTTTTTTAGTGCTTTTATCCCTAAAATTCAATCCTATAAAGCTGAATCCTTTAGGATTTGGAATAATTAAATTCCCCGAGATTTTAAATTTAATTAAATATAATTAAAAAATAAATTTGGGAATCAATAAATGAAAAAAAAATCCATGTATTAGTGTGGGAAAATCTTGGAATTTTGTGGGGATTTTTTAGTGCTTTTATCCCTAAAATTCAGTCCTAAAATACCAAATTTAGTGTTTTTATCCTTGAAATTTCAGTCCTAAAATACCGAATCCTTCAGGATTTGGGAAGAAATCCCAGGACTTACCGAAGTTCTGCAGGAGATGCTCAAAGTTGGGTTTCCCATCCCAGGTCACCCAGTTTTTCCTGCTGCCCCAATCCTCGGTGAATTTGGCCGAGAAGACGCAGGGATGGTTGGGAATGAGATAATCCCGGAAAAAATCGGAATAACTGAAGGAATCGGCTTTGTCAATGAAATCCACCTGGCCCCCGGGGAGGGGACCCGCAGAAGAATTCCCAAAATCCCGGAAAAAAGCGGTGGAACAGGCAAAGGTTGCTCTGTCCATGCAGGCTGGAAAAAATTCCTGGCTGAGCCAAGGAATTTGGAAAAATTCACCCCCAAAAAATCCCTGCTAAAAACCAGGATTTGAGGCTTTAAAAGTGTGGGAATTCATGGGGAGATTGAGGGGGAGCGAGTGTTGGGAGAATTTGGATTTTCCATGGTTTTTGGGATAGCTGGGTGTTTTTTATGGATGTTTCTTCCTCTTGTCAGAGCTGGTTCCGTCCTAAAAAAAAGCAGGAAAAGAAAAATTTCAGTGGGATATTCCCAAGGAATGAATGAACTGAAAGGGGGGAGGGAAAAGAAATTCCTGAAATATTTGGGAATGCGCTGGGATCATCCCTTTGTTCCCAGGTCTGGCACCTCACTCTTCCACCAGAGGTTTTCCCAAGGATTTGGGGCAACTGCAGAATAAAAATAGGGAAAAAATGGGAAAGAAACCAAAAAAAGAGGGAAGGGGAAGGCTGAGCACAGAGGGAATAAAGCAAAGAGGATACAGGGATGGGATCTGGGAAACACCGAGGGAAAAGGGGATTTAGGGATCTCCAGGAGGGAATTCCTCCCTCCCAGAGCTCCAAGGGAATATAAAAATTAAGGAACATCCATGAAGGAATTTTCCCTCATGGAGCTCCAAGGGAGTATTGGAATTATGGGAATTCCATGAGGGAATTCCTCCCTCAGAGGTCTCCAAGGGAACACCAGGATTAAGGGAAATCCATGAGGGAATTCTTCCCTCCCAGAGCTCCAAGGGAATGTCAGAATTGTGGGACATCCACGAGGGATTTCATCCTTCAGGGAGCTCCAAGGGAACACTGGGAATAAAGGATTTCCATGAGGGAATTCCCCCCTCACACATCCCCAAGGGAACACTGGGATTAAGGGACATCCATGAGGGAATTCCCCCTCAGAGATCTCCATGGGAACACCGGGATTAGGGAATCTCCATGAGGGAATTCCCCCCTCAGAGATCTCCATGGGAACACCGGGATTAGGGAATCTCCATGAGGGAATTCCCCCTCAGAGATCTCCATGGGAAATCCGGGATTAGGGAATCTCCATGAGGGAATTCCCCCCTCAGAGATCTCCACGGGAACACCGGGATTAGGGAATCTCCATGAGGGAATTCCCCCTCAGAGATCTCCATGGGAACACCGGGATTAGGGAATCTCCATGAGGGAATTCCCCCTCAGAGATCTCCATGGGAACACCGGGATTAGGGAATCTCCATGAGGGAATTCCCCCCTCAGAGATCTCCACGGGAACACCGGGATTAGGGAATCTCCATGAGGGAATTCCCCCCACAGAGATCTCCATGGGAACACCGGGATTAGGGAATCTCCATGAGGGAATTCCCCCCACAGCTCTCCCCGGTGTGGGGGGAGGACCCGGACACCACAGGGCGTCGCACACTCCATCCCCGCCTCGCTCTCCCGTCCCACCCGCACCGTAGCTGCCCGCAGGAACCAGGAGCACCCCGATGGAGCCACACTCACCCCCGCTCCCCTCGGGGCAGCCCCGCGGCGCGAATGGCGGCGTCGGCGGCGACAATGAAAGGCAATGGCGGGCGCTCCGGAACCTCTGCGTCGGGCGGGTGGGGGCCGGGGGGAGGTGAAAAGCGGAGCGCAGCGGCGCGGGGCTCAGCCAATAGAAAGGCAGAGATGCTCGGGGCTCAGCCAATGAGAGCGCGCGGAGGGCGCAGGCGCGGAGCGGGGCCGGTGCCGCACTGAGGGAGGTGCGTGGGGAGCCGGGGGGGCTCGGACGGGCCCGGGGGGCTCCAAATGGGGCTGGGGGGGCTCCCAGTGGGGCGGGAGGGGCTGGAAATGGGGCTGGGGGTCACACATTGGGGCTTGGGGTCACACATTGGGGCTTGGGGGGACTCCGGGCTGGGAGTGGGGGGCTCCGATCCATGGCCGCGGTGGTCTCGGACGGGAGCAGGGGGGGTTGCATGGGGCTGAAGGGACGGGAAATGGCGCCGGAGGGGCCCCAAAGGGGACGAGAGGGTCTCGAGGTGGGTTTGGGGTTGAAAATGGGGCTGGGGGATCTTAAATTGTGTCTTGGGGGGCTCCTGTCCGTGGTCGGTGTGGTGTCGGACCGGGCCCGGGGAGACTCGAAGTGGGGTGGGAGGACCTCGAGGTGGAGCTTGGGGATGGAGATGGGGCGGGGGGGGTCCCAAATTGGGGCTTGGGGGGCTCCGATCCATGGCCGCGATGGTGCGGGAGCGGGAGGGTCCGGATGGGCCCGGGGAGACTCGAAATGCAACGGGAGGAGCTGGAGATGGAGAAGGGTTGGAAATGGGGCTGGGGGATCCCAAATTGGGGTTTGGAGAGGCTCCATTCCATGGTCGGTGTGGCCTTGGACTGGGACCGAGAGCCTGGATGGGGCTGGAGAGACTCGAAATGGGGCGGGAGGAGCTGGAGGTGGAGAGAGGTTGGAAATGGGGTTGGGGGAGTCACAAATTGGGGTTTGGGGGGGCTCAACTCCATGGTGGGGTGGTCTTGGACTGGGACCGAGAGCCTGGATGGGGCTGGGGAGACTCGAAATGGGGCGGGGGGAGCTCAGGGTTGAAATTGGGGTCTGGGGGGACTTCAATCCATGGCCGCGGTGGTGCCGGACCGGGAGCGCTGCAGATGGGGCGGGAGGAGCTGGAGGTGGAGCTCGGGATTGGAAATGGGGTTGGGGGTGTCACAAATTGGGGTTTGGGCAGGCTCCACTCCATGGTCGGTGTGGCCTTGGACTGGGACCGAGAGCCTGGATGGGGCTGGGGAGACTCGAAATGGGGCGGGAGAAGCTGAAGGTGGAGAGGGGTTGGAAATGGGGCTGGGGGGTCCCAAATTGGGGCTTGAGGGGTCTCCACTCCATGGTGGCGTGGTCTTGGATCGGGAGTGTCCGGGTGGGGTTGGAGGGACTCGAAATGGGCTGGGGGGCTGGAGGTGGAGCTTGGGGTTGGAAATGGGGCTGGGGGGTCCCAAATTGGGTCTTGGGGGACTCCGATCCATGGTCACAATGGTGTCAGACTGGGAGCGGGGGGGTCCAGATGGGGTTGGAGGGACTCGAAATGGGGCTGGGGGGCTGGAGGTGGAGAGAGGTTGGAAATGGGGCTGGGGGGGTCCCAAATTGGGGTCTGGGGGGGCTCCAATCCATGGCCGCGGTGGTGCCGGACCGGGAGCGCTGCAGATGGGGCGGGAGGAGCTGCAGGTGGAGCTCGGGGTTGGAAATGGGGTTGGGGGTCCCAAATTGGGGTTTGGGGGGGCTCAGATTCACGGTCGGTGTGGCCTTGGACTGGGACCGAGAGCCTGGATGGGCCCGGGGAGACTCGAAATGGGGCGGGAGAAGCTCGGGGTTGAAATTGGGGTCTGGGGGGTCCCAAATTGGGGTCTGGGGGTCTCCAATCCATGGCCGCGGTGGTGTCGGGCCGGGAGCGCTCCAGATGGGCGGGAGGAGCTGGAGGTGGAGCTGGGGCCGGGCAGGAGGACAGGAAATAAACGATACAAATTACAGGAATGTCCTGGCCGTCATTCCCAAAAATCCTGGGAATGGAATGGTGATGGGAGCATCACCCAGGGATGGTGCCAGCTCTTCCCCTTAATTAACTAATTAGTAACGCTCCTGGTTAATTGGGTGAGCTCAGCAGAGGTGAATCAGCTCCTTTTTGTGGGAGCAGCCAGTGGGTGATGTTCAGGGAAAGAATTCCTGCAAAATCCCTGTGGCACTGCTGGGGGCCAAATCCTCATCTCCCTGCTGCTGAGCCAGCCTTGCTGGGCATGGAATTCCAGGATTTGGGGCCAAAAATCCAATTATTCCTGAAAAAAAGAGTGTGGATAATGCAGGAGTCTCCGTAGGGAAAGACTGGTGAGGGAACAAATTGTGAGGGAACATCTGGGAAGAAGCTGGAGGAATTTCTTGTGGAATCCCTCAGGTGTCTCCTGGATGAAGGATTGGGACATTCCCATGTTCCCAACCTGTTCCTGAATTTCCAAAGGATTCAGAAGGAATTTGAGTTTTTTTCTTTTGTTTTCCCACCAATCCTTCCCTTTCCATGGATTAGCTGCCAAGAGTTGCTGTGGATGGAATTCTGGGATTTTGGGGCAGATGTGGCCAAAAATCTGATTTTTTTTCCTTAAAAAAGGATGTGGATAATGGAAGAGTCCAGATCTAATCTGGGAATAAATAGTGGGGAACCTTTTGGGAAGAAGCTGGAGGAATTTCTTGTGGAATCCCTCAGGTGTCTCCTGGATGAAGGATTGGGACATTCCCATGTTCCCAAACCTGGGACATTCCCAAGTTCCCAAACCTGGGACATTCCCAAGTTCCCAAACCTGTTCCTGAATTTCCAAAGGATTCAGAAGCAATTTGATTTTTCTGTTGTTTTATTTTCCTGCCAATCCCAGTTTTTCCATGGATTAGCTGCCAGATGTTAAATCCACATCTCCCTGCTGCTGATCCAGGCCTTGCTGGGCATGGAATTCCAGGATTTGGGGCAGTTTGGGGACAAAAATCCAATTATTCCTTAAAAAAAGAGTGTGGATAATGGAAAAGTCCCCACAGGGAAAGATTGATCTGGGAACAAATTGTGATGGAACATTTGGGAAGAAGCTGAAGGAATTTCTTGTGGAATCCCTCAGGTGTCTCCAGGATGAAGGATTTGGACATTCCCAAGTTCCCAAACCTGGGACATTCCCACCTTCCCAAACCTGTTCCTGAATTTCCAAAGGATTCAGAAGCAATTTGATTATTTTTTAATTTTAATTTCCCACCCATCCCAGTTTTTCCATGGATATCAAATCCACATCTCCCTTTTAAGGAATCCCAGGGGTTGCTGTGGTTGGAATTCCAGGATTTTGGGGCAGATGTGGCCAAAAATCCAATTATTCCCTAAGAAAGAGTGTGGGTAATGGGAGAGTCCAGATCTGATCTGGGATCAAATGGTGGGGAATGTTTTGGGAAGCAATGGAATTTCCTGTGGAATATTTGGGATGGTGGAAGCTGGAGCCGGATGATCCCTGAGATCCCTCCCCAAACCATTCAAAGGATTTAAATCTCAACTGGAGTTTTCCTTGGAATGAAAACAGGGTTTAATTCTCAGCTGGATTTTTCCTTGGGGAAAAAAAAGGATTTCATTCCCAACTGGATTTTCCTTGGAAAAAAAAAGGGATTTTAATCCCAGCTGGATTTTTCCTTGGAATTAAAAAAGGATTCAATTCCTGACTGGATTTTAACTTGGGAAAATAAAAAAAAAGGCATTTCATTCCCAATTGGATTTTTTCTTGGGTGAAAAAAAGGGATTCCATTCCCAGCTGGATTTTCCTGGGATTTAAAGCAGGGTTTCATTCCCAGCTGGATTTCCCTTGGGATTTAAAGCAGGGTTTCATTCCCAGCTGGATTTCCCTGGGATTTAAAGCAGGGTTTCATTCCCAGCTGGATTTCCCTGGGATTTAAAGCAGGGTTTCATTCCCAGCTGGATTTCCCTTGGGATTTAAAGCAGGGTTTCATTCCCAGCTGGATTTCCCTTGGGATTTAAAGCAGGGTTTCATTCCCAGCTGGATTTCCTGGGATTTAAAGCAGGGTTTCATTCCCAGCTGGATTTTCCCTGGGATTTAAAGCAGGGTTTCATTCCCAGCTGGATTTTCCCTGGGATTTAAAGCAGGGTTTCATTCCCAGCTGGATTTCCCTGGGATTTTCCCATGGATTTTCCAGCAGGAGCCGAGGGTGACTCAGGGCTCCCAGGGGCTGGGACAAACCCCAGGACAAACCCCGGAATTCCAGCGCTGCCAGGCCTGGCTCTGTCCCTCCCTCTGGAGCAATCCTGGATTTCAGAAGGAATTCTCTTTTTGGGAACAGCCTCTGCTCTCTTCTCCTTCAGCTTCCAAGTTTTTTTTTTTAACTTGGAATAGAAAAAGAATCCTGAGGGGGAAAAATTCCTCCCTGTTGGGGGAAATGCTCCTGGAGAATTCCATGGATCCAAATCCAGGTAAGAAACTTGGGATGAGGCTCAGAAAGAGCCTCTTTTAATTTATAATTAGATTTAAATCCTGGGTTTTTTCAAGGAATTTTCATTTTGGGAATGGCCTCAGTTGAATTTTTTCCTTGGTGAAAACTTGGGGAAAAATTCCTGAGGATTCCATGGATCCAAATCCAGGTAGGAAACTTGGGATAAAACTCAGGAAGAGCTTATTTTTATTTATAATTAGATATAAATCCTTGATTTTTAAAGGAATTTTCATTTTGGGAATGGCCTGAGTTGAATTTTCCTTTGGAATTTTTTCCTTGGTGAAAAATTCCTCTCTGAGAATTCCATGGATCCAAATCCAGGTAAAAAACTTGGGATAAGGCTCAGGAAGAGCCTCTTTGAATTTATAATTAGGTATAAATCCTTGATTTTTTTAAGGGATTTTCCTTTGGGATTTTTTCCTTGCTGAAGACTTGGCTGTAACCACTCCATGAAATCAGATTTCCCTGGGATTTTGCTCCCTCTTTTCCCACAGTTTTCTCCAGGGTTGTGGATTTATTGGATCAAAAGAGGGGGAGAATTTTCACTTTAAATTCCAATTTTATTGTCAATTTATGGCCGATTTTTTTTTTTCCCCATTTCATCTCTGGAAAAAAAGTTCTCGAAAATCCATGGAAAAGAGGGATGGAAAGCAAATAAAGGATTTTTTGGGATATAGCACGGACTGACCTTTATCCTAATTACTTTGGAGTTTGGAGTGCATTTAATTAAGAAACTAATTGAAATTATTGAAGTTAAAATTATTTATTAAAAATAATAATTAAGAATCTGTGGGCCTGGACTTTTTTAAGGAATTAAGGAAGCAGCAGCCGGGAAACCCTGGTGGATCTCAGGGTGGGATCAGGAATTCAGCATTCCTGAAGGAATTCTTGTGTTTTCCTGAGAATTCCTCACCTTTTCTTGGAGGGAGAGGATTGGGCTGGAATTAAGGGGGGTCATTAGTGGGAATCTCATGGATGGCCCAGCAGAATTCCAGAGCTCCTGGAATGAATCCATGATCCCAAGGAATACCAAAGCCTGGGAGAAGATGATGGATCATGGAGCTGTGCAATCCCAGTGATGTCATCAGCATTCCCAAGTTAATTATGGGATGGAGGCAGGCCTTGGTGCTGGAAACCACAGCCATGAGGAAGATATTCCAGGAAAATTCCAAGAAACTTCTGGAAGGGGGGAGAGAAGCTATTCCAGGGGTGGAATTGCCCATTCCAAAGTTGGGATTGTTTGGACGGAAGGAATTCCTGGGGAATTTTGGGAATTCCCAGAAAATATTGGGATTTCCTGGAGGATATTGACATATCCCAGAAAATACTGGGAATTGCTGGGAATTTTGGGAACTGCTTGGGAATACTGGGAATTTGTGAGGAATACTGGGAATTCCTGGAGAATACTGGGAATTCCTGGGGAATGCTGGGAATTTGCAGAGAATAGTGGGAATTGCTGGGGAATACTGGGAATTCCTGGAAAACAGTGGGGAATTTGTGGAGAATATTGGGATTCCTAGAGAATACTGGGATTTCCTGGGAAATACTGACAAATCATGGAGAAGACTGGGAATTGCTGGAGAAGACTGGGAATTCATGAGGAATACTGGGAATTTGCAGAGAATAGTGGGAATTGCTGGGGAATATTAGGATTTCCTGGAGAAAACTGGGATTTCTTGGGGAATATTGGGAATTTGTGGAGAATGCTGGGATTTCCTGGGGAATATTGACAAATCATGGGAATTTGTGAGGAATGTTGACAATTCCTGGAGAATTCCTGCATTGTGTGTAACGTGCCTGGATGTTGAGATGCCAGAGAGGAAGGGGGAGGGAGCAGGAAATTATAAAGAGGGATGAGCTGGAATTTTGGGATATTATGGATTTTCCTCAGTGCCTGTTGATCTGTGTGTGGGAAGCTGAGATAAGCTGGGAATGGGAATATTCCAGGATATGGATGGAATTATTGGGGAAAATGCATGGCTGGTGATGCTGATGGGCTTTTCCAGAGGAAATCTGGAATTTTGGGATACCGTGGATTTTCCAGTACTTGTTGGTCTGTGGGAAGCTGAGATGAGCCGGGAATGGGAATATTCCCAGATATGGATGGAATTACTGAGGAAATGTTGTGGAGGTTGATGTTGACAGCCCTTTCCAGAGGAAATCTGGAATTTTGGGATATCCTGGATTTCCCTTCAGTACCTGTTGATCTGTGGGAAGCTGAAATGAGCCGGGAATGGGAATATTCCAGGATATGGATGGAATTTGTGGGAAAGTGCGTGGCTGGTGATGCTGATGGGCTTTTCCAGAGGAAATCTGAAATTTTGGGATATCTGGGATTTTGGGATATCTGGGTTTTCCTCAGTGCCTGTTGATCTGTGGGAAGCTGAGATAAGCTGGGAATGGAATATTTGAAGATATGATTGGAATTCTTGGGAAAATGGAATGGCTGGTGATGCTGATGGGCTTTTGGGCTTTTCCAGAGGAAATCTGGAATTTTGGGATATCCTGGATTCCTTAGTACTTGTTGTCTGTGGGAAGCTGAGATGAGCCGGGAATGGGAATATTCCAGGATATGGATGGAATTCTTGGGAAGGTGCATGATGGGCTTTTCCAGAGCGAGTATTCCTGTGGTCAGAAACGCTTCCCGAATCCCTTGGCTATCCAGCAGAGAAGAGCCAGGGTTAGTTCAGGTGGGCTTATTCAGGATTCCTGCTTTTCCCCTTGGATTGTAGGGTCTCCTGCTGGACTGGAGAGCGTTTCCCTGGGAGAGGAGGCCGGGAAGGGCGAGCTGATGAACGAGGACATCCGGATCCATTCCTGGCCTTGCTCCTACTACCTGGACACCAGCAAGCAATGGATCCCCGGGAAGCTCTCCCTGACTCCCACTTCCATCAGGTTCACGGCTGACAAATCGGGAGAGCTCCTGGTGGATTTCCGTCTGTCCGGGATCAGCCAGATCAAGAAGGAATCTTCCCATTTGATCTTCAGCTCCCTCACCGTCCTGGAGAAGGGCACCAAGCACTGGTTCAGCTCCCTGCATCCCAACAGGAATGTGGTGTTCAACATCCTGGAGCATTTCTGGAGGGAGCAGCTGGTGTCCGGCCAGGAGGGCGGAGCGGGAGCGGCCTTGGAGTCCAGCAAGGGCAAGGAATTGACGGGAATGCTGGAGGGATCCCAGAAACGCCTGGAGGACACGGCCAAGGTGCTGCATTCCCAAGGGGAACAGTTCGACAACATCATGAGGGGACTCCACAAGATCGAGGGGGACATGGATGTGGCCGACAGGTTCGGAATGGGAACGTTCCCGGAGCTGGGAAAGGTTTGGTGGGCCTGGAGTTTCTGGGGGAGGCTTCGGGAAATGAAACAGTGGATTTTTCATTGGAAGGATGGAGCAGCTCCATGAGGAAATGCTGAGGGAGTTGGGAATGCTCACCTGGAGGGAGGGAAAAATCCAGGGAGAGCTCAGAGCCCTGCCAGGGCCTGAAGGGGCTCCAGGAGAGCTGGAGAGGGACTGGGGACAAGGGATGGAGGGACAGGACACAGGGAATGGCTCCCACTGCCAGAGGGCAGGGATGGATGGGAGAGTGGGAATTCCCGGCTGGGATGGAATTCCCAGAGCAGCTGTGGCTGCCCCTGGATCCCTGGTAGTGCCCAAGGCCAGGCTGGAGCAGCCTGGGCAGTGGGAATTCCTTCCCCATGGAATGGGATCATCCTTAGGATCCCTTCCAGTCCAAGCCTTTTGTGCCCGTGGGCTCAGGGAGTGCTGGGAATTCAGCTCTGCTCCATAGGGATAAAATCAGGATCAGTGGAGCTGAGCAGTGTTTGCAGAGCCCATCCCTGCTGCCATCCTGGGGAATCCAGAGCTGTGCTGGCTCCTTTCCCGGCCCTTTTCCCGGCCCTTTTCCCGGCTCCTTTCCCGGCTCCTTTCCCGGCTCCTTTCCCGGCTCCTTTCCCGGCTCCTTTCCCGGCTCCTTTCCCTTTCCCGGCCCTTTTCCCGGCCCTTTTCCCGGCCCTTTTCCCGGCCCTTTCCCCCCCCTTTTCCCGGCCCTTTTCCCGGCCCTTTTCCCGGCCCTTTCCCCCCCTTTCCCGCCCTTTTCCGCCCTTTCCCGGCTCCTTTCCCGGCCCTTTTCCCGGCCCTTTTCCCCCCTTTCCCGGCCCTTTTTCCCTTCCCACTCTTTTTTCCCACCATTTTTCCCTCATGACTTTTTCCCCCACCATTTTTGTTTCCCTCTGTTTTTTTCCCTGCCCCTTTTTTCCCTTCCCTCCCTTTCCACCCCCCCCCCCCCCCAGCTTCCCTGGCAATCCTTTCCTTTGATTTTCTAGGAATGTCCCCAAGCCTTTGACACCCTTTGGATTGAATGGGAAAGAAGGCAGGAAGGCAGAATTGGGAATTCTGGGGGAGCTCGTGGCAGGATTGGAATATCCAATATTCCAGCAGCCAGGGAGCAGCCAGGGCTCCAGGGAATGTTTGTGCCCAGTGTTTCCTTATCCCTGAAGCCTCTGGATAAAATTCCAGCGGGAGTGAGGGGAATGCAGCTCTGGAGCACGAGGAGAGGAGAGGAATGGGAAAGGACTCGGAGTGTGGGAAGGGACTTGGAATTCCACGGGTTCGGGGGTGGCTAAACATTACCCAGCCCGGAGCTGCAGCAGGGAATTCCAGAGGGCTCTTCCCAGTTTTTATTGAGTTTATGGAGCAGGGAATTCCTGGGAGTATCCCAAGGTTTTAATGGATTTAAACCAGGGAATGAAAACGGAATTAAATTGGGATTTTAGGGATGGTTATTGTTGGTTTTCATTAGAGAAAAACCTGGAATATTTTCCTTGTCCTGGGAGCAGGAGCTGAACCTGAACAATTCCAGCCCTGGCTCCCTTCCCTGTTTGCTGGGAATGTTTTCCTTGGGGAGCTGCGCCAGCACTGATGGAAAGGTGGGGTCTGGACACTTCTGGGAAGTTTCTGCTGGATTTTGGAGCCTCAAGTTGGAATTTTTAGTGTTTTATCTGGGAGTGTGGGTGTGGATCAAAGGAAAAGACATCAGGCTGAGGGGATGAAGGAAAAGGAGCAGGAAAAGGCCTTGGAAGTGGTGATGGATGGGCAGGACTGGGAATACTGAGGAACAGACACATGGAAATGGGCCTGGAAAAATCCACTTCCATTCCTTCCCTCCCAGCTGGGATTCTGGGAGTTTTTCCAGTGGATTTTGAGGAGAAGGTGGCACTTGAACCGCCTGCATCCTGGGAAATTGTGGATGCGTTTGAGGCGGGATTAAGGAATTTCCATGTCTGGGGGGATTTTCTTGGAGCTGCTGGAATATCCAGAGCTTTTCCCTCTCCCAGCTCTCCCTTCCCTCTTCCAGGCTGTTGACAGAGCTGGAATCTCCCTCCTGGTGGCCCTTCAGCACCAAACTCTGGAAAACTCCCGTGGAGGCGAAGCCCAAGGAAAGCCCCGCGGCTCCGGACGCCGGAAGCCAGGAGGGAATTCTGCTGCGGATCCCGGTGATCATCACCCACAGGACAGATTCCAGCGCCAAACCCGGCAAGCTCACGGTGCTTCCCTCGGGCCTGGAGATCAAGGATTGCAATTCCCAGCTCCTGCACCGCTTCGAGGCGCGGGAGGTGGACGACATCTGGGTGCACAGTCCCTACGAGATCAGCGTCCGGCAGAGGTTCATCGGCAAACCCGACACCTCCTTCCGCCTCCTGGCCGCCCGCATGCCCGAGGCCATCCCCATCCTCCAGATGCACTTCAGCAGGAAAATCCAGTTCCTGGAGGATGCCCTGGGATTTGCTGGAGCCAGGAAGTCTCCTCAGGCGGATCTGGGGACGTCCATCTGGCAGGCAGGTGGGTGCCAGGGGGTTCCAGGCTCCAGAGGAATATTCCAGAGGTGAATTTGCCCTGCAGTGAGTCCACGGTGAGAATAAATTCCAGGAATGAACTCCAGGGGGCTTCAGAGCCTTTGGCACTGCTGCTGCTTTTCCTGGAGTTAATTCCCAGCTGGAAGGGAATATCAAAAATTAACACCCAAGAATTACTGTCCAATACCCAATAATGAATATCCAGTATCCCTAATCTAATATCCAATATCCAGTGTGCAGTGTTTAATATCAGATGGATCTGGGGATGTCCATCTGGCAGGCAGGTGGGTGCCAGGGGTTCCAGGCTCCAAAGGTTGTTCCAAGGAATATTCCAGAGCCCAGGAGAGTGAGTCCATGATAAATACAAAGAATAAACTCCAGGGGTCTTCAGAGCCTTTGGCACTGCTCCTGCTTTTCCTGGAGTTAATTCCCAGCTGGAAGGGAATATTCAAAATTCAGTAGCCAATAATTAACACCCAAGAATTACTGTCCAATACCCAATAATTAATATCGAGTATCCCTAATCTAATATCCAATATCCAGTGTTTAATATCCCATATCCAGTATCCAGTGTTTAGTATCAGATGGATCTGGGGACGTCCCTCTGGCAGGCAGGTGGGTTGCCAGGGGGTTCCAGGCTCCAGAGGAATATTCCAGAGGTGAATTTGCCCTGCAGTGAGTCCACGGTGAGAATAAATTCTCACCGTGGGGGGGGGGGGGTTCAGAGCCTTTGGCTCTGCTCCTGCTTTTCCTGGAGTTAATTCCCAGCTGTGAAGGGAATATCAAAAATTAACACCCAAGAATTACTGTCCAATACCCAATAATGAATATCCAGTATCCCTAATCTAACATCCCATATCCAGTATGCAGTGTTTAATATCCAGTATCCCATATCCAGTAGGCAGTATTCAATATCCAATAGCCAGTATCCCATATCCAGTATCCCATATTTAATATCCCATATCCAATGTTTCATATCTTGTATCCACTATTTAGTAATGGATATTCCATATTCTATATCCAGTGCTTAATATCCAATATTCCATATCCAATATCCAGTGTTTAATGTCCCATATCCAGTAGTCAATATTCAATATTCAATATCCAGTATCCCATATCCAATATTTAATATCCAATACCCAATGATTAATATCCAGTAATTAATACCCAGTATTTATTACCAGTATCCCATATCCAATAATTAATATCCCACATCACATGTCCAACATCACATATCCCATTTCCAATATCCCATTTCCAATATCCCATTTCCAATATCCCATTTCCAATATCCCATTTCCAATATCCCATTTCCAATATCCCATTTCCAATATTTATATTAAACATTTAATTCCCTTAAATCCTGAGCACTTTCCCCAAATACCCAGGAATCCTGAATTAGAACATGGGATAAACCTGATTTTCCCCTATTCAAACCCCTGGATTTTGATGTTAGACAAGTCCAGGTGTGGGAATTCCAGAGATTCTGGAATCATTTTAAGACAACTTTGGAGACTGAAAATCCCCAATGAGAAAATTGACATTCCCTACTATTAATCCTAATATTCCAGGATGGGATTTTTTTATCCCAACCTTGGGAATTCTCAACAGCTTGAAATTTATTCCTCCCAACATCCCTGAATCCTTTCCTTTTCCTAATTTTTAATCCCAAAGGAGCAAAGAAAATATGGATCCAGTGCCAAAAACAACTTTGGAAAATTGGGATAAATTCATAAATCCACCAGTTTCTGGTTGGAATTCCAGCAGGGAAGGGATGTCCTGGTTTTGAGGAATATTCCAGCTTGGAAAAGCCGCTGGATTTATAAGGAAGAAAATTTTGGCCTCTGGAATTTCGTGTTATCCCAAAGAATTCCCGGTTCCTGATGGAATTCCAGGAAATAATTGGATTTCCAGCCTTTTTCCAGAGGTTTTCCCACTGGATTTGGTTCTCCTTCCCTGGTTAATTTAGAAAAGCTTGGGAAGCAGAGGGGAGCTGGTGGAAATCCTGATTTCCCATCAGGTTTTTCTGTTTTCCTGGGATTTGTCACCATTCCCATTCCGTCACAAGGTGGCACTCACGGACTGTGTGGGATCCTTTGGGATTTTTCCATGGAAAACTGATTTTTTTCCCCTTTTTTTTTCTTATTTTTTCCCTTTTTCTCAAATCAGGAGGGGGAAGAAAATAGGTTTTTTCTGTTCTCCTCTCTGTGTTTTCCAATAGGAAATTAATCCAAGGATTTTTGGGATAAAAATCCCTGCAGGGCATGGAAATCTCTGGGAAAATTCTGGATTTTCCCTCAAAACTGCCACAATCGCACCTGGATCTTTTGTTTACACCAATCCTGCCTTCAGTTTATGCCTAAATTTATAGAAATTCCCAAAAAGTCCATTTTGGCTTCATTCCATGTGGAAAACAAATTTAGGGAATTATTTTTATCCAATACTTACTGGATATTTTTAATAAAAATTTTATTAAATTATTATTATCATCACTTAATAATAATAATAATAATGATGATGATGAATGTTTTTTAGCTGCTTTACACTTTTTCCCAGTGATTTTTTTTTGGGATAAACATTGAAATTTTGGAACAGCTCTGATCCAATTTTATCCCAAAAAACAGCTGAGAATTCCCATGAATCCCCACATTCCAAATGATCCTGTTTTCCAAAGACTTCCTAAATAAGAAATGAAATTTTAAAGAACAATGATTTAGAAAAAAAATAACATAAGTAATATAAAAATAAAATAAAAATGAAGATAACAAAACATAAATGAAATAAAATGAAGACAAAATAAAATTAAAAAAAGATATATAAAAGGAGTAAAATAAAGAGAAATTGTAAGGAATACAGTTTGAATATTCCCAGAAAAGCAGAATTTAATGGGAAGAATTGGATCCTGATTCCTCCCAGATTCCCATGGAGCAAAGCACAGCCCAACCCCTCTGATCCCAGAATTCCAGAACCATTCCATGAGCAGCAGTTCCTTTATCCCGAGCTACCCTTGGACACTCCCAGGCATTCCCCAACTTCTCTGGGAATTCCTGAAGCTTCCCCTCCTTTCCAGGCAGGAACTTTTCCTTAATGTGGAATTTCTCTGGCAGCCACGGGGTTCCTGGGAGCCGCGGTGAGTCCGGGATCGCCGGCGGGGAGCGCCGAGGGCACGGACAGGGAGCAGGTGCAGCTGCAGAAAATATCCCAGGAGGAAGCCAAGGAGCTGCGACAGGTAACAGTGGGGATGGAATTCCCAGAATTCCCAGAATGACCAGGTTGGAAGAGATCTTCGAGATCATCCAGTCCAGCCCAGCCCCAACAGCTCAACTCAGCCCTGGCACCCAGTGCCACATCCAGGCTTTGTCAAACACACCCAGGGATGGGGACTCCACCACCTCCCTGGGCAGAACATTCCAGAACTTTATCATTATTTTCTTTCTGGGAAAACCTTTTCCCTGCTCTCCAGCCTGCGGTGGTTCCAGCTGTGGGTGTCTCTGGCTCTGCACTGAAGGCACTGAGACAGCAGTTCATGTTCACACTCAGGTGTTTATTATTCCTTATCACTAAAACAGTCTCACTGCTGGCAGTTCAGCAGCTTTTCATCAGAAGGCACAAAATGGCCACAATCTCTTGTTCCAAGGGCTTTAAGACTGAACTCTCCAATTCAGAGCTGACACGTGGATTATTTTCCCTTTTAACCCCATAACTGATCCCACAGAGCCCCCAGTGCAGACTTGTCTGCCCAATTACAAAATGCCACCCAAACCCCTGGAGAAGGAGGAAGAAGAAGGATGAAGAAGAAGCCCAGGATGACACCCTGTGCCCTCCATCTTGCTTCCATCCACAACACCCTAAAAACCCCAAACCCTCAATTTCTCACCCAGTGACACACCTGCACTGCTCTCTAGAATCCATTGCACACTTGTGTGGGTTCCAGTCTGTCTTGGAGTCTGGGAAACTTTCTCCATGAGTGAGGGTCAGAGTCAGTGCTGCCCTGGGGGTCAGGGCACCCCAGAGCAGGCACAGAAATATTCCCAGGGCCCTGGGTTTCACACCAGCCTGTATTTCCCTGGGTGCAGCTGGAGGCTGTGAGCTCTGGGTGTGTCAGTGCTGCTGCAGACAGAGCCCAGCCCCAGCTGAGCACAGGCACCTTTCAGGAGCTGTCAGAGGGATGGGGGCACCCCTGAGTCTCCTTTGCTCCAGGCTGAGCACCCCCAGCTCCCTCAGGGCTCCTCTCAGGGTTTGTGTTCCCAGCCCCTCTCCAGCCTCGCTGTCCCCTCTGGATGTGCTCAGTGTCCCAAGGTCCTTCCCGAGCTGAGGGGCCTCTTTTTATTTTTCTCCCTCTGACTTCTTATTTTTTCTGAATTCTTTGCTAATTTATTTGCCTGCAGTTTTCCAGCTATTTTATTGGATGATATCTATGGTATTTTACAGGAATTTATTTTGGTTTTATTTATTATTATTTTTTAAAATTTATTTTTTTAAAAAATTTATATTATTTAATTTTAATATAAATTTTAAAGTTCTTTTTAAAATAACTTTTATAAGTTATTTCATTTTATTTAATTTATTTATATTTTAATTTTTGTTTTATGTTATTATTTTTGTTTGCAGTTTATGTTTTTTGTGTTGTTTTATGTTATTTTTTTTAATATAATTGGTTTTAATTTTTAATTGATTCCTTTTAAATTGCATTTACTTAAATAATTTTTATTTTATTAATGTTCGATTATATTTTTAATTTAATTTTTTATTTTATTCCTTCTTTTACACTTTATTTCTTTGATTTTATTTGATTTTAATTTATTTCATTTTCTTTTTTTCTAATGGGAAAAATATCCTGCCAGAGGGCAGGGATGGATGGGAGATTGGGAACTGGGAATTCCTGGCTGGGAGGGTGGGGAGAGGCTGGGATGGAATTCCCAGAGCAGCTGTGGCTGCCCCTGGATCCATGGAATGTCCAAGGCCAGGTTGGATCCACATGGGATGGTGGGAGCTGTTCCTGCTTGGAACTGGATGATCCTTACAGTCCCTTCCCACCCAAATTCTGGGATTCTGGGATATCAGTCCATGAATTTTCCCACTGCTCCCAAGCCCCCAAATTCTGGGATGTCACTCCATGAATTATCCCACTGCTCCCAAGCCCCCAAATTCTGGGATGTCACTCCATGAATTATCCCATTACTCCCAAGCACCCAAATTCTGGGATGTCATTCCATGAATTATCCCACTGCTCCCAAGCCCCCAAATTCTGGGATGTCATTCCATGAATTATCCCACTGCTCCCAAGCCCTCAAATTCTGGGATGTCATTCCATGAATTTTCCCACTGCTCCCAAGCCCCCAAATTTTGGGATTTTGGGATGTCATTCCATGAATTTTCCCGCTGCTCCCAAGCCCTCACGGCGAGCTCTCCGTGTTTCCCTCGGGCAGATCCTGAGGAAGCTGAAGGGCCTGGCCCTGGAGACGGAGGCGGAGCTGGAGCGGCAGGACGAGGCCCTGGACTCCATCGGCAGCTCCGTGGATCGCGCCACGCTCACCATCGACCGGCACAACCGCAGGATCAGGAAGCTGACGTAGCTTCCCGCCGGGAACGGCGCCGCCACGGAGAGCGGGAAGCCGGGATGGTCGGGACCGGTTCTTCCAGAGACACTTTGGGAGGGGTTTGGGATCAGGTTTGGAAAATGGCGCTGCTGGCGGTGAGTTCCTGAGAGGATTGGAGCGGTTCCTGGATCTTGGATGATGGTTGGATCTTGGATGATGGTTGGATCTTGGACGAGGGCTGGATCTTGGATGATGGTTGGATCTTGGATGATGGTTGGATCTTGGACGAGGGCTGGATCTTGGATGATGGTTGGATCTTGGATGATGGTTGGGTCTTGGATGATGGTTGGGTCTTGGATGATGGTTGGGTCTTGGATGATGGTTGGGTCTTGGATGATGGTTGGGTCTTGGATGATGGTTGGGTCTTGGATGATGGTTGGATCTTGGATAATGATTGGATCTTGGATGGTTGGACCTTGGATGAGGGTTGGACCTTGGACAGTGTTTATATCTTGGGTGATGGCTGGATCTTGGATAAGGTTTGAATCTTGGACAGTGTTTGGATTTTGGATGATGGTTGGATCTTGGATGAGGTTTGGATCGTGGACAGTGTTTGGATTTTGGGTCACAGCTGGACCTTGGATCATGGCTGGACCTTGGATGAGGTTTGGATCTTGGACAGTGTTTGGATGTTGAATGATGGTTGGATCTTGGATAATGATTGGATCTTGGATGGTTGGATCTTAGATGAGGGTTGGACCTTGGATCACGTTTGGATCTTGGATTTTGGTTGGATCTTGGATCACAGATGGTTGGATCTTGGATCACACACAGATGGTTGGATCTTGGATGGTTGGATCTTAAATTAGGGCATTGGATCGCGTTTGGATCTTGGATGATTGTTGGATCTTGGATGATGGTTGGATCTTGGATGATTGTTGGGTCTTGGATAATGATTGGATCTTGGATGGCTGGATCTCCGATGAAGGTTGGACCTTGGATAATGTTTGGATGTTGGATGAGGTTTGCATGTTGGATGATGGTTGGACCTTAGATGAGGGTTGGACCTTGGATGAGTTTGGATCTTGGACAGTGTTTGGATCTTGGATGAGATTTGGATCTTGGACAGTGTTTGGATCTTGGATGAGATTTGGATCATGGACCGTGTCTGGATTTTGGATGATGGTTGGGTCTTAGATGAGGGTCTGGATCCTTTGGATGATGGTGTCTGGATCACGTTGGATCTGGATGAGGTTTGGATCTTGGATGAGGTTTGGATCTTGGATGAGGTTTGGATCTTGGATGAGGTTTGGATCTTGGATGATGGCTGGATCTTGGATGAGGTTTGGAAGCTATTTTTGGGTGGAAAGATCCAAATTTCCAATCAGGATGAAACAGAGCTCGTGGATTCTCCACTGCCAAACCCTGTAAATAGGAAGGGATGTGACACAACCTGATTTAATTAATTAATTAATTATTTCATTCATTCATTCATTCATGTGCTTTTTCATTTTGCTGCTTTCCAGCCCATGGATTCCCTCTCCAGCTCTTTCCCTAAAATCCTTTGGAGCTGGTCCTGATTTTTTTATTTATTTGCACTCAGTGGTGATGAAACATTTCAAGGCTTTTCCAGAATTCCTAAAAAAAAGGGAATATTTTCAATTAATGTCTGAAGTTTACACTTGGCTCTGCTGAGAGCAGGGATTCCCCTCCTCAATTTTTGATATTCCATGGGAAAAATTCCCATTTCATCAATCCCTGCCTTTTCCAGCTCTTTTACCTCCAAGGAGCTGTTGGTAAATATTTTTTTTTTTTAAGTTATTTTTTTAGATTTTAATTTAAGTGGTTTTGGTGTCACTTCCAAATCTGACACTTCCAGTGCAATATTTTTAAACAGTGAAGCTACGAATCCTCGGATTCCCTGGGAATTTTTTCCCATTTTTTGGAATCCAGCCTCATTTTGGGAGAAAAAGGCCCCGGGCCACGTCGAGGGTGTTGTTTGCAAGGTTTGTATTCCTTCAGCTTTGTTAGGACTGGAGTGAAATTCATCCCAAGTTTTTCCTGGCATGCACTTTATTGGAAAATCCAGTGAGAATTCCATATCCATCAGCTCTTCCCCGGGAATAAAATCCTCTTGGAGTTTCTCCCGTTGTTTCCCACCCCAAATCGCTGCCGGTTTGCCGTGAGAGGAGAAGGAACGTCCTGCACCTCAGTTTTCCATGGATTTCCAAGTGGATTTTGCACCAAATCCGTGTTTGTTGAGGCTGGGGTGGGATCTGGGGGAGGACTGAGTCCAGCCCAGAATTCCCAAAAGGAAATCTTTTGGATTGGAGCGGTTTTTGGGTGTTCTTTGTGCCATATTTTTTATCGCCGTGTGGTTTTAGCACCGACTCCATATTTTGTGGGTTGTGTTGAGTCCAACATATCCCAAAAAAACTTGGAATATTCCCTGGGAAACCCATCCTGGAGCTGTACATTGGCTGAATTCCATGTGCCAGAAGGATTTTCCACCTGTAATTCCTTCTTATTAAATCTCTTGGAATTGGGATTTTTCTCTCCTGTCTTCACTTGGCTGGGAATTGGCGGGAAAAATCCATCCCTGTTTTCCCGTGGAATGGGATTTCGTGGATGCTGTGGGGTTGGGCTTTAGGGTGGCTTTATTTGGGATTAAAAATATGGAAAATATTCCCTGCTGGAAGGTGGCCCTGGATGAGCTTTAAGCTTCCAACCCAAACCATTCCAGAATCCCGTGATGTTCAGCGAGCCTGGGAAGAGTGGCCGATATTCCAGAGGGGCCTCAAAATCCTGGGAAAATGGGCTGGTGGGATTCTCATGGATTTGCCAAGAAGAAATCCTGCCCTGGGGAGGAGCAGTCCGGGGAATTGGGACGTGCTGGGAACACCCAGCTGGAAAACAGGAGCTGGAGGTGCTGCTGGATGGAATTCCCAAGTGGATTGGGTTGGAAGGGATTTTTTAGGATCATCCAGCCCCATCCCCAGGGACACTTCCCACTATCCCAGGTTGCTCCAAGCCCTTTTTTCCATGAGAGGTGGATTGGAATGGGGTGATCCTCAAGATCCCTTCCATCCCAAACCATTCCAGGATTCTGGGATTGTCTGGGATTCCCAACTCCTTTTGTGGGCAGTAGATCCCAAACTCATTGGAATCCCTCACCAGCTTGAAATTCCATAGGGGAATCCCAAAATTTGAGGGATTTGAGGGATTCCACATGGGAATTCCATGTGCCAAATGTGGGAGCAGG
The DNA here is from genome assembly GCF_022539315.1 of Serinus canaria. Taxonomy (NCBI): domain Eukaryota; kingdom Metazoa; phylum Chordata; class Aves; order Passeriformes; family Fringillidae; genus Serinus; species Serinus canaria. The sequence goes on from NC_066315.1 coordinate 1,580,458, forward strand.
ACCCCAAATGGAGGTTCCGGAGACAACCTGTCCTTCCCCATGGATCATCAGAGGAGATTCCTGGGTTTGGGAATTCTTCCTTAGCCACATCCTCTCCAGAGCCTTCCCAGCTCCCGGAGGTGAGTCAAGCTTGGAAAACGCATCCCAAAAAGAGAGGAAACCTCTTGGGAGCCGGCCCTGTGGTGGCATCCTCGGAGTGCCATCCCTCGCTCCCGCTGCCGGCCGCTCTCCCCGCCCGCTTTTCCACCCTTTTTTATGGATTGCTGCTTCCAAGCACAGCAAATTCCCAGAGTGAGGAAAGTCCCGTTCCGGCTCGGCTTTGGCTCCTCTCGGGCGGCTCGGCCTCGTTTTGGAGCTTGATTGCAGCCAATGCCCACGGGATGTTTTTTGGGAGAGCCATTAGGGATGGAGGGGGGCCAGGAAATTAAAAAAAAGGGAAAAAGTGAAATGAATATTTTTCTACATTTCCATAAAAAAAAAAAAAATAAAGTTGGGAGGACTTGAGCTCATAAACACCCCTGGAGAACGGGGTGAGGATTTTCCCCCCCCCTCTCTCCGTGGCTGTAACCATGGTTGGAGTTTGGTGTTTTTTTTTTTTTAAATCCGTGGAAATCGTGGAAAAACAAAAAAAAATCGTGTTCCAATTTACAAGGAAATACCTTGGGCCAAATTCCTTAAAAAAAAAAAATACAGAAGAAAAGAAAAGGAAGGCTGGTGGGAATTGTGGAGGGATAATGCTGGATCAGCTGGATGGGGGAGGTGGGAGTGGGAGCATGGATTTGGAATTCAAGTGTTCTCCTGTGTGTGGGGATAAGAGAATTCCAGGATGGATTGGGTGGGAAGGGGCCTTAAAGATGATCCCATCCCATTCCATGGGCAGGGACACCTCCCACTGTCCCAGGGTGATCCAGCCTGGACTTGGGCACTGCCAGGATCCAGGGGCAGCAACGGCTGCTCTGGGAATTCCATCCCAGCCAGGAATTCCCAATTCCCAATCTCCCATCCATCCCTGCCCTCTGGCAGTGGGAGCCATTCCCTGTGTCCTGTCCCTCCATCCCTTGTCCCCAGTCCCTCTCCAGCTCTCCTGGAGCCCCCTCAGGCCCTGGCAGGGCTCTGAGCTCTCCCTGGAGCCTTCTCCTCTCCAGGGGAACATTCCCAGCTCTCCCAGCCTGGCTCCAGCCCTTGGAACATCCCTGTGGGATTTGATGGCTGGAGCTCTGTGAGATGGATCCCACCAGGGACGTCCCTCCTGTCATCCCAAGGCCAGCTTGGACCGGGCTTGGAGCACCCTGGGATAGCTGGAATTGTCCCTTCCAACCCAAACCATCCTGGAATTCCATCATTCCATGATCAGGAGCTTTTTTCCTGCTCCACAGAATCTCCAGTAATCCCATTTTCTAAACTGGGAATGCTCTTTGGGAAGTGCCACATCCCTGAACTCTGTCCTGAGGGAAAACCTTTGTGTTGGCACGCGGAGCAGCTCTGGATTGGGTTCATTTCAGTCTTTTTTGGTGGTTTTGGTGATTTGTGCTCGCTGTGTCACCGCCAGGGGTCGGGTTCAGGCTTCCTCCGAGCTCTGGGCAAGCAGCTCCGCTTCCAGAGAGTCACAATTCCAAATCCCCTCCTTCCTGGAGCCACCTGGATGTGCCAGTTCTGCTGTTGCTGGGTTTTGTGGTCCCAAGAGCTGGGAATTTCAAAGGAAGGGGGAGATTTGGGTGGTGGAGGAGCCATTTCCCCTCATGGCTCCGGCTTGGAATTTGGGTGGAACATTCCTGGAGCTGTGGAAGTGCTGGGATCACCTCCCTGGCAATCCCAAGCCACCCCTGAGACTCCTGAAGTCCAGGCTGTAGGAATCAGGTGGAGAACCCAAGTGCAAGGACTTGGACATCCATGATCCTGGTTGGTCCCTTCCAGTTCAAATTCCAGGATTTTATGGTGAGATTCCCTGAGGGATGGAGAAAATGAGGGAACAGAGATGACTTGGAACTCCTCTGGGGGTTTGAGGCCTGGATCAGCTTTTCCAGCTGATTTTTTGGTGGCTCTGTCAGCTGGATCAGGGACCAACCTGTTCCCGAGGCTTGGAATTCCCGTGGCATCTCCTGGGACACATCTGGGAATCTCCAGCTTCAGCTCTGGTTAAAAACATCCCAGTTAAGGTTTTCAGGGCTGGTGTCTTTGGAAAACCTGGAAAACCTCACTTCTGGCATGATTAAATTTGGAATTTTTGGTGGTGTTTCAGCTGGATCAGGGACCAACCTGTTCCTGAGGCTTGGAATTCCCGTGGCATTTCCTGGGACAACCTGGGATTCTCCAGCTTCAGCACTGTGTAAGAACATGGGAATTTTGGTGTTCAGGGCTGGTGCCTGTGGAAAACATGGAAAACTTTTGGAATTTTTGTGGCCTTGTCAGCTGGATCAGGGACCAACCTGTTCCCAAGGCTTGGAATTCCCTTTCCTGGGACAAATCGGGGAATCTCCAGCTTCAGCACTGTGTAAGAACATGGGAATTTTGGTTTGCAGGGCTGGTGCCTGTGGAAAACATGGAAAATCTCAAACATTTGCATTTTTGTGGCCTTGTCAGCTGGATCAGGAACCAACCTGTTCCCGATGTTCAGAATTCCGGTGGCCTCTCCCGACACATCTGGAACCCTTCAGTACTGGATAAGAACATGTGAATTTAGGTTTTCAGGGCTCATGCCTCTGGAAAACCTGGAAAACCTCACTTCTGGCATGAATAAGTTTGGAATTTTTGGTGCTGTTTCATCTGGATCGGGGACCAACCTGTTCCCAAGGCTTGGAATTCCCGTGGCATCTCCTGGGACAAATCTGGGACTCTCCAGCACTGTGTAAGAACATGGGAATTTTGGTTTTCAGGGCTGATGCCTGTGGAAAACATGGAAAGCCTCACTTCTGGCATGATTAAATTGGGAGTTTTTGGTGGCCTTGTCAGCTGGATCAGGGACCAACCTGTTCCCGAGGCTTGGAATTCCCTGGTGTCTCCTGACAAAGCCGGGACTCTCCAGCACTGTGTAAGAACATGTGAATTTAGGATTTCAGGGCTGGTGCCTTTGGAAAACCTGGGAAACCTCAGGAAAAGCTTGACCCTGGCACGAATCCCAGCTCTGTTGTCACCTGAAGTCCAGGTGGGAGGGCAGAGCCGCTCCTGGCAGGAAGTGGAGAGGAAGAAAGGAGCAGGGAAGAGCGTTTGATCCTTCCCTTATCTCCTGTTCCCCCACCTGCCCTTATCTCCAGGCCCCGTTTGTTTCTCCTGGGAGGCTCCTTCCCTTTGTGGTTTTTCCTGATGGGAAGCACTGGGATGAGCTCTGGGCAGAGGGGAAGAGGCCAGGGGAGATTATCGGGATTTTGGAAGAGTTTATCAATGCTCCTCGTTATCCCTGTGGGATGGAATTGATTGAGGGCCCCATCCCACCCTTGGGGAGGCTTTTCCTTTGGATTGAAAGGATCAGGAGGAGGTGGCAGCTCCCTGGATCAGGGCCAGGAGCAGCCAGGGCAAGGTGAGGGCAAGTTTGGACTTTGGGCTCAGATTTGGAAGGTTGGAGGTGAAGAAAATCCAGGATCAGAGGGAAATTCTCAGTTAGCCACTGCTGGAGCTGTTGGGAAAGGGGAAAATCCACACTGGGACACTTCCCACTATCCCAGGTGATCCAGGTGTCCAGCCTGGCCTTGGGCACTGCCAGGGATCCAGGGGCAGCCACAGCTGCTCTGGGAATTCCATCCCAGCCCCTCCCCACCCTCCCAGCCAGGAATTCCCAATTCCAATCTCCCATCCATCCCTGCCCTCTGGCAGTGGGAGCCATTCCCTGTGTCCTGTCCCTCCATCCCTTGGAAATTGTCTCTGTCCCCATTTCCTGCAGCTCCTCCAGGTCCTGGAAGGTCACCCTGAGCTCACCCCAAAGCTTCTCCTCTCCAGGGGAACATTCCCAGCTCTCCCAGCCTTCCCTCCCAGCAGAGCTGCTCCATCCCTGGGATCCCCCTGGAGCCTCCTCTGGGCTCTCTCAGCAGCTCCAGCTCCTTCCCGTGCTGGATCCAGGGCTGGGGCAGCTCTGCAGGTGGGGCCTCACCTGAGCACAGGGCACAGGGGCAGGATTCCCCCTTCCCGGGATCTCCTGGCCACATTTCTTTTGGATCCCCATTTTTCCAACAAACCTGTTGCCTTAAACCCTCCTAGGATCATGTTTAATGTCAAGTTGGATGGTTTTTGGTTTCTCTCTGGTTTAGGATTTTTAGACTTTGTGCTTTCCTGTGTTTCTCCGTGGAGAGCGGCGTGGGCACCTTCAATTTTTCCACTGGGATCTGGGATCCACATCCCTGTGGCATTTCGAGAATTCCATCCCTGCGGCACTGACACCCTCCGATCCCTTCAGGCTCATCCCATCTCGGAATCAACCAGAGCAAATTTCATCCAGGTCACTCCTTGAGCCCAGGGACCACGTCCCAGGTGCTGCCTGAACTCCCCCTCCTTTTGGGCTCCCAGGAAAGCGCCGATTCCGATGGAAAACAGCAGGAAAACTCTGCCAATTCCCAGCTCCTCCGGTGCCAGGGAGTTTGGCACTAAGCAGCTTTTTGCTGCCCGGTGTCTGGCAGTGCTGGGTCTTATTTTCAACAAACCCCGTTCAAGGATTACGAGGGCCTTGTTAAAATAATGCCCTTGGAGCTCATTCCTTCTTGGAAGGAAAACAAGGATAAACAGAAAGGGCTCTCTCCTCCCCGGGGTCATTGCTTGGAGTGCTTTGAAAGGAGAAAACAGGAGGAAAACTGGCAGGAATTAGGGAATATATAAACACACGCACACTTGTCTGGGAATATAAAGTGAGTTTTGTTTCATTTCTGCTTTACAGGCCCCGGAAAAAAAAAAATAGTTAACGGCTCCCCCCCGCTAATTAATCTAATTAATACTGATGTTTGGCCATTGTGTGAAAAGTTTTACCTTGGAGAAATAATCAATTAAAAGGGGAAAGGGAGAGGAAGCCATTCCGAGGGGGAGTTGCTATATTTGCCTTTTTAATGGAGTTCAATAAATGGGAATTAGGAATCCAGGGAGTCTTTGCATCGGCCGGAACGACGACGGCAAAGTGGGAAATGTGGAATGGGGTTTGACACAAAGCGCTCCCCTTTTCCACATAAAACCTGGAAGGGCTGGGCGGCTCCAGGGAGAGCTCCGGGAGCAGGGGGCCTTTCCCTCGAGGCCTCAGCTTCATCCCGAGGGGGAAAACAGCAAACAGGGAGGATCCCAACCGTGCTGAGGTCTCCCGTGCTTCCCGGAGATGGGATCCACCCCGTCCTTCTGCAGCTGGAGGAGTGGAGGGGCTGGAGCCAACGGGAAGTGAGCAGGAATCTCCGGGATGTCACCCCAAGACAGCGGCTCAGGAGGTTGGATGGTGAGGGGGAAATGGCGTTCCTGGTGGGATGGGGAATGGCACAGAACCCCAGAATTCCAGGCTGGTGTTGGAATGTCACAGAACCCCAGAATTCCAGGTTGGGGTTGGAATGTCACAGAACCCCAGAATTCCAGGCTGGTGTTGGAATGTCACAGAACCCCAGAATTCCAGGCTGGTGCTGGGATATCACAGAACCCCAGAATTCCAGGTTGGTGCTGGAATGTCACAGTGCCACCCCTGCCATGTCAGGGACACCTCCCACTGTCCCAGGCTGCTCCAACCTGGGCTTGGGCACTGCCAGGGATCCAGGGGCAGCCACAGCTGCTCTGGGAATTCCATCCCAGCCCCTCCCCACCCTCCCAGCCAGGAATTCCCAATCTCCCATCCATCCCTGCCCTCTGGCAGTGGGAGCCATTCCCTTTGTCCTGTCCCTCCATCCTTGTCCCCAATCCCTCTCCAGCCTTGGAGAAGGACTGGGGAGCACCCAGGATGAGTCACTGGAATTTCATGTCCCTGGCATGGATTTCTCTCCCCAGATCCCTGTCTGACCATGGAATGGCCACGCTGGGCCAGCCCCAAGTCCCTCCCTGCTGGTTCCTGGAAGCGGGAATGGGACAGGGCCGGTGTCCACTGCTCCTCTCCCAAATAACCCCAGTCCAGAGGTGGTGGGGCTGGAGATGGATCTGCTTTCGGAATCCTGCTGGTTTCAGGCATCCGTGGATTCTCTGGCAAGGAATTTGTGCTGGATACTCCAGCTGCTGGTTTAATTTGAGCCTCTCTGGTTCTTCCACTGAAACTAGGAATGACAAATTTCCCTTTGTCTTTTCCCCTGGATTTGATAACCCTCCGTCATCTCCCATCAATCCATCCTCAACACTTCCATTGATAATGATTCCTCATATCCCTTTTTTTTTTCTTTTTCCAATCTTTACCTTTATCCCAAAGGATTTTTCCATCTTTATTGTGGTTTTCAGGCCTTGTTTGGCTTTTGGAGCTGCCGTGACCAGAAAAGTTTGGCAGCAGTATCCCGACAGGAAAGGGGATGTTTTCCTCATCCCATTCCAACGTCGGCATCACACGCTCACACCTGCACTGGCCCCTATTCCCAAAATTCCAGCCTGCTTTAATCAGATTAATGGAGCAAGCCGAAATCCCCACCCTTTAATTAAATTTAATTAAATGAAAATGTTACATCCCAATCAAGTCCATCGTTTCCTTTGCTGGTACACAAGCCCGAATCCCCTGGAGGCAGGAACAACAAATTCCCGAAGGTTTTCCAGGAATGCTTTGTGGAGGTGATCGCTGACCAGGGAGGGGGGAAAGCGGTGCCATGGATTGTTGTCAGCGTTTACTGGGAGTTGGAGCTGAGTGTCCGGAACATTCCTTGGCACAAACAATTTGCTGAAATTGCTGCAGCCATCCCGACTTTTGGCTGAGGGTGGAAAAGATCCGGCGTCTCCTCGGATCCATCGTCGGGTGAGTACGAGCAGCACAACTGTTCTTTCCTTGGAATTCCTTGTGGAGGCCTCAGGGAGCCTTTGGTGAGGGGGGGGAGGCTGGGTATGTCCCAATATTTGGGATTTCATCTGGTTATAGAGCCAGGGGCAGCCAGAGGAGCCTTTGATCTGCTCTGGGAATCCTGGAATGGTTTGGCTTGGAAGAGACCTGAAATCCCATCCATTCCCACCTCCTGCCTTGGGCTGAGACACCTCCCGCTGTCCCAGGGGGAATCCAGCCTGGCCTTGGGCACTTCCAGGGATCCAGGGGCAGCCACAGCTCCTGTGGGCACCCCTGCCAGGACCTCACCTCCCTCCCAGCCAGGAATTCCGTCCCAATATCCCATCTAAATCAACTTCTTCCAGCTCAAAGCCATTCCCTGTGTCCTGTCCCTCCATCCCTTGTCCCCAGTCCCTCTCCAGCTCTCCTGGAGTCCCTTCAGGCCTTGGAAGGGGCTCTGAGCTCTCCCTGGAGCCTTCTCTCCTTCAGGATGAACATTCCCAGCTTTCTCAGGAATTCTCCAGGCCCTTCCCAGCTCCCTTCTCTTCCCTGGACACGCTGGTGGAAACTGGAGCTCCTGCTCCTTCCCATCTCTCCCATTCCTTCATTCCCTCAAGGAGAAGAACCATGCTGGGTTTGCTGGAATCTCCAATTCCACTTCTCCATGTCCTGGAATTCCGTTGGTTTATCCCTTTTTTCATAACTTCCAAGATAGTCTTTAAAACCGTCTGAATTTTTAGCAAGGAAATTCCCAGATTTTGGACTTTGGTGGCAGCATTCCCAAAACTTTCTCAGTGGTTACACCAGCTGGGAATGCGCTTCTGACTCCACAAGAAATCGGAGGTTTTCCTTGGATTCTGAGAGTTGGAATTTTCCCAGAAAGAGAACAAAGAGAAACATAAATATTCCAAACTTTTTTTTTTTTTTAGAGAGGGGGAAATTCTGTTTATTTTCTGTTTGCTTTGTTGTCCCTGCTCTGTTTGGAATCCCGAGTGTTCGAAGTGCTCCAGCCCTCGCTTATCCGGGAACGTGTGGTCCCAGGGATTTCTGTGGGAATGCTGTGCTTGGAAAGGCTTTGTGGAACGAAGGAAAAGGGAAAATCAAACGACCTGAGGGTAATTCCTGCTGCCTGAAAAGGATTTCAGAACCTTCCACCCCGTGCCCCCCACGTGTCCACTGAAACGAAAACTTTGAGTCTCATTTTCCACATTTTTGTCTCCTTTTCATCTGCCGAAATTGAAGGAAATCTTCTTTCTGCTTTTGTCCTATTCTTTTAAATTTAATTTTTTTGTTTATTTCTTTAAATCGGGTTAAACTTCAGGAATTTTTATGGAGGAAGGCCCAACTTCAGGAGCATCCTTCCCAATTTTTTTTTCTAAGGAAGCTGAAGCAAAATGTGTTGGAGAAGGGTTTGGGTTGGATTTAGTCCCTGATGGCTGGGAAGGCATTCCCCAGGGAATGGGCGGATTCCCCGGGGAATGGGCACATTCCCAAGGCCGCCAGAGCTACAGGAATATTCGGACAACGCTCTCCAGTTGGGATTGTTGGGGTGTCTGTGCAGGGCCAGGATTGGGAGTGGATGATCCCTGTGGGTCCCTCCAGCTCGGGAAATCCCATGGTTCCATGATTCCATGACAATCGTGTTCCCATTCCGTTTCTAAATCCCAATTCCTGGGCACAGCCCTCCTGAGCCTCCCCCGGGGGCAGCCGGGAGGTCGGGCTCTCCTCCCAGGGAAATGCCTCAAGGGGATCTTTGGATTTCTGGGAATATTCTCATGGAAAGGGTTGTGAGTGCTGGCAGTGCTGGAATCCCCATTCCTGGGAGGATTGAAAATCCACGTGGATGTGGCACTTTGTGGGGACTTTGCTGTGGCCTGGGCACCGTTGGATGATTCGACCCACAAAGGGCTTTTCCAACCTCAACAATTCCATGATTTTTTTCCAAGTTTAGGTCCGACACCTTAGCTCCATCAGCCATTCTCATGGATTTAGAATATTTTTAGGGAAACTCACCAATCTTTTGGGATGGATGCCAGGAATATCCAGGAAATTTCTTTCCAGAAGAAAGGATGGAATGCCCAAGCCCTCCTTGTTAAGGCCGGAATTTAACGAGGTTCGAGCAGGGTTGGTTTGCGTGGAATTAGGATTGAAGGGGTGGATTCAGGAATGCCAAGGAAACGGGGAAAAAATAAACCCTGAGGGAGAGAAGAGATTTTGAACTTGGAAAAGGATTTTTTTTTTTTGCTGCCACATCGGAATTTTGGTGGAATTTATCCACTCACAAATTTCATCCTCTCAGTCCCTGGTGCTCCTTTCTCCAAATCCCAAATCCTGGCTGCTTCCTTGGTGTGAAGGATTCCAATGCTGGCACTGGCGGGGTCCAGGAAGGGAAGGAGGAAATAGTGGTGCAACTCCTGGAATGTGAAAACATCCAAAACTTTATAAAAGAGGATTAAAACTCTGAGGGAAAGAGCCCGGAGCTTTGCAGGAAGCAAAACAATTCCAATGGGAGCCAGCAAGGGAGAACCATGGGAAAAAAAAATTCTTTTTGTCCTGCAAACTGAGGGAGCTTGGAAATAATAAAAACTTCAGAAAAGCATTCCTGATCATGGGAATATTCTGGGAATACTCAAAAGAAACAGAGAGGAAAAAAAAAAAATAGGGGTTTTTTTTTTGCTCCTTGGAAAAACGGAAGAAATTTAAAATTTATCAAGACTGACCCTCTGTGTCTGAGATTTTTATGGAAAATAATTCGCTCTGTTTGGTAAGGAATATGGATGAAGTGGAAAAGTTGCCTGGAAAAATTTGGAGGAACGAAGATTAGGTGGAAATTTTTGTTTGGACTTGAGCGTAGAGGGGAATGTTGGGAGATTAAAATTTTGGGAGATGAATATTTAATAAAGGGTGGATAAAAATGGATATTGGCCTCAATTGGGAAAATCTGGGACACAGAAAACAAATGGAGGCCCAAAACTGATTTATGGCTCATGGAAGTGGATGCTGGGGAATGTGGGAATTCCAGAAGTGGAGGGAAGTCTGGGAATTAGATGGAGATTCCTCGGAGAGGGGGTGAGATCATACCCAGCCTGGATTTGCTGATGGCTCCGGATCTCCTGCTCCGTGCCCAGAAAAGCTGGAAATTCCTTCCAGGGTTGTTCTGTGTTTGAAGCCAATGATTTGGAGGGAATCTCAGGAATTCTCCTCTTGTCAGAGGCAGGAGCTGTTACACCAGGAATGGTTAGGGATGCTTGTCCAGGAAAATGGGAAATTCCAGGTGGTCTCAATTTCGGGGGTTTCAAACAATTCCAGAGCTCCAGGCAAATGGAAATCCTGGTGTCCAACCCAGGGAATGGCACTGCAAAACTCATCTTTAAGCTGCTCCTAAGTGAGCCAAGCTTAGCTGCAACAATTAAACAAATTAATTTGGGCTGAAATGAGCTTTTAAACAATTAAACAAATTAATTTGGGCTGAAATGAGCTTTTAAACAATTAAACAAATTAATTTGGGCTGAAATGAGCTTTTAAACACTCAAACAATTTAATTTGGGCTGAAATGAGCTTTTAAACACTCAAACAATTTAATTTGGGCTGAAATGAGCTTTTAAACAATTGCAGAAACACCTAAAGCTGAATTTTCAACAGTTAAAATAGATTGAAGCCAAAATACCTCGGAGAGAGTGGGAAGTGTCCATGAACAATTCCTGACTCCTGGTTGCTTCCTGCTTTTCCTCCCGGAGCAGTTTAACTTTATATTAGGGAATCATTAATTAATATTAGGGAAAACAAACCGTATTTTAATTAATATTCATGACCCACCCCCTCCCAGAGGAGATGAGCAGCCCTCATTTGAAGCTGGGGAGGTTGAGGCTGGATCACCACAGACCTGGAATGGGAATCATTGCACATGGAGCTCATTCCGGGCTTGGGTTTCACACCTGGATCACCACAGACCTGGAATGGGAATCATTGCACATGGAGCTCATTCCAGGCTTGGATTTCACACCTGGATCTTCACAGACCTGGAAGGACATCACTGCATGGAGAAGTCATTCCAGGCTTGGGTTTCCTGCCTGGATCACCACAGACCTGGAATGGGAATCATTGCTCGTGGGGGTCATTCCAGGCTTGGATTTCACACCTGGATCTTCACACACCTGGAATGGGAATCATTGCACATGGAGCTCATTTCAGACATGGTTTTCCTACCTGGATCACCACAGACCTGGAAGGACATCACTGCATGGAGAAGTCATTCCAGCCTTGGGTTTCCTGCCTGGATCACCACAGCTCATTCCGGGCTTGGATTTCACGCCTGGATCTTCACACACCTGGAATGGGAATCATTGCACATCCCAGCCAAGGATTTCACACCTGGATGACCAAGACCTGGAAGGGAATCATTGCACATGGAGCTCATTCCAGACACGGACTTGACACCTGGATCTTCACACACCTGGAAAGGAATCCCTGCATGGAGAGGTCGTTCCAGACATGGATTTGACACCTGGATCACCCCAGGCCAGCCCAGGACTGTGGTTCCTTATGAACACCACATCTCCTCTCTGGAGCACAAGGAAAGGAAAGGAAAGGAAGGGAAAGGGAAAGGAAAGGAAAGGAAAAGGAAAGGAAAGGGGAAAAAGGAAAAAGGCGCGGGACAAGTTCAGAGACTGGAGATACGAAATTCCAGGTTCTGCTCTGCTCTGGGAGGTGCAAATCCCGGGAATGCTGTGCCATTCCTCAAGGTTCCCACCAACGCTCTTCAGACCCGAATCTGACTTTTCAGCTCCCTCATTCCTGCCCAAAATTCCCATTTCATGAGGCTCAGGTCTTCCAGGATGGGATGAATCCCTGTCCTGTTCCCTTGGTGTCATGGATTAAAGGGGTGCTGGCTGGATCCCCCTGGAATTCCCAGGAATGCAGAGATTTACAGCTCCCATTGCCTTCCAGAGGAGTTAAGGGCTGAGCTCCTCATCAGAACCTGCTCCCAGTTTATGGCCGTGGCCCTCCAGCCCCACTAATGATCCCAGAAAATCTTTGGGATTGTTCCCAGTCACCTGGACTCGCCGGGAGTCTGGGGAACAAAAATCCCTTCTTGCATCTGGCTTTAATTACCTGTGGTTTTAATTAACTGAATTACCTTTGGTTTTAATTAACTGCTGGGAGTTTCATGTCGATAATGTGGAAAAAGCAGCTTTTCATGGAGGTTTGTTTTCCATACGGGGAGAAATTGCATTCCATTTATCCCATCCCAGCACCTGTGGCCTCTGAGGGGCTTTGTCCAATGCCACCGGAATTCCCAGAGCTCCTGGAGGGATCATGGAGATGATCCTGGGTCGTTCCCCATCCTCCTATTGCCCTTGCATCCACTGCAAAGTCCCCCCTCTCTCTGATTTTTGATTCCAGCGGGTGGTAATTCCTCATTTGGCCAAAAAATTCCAGCTGGATCTAAGGATCTCATGGATTTGAGAGCTGGAGGGAGCGGATGGAATTAGGAATCTCCAGGGAGATTTGTGGTCTTCCCGTGCTTAAAGGGGGCTTGTACAAAAGAGGGAGAGGGATTTTCTACAGAGACAGGTGGGGATAGGAAAAATGGGAATGGTTCTAAATCAAAAGAGGGAAGATTTAGATTGGAAGTTAGGAAGAAATTCCTCCTTGTGAGGCCCTGGAGAAGCCATGGCTGCCCCTGGATCCCCTGGAAGTGTCCAAGGCCAGGCTGGAGAAGCCTTGGAGCAGTTGGGGTGGTGGAAGATGTCAGGGCTGGAATGAGATGATCCTTAAGGTCCCTTCCAACCCAAACCAACCTGGGATCTGGTAATTCCGGGATAAGGAGGGAATCCCTGACTCAGGGAATGTTCTGGAGACACCACTCACGCTTGACCCGTGGCAAAGGCACCACAAATGAAGCGGTGGGGAAATGAAACCCTGAGAGAAGGAAAAGCTTTTCCACACCCTGTGGAAGCAGGACATGGAGAGCACCACCATAGGAATGCCACAGGATTCAGGGAATGGGATTTTCCCTGCCCAGGAAAAGGAGCCACTCCATCACTAAATATGAGTGGATTGAAATGTTTTAGGATTGAGGGAATCTTCATCCATGAGCAGCCTGGGAGAAGCCCTAGGAGGTGATGGATTTTTCCATAGTGTCTGGAAGAGCTGGCACTGCTCCCAGTTGGAGAGGGAGCACATTCCCAGGGCAGACGTTTGTCCCCCCCCGGAGTTTGTGTCCAAAAGGGACAACGAAACATCAAATCCGGGCTCTTAAAATCCATGGAGTGTGAAATCATCCAGGTCATGACTGGGAATTTATGCAGCACTTGGAATTTCCTCCTCATTATATTGGAGAGCAAAAATCTGGAGGTTCTGGAGGGTCAGGGGACACTTTGATTCCCAAACATCCTTCAGGCACTTTGGGAATGTTGAGTTGAGGATTTGAAGGGTCTTTTCCAAACGAAATTATCCTAAAATTCCTTGATTTTGTTGGTCAATCCTGCAAAGGCAAATCCACAGAGGAGCTGAGTCTCTCCTAAAATCCCTGCTTGGGGATCCTCCACAGGACAACTCTCAAGGCCAGGAATTCACCAAGGGATTTTGATATCCCCAAATATCTGCCCAGTAATCCTGGAGCTGGATATAAACTCCAAATCCTGCTCAGCCTGAGCCATGGGAATGTCCCCAGAGGGGCTGGAAAGGACAATTCCCAGTCCTGGGTGTGGCAAGGACCTGATCCCACACAAATCCCACTGCATCCCCCAGCCTATCCCAGATCCGGCTGCCCTGGAGGCTGGAACAGGAACAGGAGAAAATCCCACGGGACATGTGGGGTTATGCCCAATAACACTAGGGAAAAGGCCGGAATATCAGGGAAGGAGCAGGAGGAGGATGCAGAATTGGATAATTTGAGGAGACATCACTGAGTTTAAAAATCTGGGAATGTGAGGGAGAATATGGAATTAACTGGTGGAAGCCATAGGAAAAATCATCCTTAGGAAAACATCTCCAGAGAATTCCTTGGGAAGGTTTCATGGCCGGTGCAGGGGGTTAGCTGCCCAGAATTCCTGGGGGAAATTCCAGGGCACAGAAGGCGTTTCCAGATTCCCTGAGCAGCTGCGGGTTGGTTTCCCAGAAGGGGTCAGTCTTTCCCAAGGATTTGTGGGGAATTACCCAACTCTTCCAGAGGGAAGCACAGAGCCTGGGTGGATAAAATTTGGGAATAGCAGGAGTGGCTGCAGCCTCAGGTGCAACTGAGCTCATTGCAAGTGGGAACTCACCTGACCTCGCATTCCTGGGATGTGGGAATTAACCTTGGAGCGAGAGGGGAGGAGATGGGAATTGTGCTTGGAAATCCCAGAATATGGGAACTGGCCTTGGAGCAAGTGGGGATACGAGGTGGGAACGTTGTGTTCAGGAATTCCAGAATGTGGGAATCAGCCTTGGAGTGAGCAGGAGGTGAGATGGGAATATTGTGGTCAGAAATCATAAAATGTGGGAATTAGCTCTGCCTTGGAGCAAACAGGGGGATGAGATGGGAATATTGTGCTCAGGAATGCCAGAATGTGGGAATTAGCTCTGCCTTGGAGCAAACAGGGGGATGAGATGGGAATATTGTGCTCAGGATTGCCAGAATGTGGGAATTAGCACTGCCTTGGAGTGAGAGGGGGGGTGAGATGGGAATATTGTGCTCAGAAAAGTGCTCAACATTCCCAGTTTTTTCCCCTAAATCTCCTCTCAGGTGCTGTACCAGGAAAATCCTTTTCCCTGCTCTGAAGTTCTGGAAGAGTCCAACTCTGGCAGCAGAGATGGATCTTAGGAAAACCTCCTGGAGCCGTGGGCCCTCCAGAGCAGTTGTGGAATTATTAACTCTGAATGATGCCTCTAGGCCAGGGAAAAGTGGGAGCATCCGGGTTCTCCAGCTGTAAAAACATCGGGACCTTCCACCTGCACTAGCAGCGCTTTTCCCTATCCCATTCCTGGCTTTCTGTCCCAAATCCCATAGGGATCCATCCCTCTGGATTTATATTTTTACAGCCTGTGGATGCTGGGGTCAGCTTTAAAATCTGATCCTGGGATGATTCCCGAAATTTGGGGAGATCCTGGAACCTTCCCTCTGTAATTCCATCCCTCCTCTTTTCCACTGGTGTCTTATCCAAATTGGAGCTTGAAATCCATGGAAAGCTGCCCCGAGGAAAGGCACTGGTGATTCTGGTGGGTGGAATGGTTGGGAAAGTGGGCATGGAATCCGTGTGGAAATCCTTGGATTGCTGCAGCGAGGAGGAAGATCCTAAAAGGAGAACCTAAAAAGAAGATCCAAGGTAAGAAACAAAGAAGGGGAAAGAGGGAAATGGGGACACAGGTGACATCCAAGGAATACTGCAGTTGGTCACCGCAAGGATAAACTTTTTCCTGGTGAAATGAGCTACAAATCATTGGAAAAATAACAATTAAAAGCCATTTTAAAAAATGATATTTCCCGTTTAAAGCCTGGGATTAAATATTTCTCCTCATAAAAGCCAATCCTTCCTCCTGGATCTCCCAAATCCATTGACTCCGGATTGGGCACAGGACACAGCCCGGATTTCCACCTGGAGGTGTTCCCGGAGCAGGATCCCACCTAATTCCTTGTACGGATGGATATTGCTGGAGAACCCGACCCCAGCTTGTCAGAATCCTTCAAATCAGGGCAAAATGTTCCCTTGGGATATTTGCAAAAAACCAGGCGGGAAATATTTCCTTTTATTTCCCTTCTCTCCATCCGGCAAGGAAAAAAACATTTCCATTTCAAATTCTGTTCGTTCTTCCTTGCTATCCAGGCAAATTTCAGTCACAAGGACAATTCCTTGGATTTCAAAAAATTTATGGAAGTTTCCGGGAATTCCATGAGGAAATCTCAGTGATTTTTGGCTCTGGTTCGGGCGTTTTCTTGTTCCATTTCTCTGTGTGCATCAGAGGATGTAAATAAATATATTTCAGAATATTCCTAAGGATGTTTTTCCATCATATTCCTAAGTGTATTTTCCATAATATTCCTAAATAGATTTTCCCTATGTGCAGCTATCAGGATCAGAATTCCAGCATGAAATGGATTGGACTAAATACAGGCATCCACACTTCCCTAATAATCTGTTTTCTGCCATGTCAGTGGAGCCTCAGGATGAGTAGAATCCCATCCTTCCTATAAAACTGAATGATTTAGGAATGAGCACATCCATCCTAAAATCCAATCCTAAGGCTGGAAAAGACTCCAAGATCATCGAATCCTTTGTTGTCCATCAAATCCAGGAGAAAGTGCTCGGGTGGATTCCTGGAGTTTTTCTCAAACTGTTCTTGTCATAAAGAGTTTGGTTTTCTGGTCAAGTTCAACCAAAGGGGGATCTTCCCCTTCCAGAATCTTCTCCACGTCCAGCACTGTTCCCAGGTTTTGGGATGAGGAGGAGGAATTGGAAGGGACCTTCAAGCCCATCCCATTCCACCCCTGCCATGGCAGGGACACCTCCCACTGTCCCAGGCTGCTCCAGCCCAGCCTTGGACATTCCAGGGATCCAGGGGCAGCCACAGTTGCTCTGGGAATTCCATTCCAGCCTCTCCCCACCCTCCCAGCCAGGAATTCCCAATTCCCAATCTCCCATCCATCCCTGCCCTCTGGCAGTGGGAGCCATTCCCTGTGTCCTGTCCCTCCCTCCCTTGTCCCCAGTCCCTCTCCAGCTCTCCTGGAGCCCCCTCAGGCCCTGGAAGGGCTCTGAGCTCTCTCTGGAGCCTTTTCCAGGTTGAACAATCCCAAATTTCCCAGCCTTTCACACACATTCCCAGTCTCTTTCCGTTCTCCTTCCCAGAGTTTGTGCTCTACCCTTCCCACAGGAGCTGATGCCTCTCTCCCCTTTGGATGCAGCTTGGAAAAAGGATTTTTTCCTTTTCTCCTTTTCCCCCTCTCATCCCCAGTTTGCAATTTTCACCTCCCAGCACCAAGACCAAATCCCTCTTTCCTTTTTCTCCTCCTTCCTGAAGAAAATAATTAATTGGGAATTTAACCACCATCAGTCACTGCCCTCGTCCCCTTCCCCATCCTGCTCTCACTTTCCCCCCATCCCAACTCCTGGAATATAAATCATTTGCTGTGGTCTGCAGCTCGGCTGGAAAAACCAACAAGCCAGGTCTATAATGTCACCAGCATCTCATTTCGGGGATTTATGGGGTCTGGCCTCAAGCACTTGCTGCTTTACAGCCTGGGAGTTCCCTCCTGCAGGAATTCCCTCTGGATTCCACCTCCTCATCCTTGACTCCGGCTGTCCAGCCGATCTCAGAGCTTTTCAAAAGGGAGAGCCCCATCCCTTGGAAAATGGGATTTCAGCTTTGCTTCCGTCCCTGATCGGTCCTAAGGAGGATCACAGCACATTCCTGCAGCTGGGAAGGGCTTGGAATTGGGATGTGCTGGGTGCAGGAGGCAAATGGAATAATTATCCAAGGTGGACATGTCAAGGTTCACACACTGAGTGGGAAGAACGTGGCTGCCTCCTCCTTTGGGCTTCCTCTGAGTGTCCTGATTTTCCTTCAGTTTTCTGATTTTCCTTTGAGTCTTTCCCAGTGCCTGGAATTGCCAGGGAGAAGGGAATCGCCAAGTTGTCACTCCCTGCAGAGAACAAAGGAAGGATGAGGTGAGGTCCCTTCACCAGGCGGTGGCAAACACCCCTCAGCTGAGCCCTGCTGGCTCCCGTGGCCTGGGGACAACATTCCAGGAGCCACCTGTCCCTGGAAGAGCCAGCAGCTCCAACAGTCCATTAACACCCCAGCACTCATCCTGGGGATCAAAATCCTTGGAGCCAATCCATGCATCCAAGCCAGTCATTCCTTAGGAACTCTGGAAAACCTTTTGGAGCAGGAAGGAGCAAAATCATTGGGATGGCCATGTCTGGATTCTATTTTGCTGTGAAATCTCTCGTCTCGGGGTCTTGAACTCCTTAACGGAGCCAAATTCTGCCAAAATGGGTGAGAAAATGAGGATTTTTGATGGAAAAATGGAGTGGGGTTCATCCTGCTGAGGGCTCCACCTCAGATATCCATGGAAAACCAGAGCCAAGGGACACGGGAACTTCAGGGGCTGATTTGCCTGAAATGTTTGAGGATCATCACAATCCCAGGGTTTTCTTTTTGACTTCCTGGAGTGTGGAAGGAGCCAGAAGGACCCACTTAAAATGTCCAATAAATCCAGTGCAGGGTGTGAGGGAAATCAGGGATAAGCTGGATTCATTCCCTCCCTCCCCACAGTGAATTGGCTTTTCCCAGAGATTTTTAACTTTTCCTTTGTGTCGCTCCTATTTTAGGGAGGATCCTGTTTTAGGGAGGATTTTAGGGGGGTTATCAATGAATCATGGAATCATGGAATCGTGGAATGGGTTGGTTTGGAAGGGATTTAGGGGTCATTTAATTCCTGCAATCCCTGAAAGTGTCCAAGGCCAGGTTGGAGCAACTTGAGACAGTGAAACCCCTGCTCATGGATTGGGATAAAATGATCCTTAAGGTCCCTTCCAACCCAAACCATTCTGGAATTCTGGAATTCTGGGATTCTAGGATAAATTGTTGATCCTTCCCTGTGCTTAATGACTCCTCCAGGAGATGAGTATTCCCAAATCCAGCTCTGAAGATCACGGAATCATGGGATGAACCAGCTGGGGCTATCTGACCTCACAGCATTCCTGGGATATGATTTTCTCAAGGAAAATCCCTCTGCTCCATGGATCTCTGGGATGGAGAAGTTACAGCTGTGTCCATCTGCTGGGATTGTGCTGGAAGCTCACTGGGAATACTCACCCCTGCTCCAGGATGGGAGACCCCTTCCTGGTGAACTCTTTTGGGATTTCTGGTCGGAATTTTGGGGTTCTGCTTCTCATCCGCTGCACATCCCAGATCTGATCCCACATCGTTGGCTTCCTTTTAAAAACATTCCCGAAATTTGGAGCTTAATTACTCAGCTGTAAATGACCCACTGAGAGCTCTGCTCCTGGAGCCCAGAGCAATTCCATCTCCCGACACCACCACCTCCACTCTTGGAATGAATCCTGTGGGATATAAACAGTGGGAATCCGAGGAATTTGGGGGGGTGTGGAGCAGTGGGATTTTCGTTGAGTAACACTGAGGTGTGGCCTGGACCAATCAGGAGCTGCTCCAGCCCCACTTCCAGCCCCTTCCTTAATCTCATTTCCTTCAAACGTTTCCCCTGCACACAATCCAGCAAGGGAAGAGTTCCACACTTTGGGATTTTCCGGGAAAAAAGGGAAATCGGAGAAACCGCGAACCTGGAGGGTGAGATTTCACTAGTACTTGTTTTAGTGGAATGCGTCCCTGCCTATGGAATGGGATGATCCCGAAGTCTTTTCCAGCCCAAGCCATCCTGGAAATCTGTTCACACTAATTAATTTCTAATCGTAGTTTAAAATTAATTAAAAATTAGGCTTCAAATTAAATGAAGCTTAATTAAAAATGAGGCTTATTTAAATTAAATCAAAATTTTACTTTAGTGTAAAATTATTTAAAAATTAGGTTTTTGAGCACAGGAAATGCTTCAGCTCACTTCCAGTGGCGTGGAAAACCAACTGAAATATCAGATACAACTCCTGGATCTTTGTCTTCATAAATCCGGGGGGTGATTCAGCTGCCAAAGTTCACCAAGGTAATAAAAATAGTAATTATCAGATCCATATTCCAAATTTTATCCATTAAAACATCCATGTTTGGAAGAACCTTTGTTTTTAACCTCCTCTGCTATTTTTAAAGCGTTCTGCAGTTCCTGATTTGTCCCACCAGTGACGATTTATACAAAAAAGAAATGATGCGTTTTGAAGAATTTTTTTGGGGGAGTGTTTTTTTGGTCCGTTTTTGTGTTTTTTTGCGGATCTGGTTTGGACTATAACTGGAAAAGAGGAGCAGGGATCAGAGAAGGAGAGCGAAAAGCCAAAAACTGAAGGGATCTTTCCAATCAGTTTTGCCTCGGTGAGATATTGAGTGATTAAACGTGAAATAATTGAGCAGAAGGAATGGGGATTTATCCCGAGCTGTCCCAGATTTCCTTTCCAGCTGATAAACACCAGAGCTACAGGAACAGGGATGTGCTGGCTGGAATTTTTCCTGGGAGATCTCTAATCCAACCTTCCACTCGGAGCAGGGAGAGGTAAAGGAAGGTTGGAATTTTGGATCCGTCTGGAATCAGGATCTGGATCAGTCAAGATCAATCAATTTGAATCTGGATCAAGATCCAGAACAAAAGCCAGGTTGGACAGGGCTTGGAGCAACCTGGGATAGTGGAACGTGTCCCTGCCCATGGAATGAGATGGTCTTGAAGGTCCCTTCCACCCCAAACCATTCCGTGATCCTAGAAAAACATTCCCATTGTGAATTTCTCTTCTTATTAGTTAAAAATTGGTTATTATTAATTATTGTTTTCCCTCTTACAGGAAGCTGGTGCATTCCCAACTCAAACCCCCACAATCCCAACCCCCAATTTCCCGTTGGGAGCCAGTTTTGATGGAACATTTTCCCAAAACTCTGGGGCAGAACGGAATTTGTTAATCTGGAAATAAGTAGTGAAGAGAGGAGCAAAACTGACTGGCAGCAGGCAAAGAGAGGCAGCATCCTCCCATCCTCGATTCCCTGCTCCCAAATTCCTGCGCCGGCCCTTCCCAGGGTGTTTCTCTTTCCCTTTCATGTCTCTGGGAAGGGCAGGGCGGGATTAGGGATCTCTCTGTCTCTGTTTGATGCCTGGCTGAAGGCTGATAACATTCCCTGCTGACAGATTGGCAGGGATATAAAGGAGGGAAGTGTCCGGGAAGGAATTTTTTCCATGCCTGGGCCACCGATGGCCTCAAAGCCTCCATTGTTGCCGGTGCCCAGGTGAACAATTTGTGCCTCTGAAGGAGGGAGATATGGATCTCCCACATCCCTCTGGAGAGCCATCCCAGCCTCCGGGACTCCTCCGACCTGCTGGAATGGCTTCAGAGGGCGTCGGATGTCAAAAGGGATTTGGAGCCTCCCGGAATTTCCTCAGCTCCGCCTCCAGGCCGCGCTCAGCTCTGCAGGTGTTGGGTAAAGACACGGAGCTCTGACTTGCAGGGATATTCCCCAAAATCCCTCCAGGCAGAAATTTCTTTGGGAAATTCCTCATTGTGAGGGTTTCTTCTTTATTTGTCTACGCCAGGGAGAGTTTTCGGGATGTAATTCCCTGGATAATTATCCAGGTTTGTCCTGACTTTAGCAGAATGAATCCAAGGCCAAATCTGGACAATCAGAATAATTCTTGTGCTGCTCCATGAAAAATTCCCACCTTGGGCAGGTTCCACCTTCCATCAGGATGAGAATTCCTTGGGGGTCCTACAGGCTTGGAATGATTTAACAAAAGACTCCCCCAAATTTATGGAGCTGTTCCAGGGGAGGTTTGGGTTGGATTTAGGATAAGATTCCTCATCCAGAGGGTGCTGGGCACTGCCCGGGCTCCCCTGGGGATGGGCACATTCCCAAGCTCCAGGAATGTTGGACATTGCTCCCAGGGATGCACGGGGTGGGATTGCTGGGATGTCTGTGCAGGATCAGGAGCTGCACTGGATGATCCTTGTGGCTCACTCAGGATATTCCATAATTCCATGAATATTTCTAATGCAGAACATGAGAGTCAAGTAGAATTCCCAGCTCTCCCGGTTCCAGCTGTGCTCCTGTCCTGGGGATAGGAATGAGTTGATCTTTAAGATCCCTTCCAACCCAAACCATTCCAGGATTCCGTATTTTTCCCCCAAATCCCACAGGAATTTGGAGATGCTGCTCCCTGTGTGTTTGGAGGCTTTGGGAACAGAACCGAGCAGAGCTTCTGCTGGGCTCAGGTTATTTTCACCCACTGAGACTCGATCCTTAATATTTAAAAAAGAAATTAATGGAATTTTTGGCCACCAGGAGCGGCACCTTTATGGGATTTTGGGGGAGTTGCCATCTCCCTTCCAAGGCAAGCAACCTTAAAAATAAAAGGGGAGGAAAAAAAAAAGAGGTAGAAAGAGAAAAAGGACCCATTAAAGTGAGTTTTAAACCCAGAAAAAACAGATTGAATGTCGGATTTCATCCCACTTCAGAAAGCGGAGGAGGATGTGGTTTGCCTTTGTTTTATCCAGCTGTAGCTTTATCCCAGCTTGGAAAAGCGGGATCTGAACTCCGGTGGGACCTGGCTGAGGGATCAGCAAACCCCTCTGCTGCTGCCTGAGGGCTCCCTGAGCTGTGTGAGCTGGATTTTGTCCTCGGTGAGGATTTATGGCCGGTGATTCACGGAGCCAAGCCGTGTTTATTTTCCTTTTCCGACGTTATTCCGTGCTGCCCGTGTTCCAGGAAATATGACGTAGCTGTTATTGCCAGGAACGAGCTGCTGCCGGTGGTGGCATCCACAACTGCCTTCGGAAGGAAGGAATTCCTGGCACTGCTCCTCACGCCGGAGTTTTGTCCTTTCCGATCTTCCTTGTTTGTTTTTTTTCCAGATTTGCAAATCCCACCAGGAGATATTGAGGAATTTCCACTTGGGAGGGGGGATTTGGGGTGTGTGTGTCATCTCCTCTGGGACGGCTTAGCACATTCCCAGTGTTTGCCTTCTGCAGGATCCAGAGGGATTTGCATCCATTTATGGCCGTGTTCTCCATCCTCAGTGGGGGAAACGTGGGAACACCTCATCCACAGCCACGGGAAAATCCTACCTGTGCAAGGGGGTCCAGCTCCAAGGCCATGGAATCATGGAATGAGTTGGGATGGAAGGGAACGGAATCATCCCGTTCCATGGGCAGGAACAGCTCCCACTATCCCAGGTTGCTCCAACCTGGCCTTGGACAATTCCCGGGATGGGGCAGCCACAGCTTCTCTGGGAATTCCATGCCAGCACCTCATCACCCTCCCAGCCAGGAATTCCTAATTCCCCAAATCCCATCCAAACCTCCTCTCTGTCAGTTTGAATCCATTCCCCTTTGTCCTGGCCATCCACCACTTGGAAATATTCCCTCTCCATCTTTCCCGTCGCCTCCTTCAGGTCCTGGAAAAACACAGTGAGGTCACCCCAAAGCTTCTCTTCTCCAGGCTGGAAGAAATCCACAGGAGATCCAAGCTTTTCAACATTGCTGCCCAGAATCCAACGGTTTTAGGGAAAACTCTGCCGGAAGAGGGGAACTAGAATCCTTGCACTTGGAATGGCCGATTTTCCAATGGATAACGAGGGGAATTCTATGGGTGGGTTGGTAGAACAGCACTGGAAGGAGGCTGGATGGGCTTGGAGCAGCCTGACCTCCACCCAGCCCATGGCCAGCTGGATGATCCTCAAGGTCCCTTCTGATCCAGACCATTCCAGGATTCCATGGAGTTCCAGGTTGTTACGTCACAGTTCCACCAAAACCCTGGAGATGAAAATCCTGGAAGCTGTTGGAATATTGAACCTGAGCCACGACCAAAGACGGGCAGTGGGAAGCGGGATCGTTCCACGTTCCACGTTCCAACAGGCACGGAGGATGTTTTCCCGAGGTTTTTCCCCCTCCCAGCCCTGATCCAAACCCTGGAGACCAGGAATTCGCTGAGCACCCTCTGGTTTGGCTGGTTCTGGCCGGCATCGAGCCGCCCCCGTCGGCTCCATCTGCACCTCAAGGAAATTTTAAGTGGTTAACAAAGAAAATGGGAATTGTGCCAAATTGTGGGACATTTTGGCAGCCTTTGAATCCCAAAAAATCTGATTTCCACTCCTTTATTCCTTCCTTTTAGGGAACAATCCCTCGTGACAAAGATTTCTTGGAAACCCCACCAAAATTGATGCTTTTAATAAAAAAAAAAAAAAAAAAAGAAAAAAGCAAATTAAAAGAGTAATTGCAATTTTCTTTTGGGTCCAATTTTCCCACTGGAAAGTTGGAAAAGGTTATGGAAATAAACATTTCTTTTTGCTGTGTCTAAACATTTTTACTCTGAGGAATAAATGTACTCCCTGGATTAGGAAAACAAAAATACAAGGGAAAAACAGCTTTGCCTTCCAAGGTGGAATTAGAAACCACTTCAGGCAGATCCACCTGGATCCCTGGAATGTTGGGAGGAGGGTCCCAGACCTTGGAGTGGGAATTCAGGAAATATTTTGTGTCCCACCAGGCAGAGATTGATTCCCATTGATTTTAAATCCTCCCAGGGGTGGGGGCTCCATCACTGCCCTGGGCTGGAAATCCCTTTCCACGAGGGAATTGTTCCCAAAATCCAACCTCAATCCCCTCTGGAACAACTTGAGGCTCCCATCCTGTTCCTTCTTGCTTGGGAGAAGATCCCAACTCCCACCTGGATCCCTGCTCCTGTCAGGGAATTTCGGAGAGTGAGAAGGTCCCCCCTGATCCAACTGAGAGTCCTGTCTTGACCAGGATTGCTGGAAATAAAATTCCTGCCAGCTCCAGTGGGAAAAAGGGGGATTTATGGAAAAATCCGCCTCTGATGGATGGGAAAATGAACCCCCAAAGTGAGCCCTGCACCTCTCTGCTCCCCCCTTCGGGAATGTTTTCCTGCTTCCCAGACTTTTCTTATTCCCTTCAAACATTTTCTGCCATGGATTCCTTCTCCAATTCCAACCTGACCCATCCCAGGTCTCTCTGTGAGATGGAAATCCCAATTTCTGCCCAAAATAAGCAAAAACGGGGATTAAACCCAGGTTTTCTGCAATTTATGGAATATTTTAAGCCTGGATTATCCAGCTGGCAATGACACAGTGCCAGCCAGTGATGCTCTGGGAGAAACTCAGAGTTAATTGCAATTAAAAGATGGGACTGGGCTGAATTTGTGCGTCCTGCAGCTGAAATCCCAGGATCTGTTGGATCTTGGCACCACTGGAATTAAAAACTAAAAATTCTTAACTGGTCAAGCCAAAACTACAAATAAAACATGGTCCAAATAAAACCCAAAAACTGGGAAACGGTGAAAATAAAAATGACAAAATGGTAAAATTAGAACTAAAAAATGGTAAAACTAAAGCAAAAAAAAAAAGGTAAAAATAAAATTAAAAAACGGAAAAATTGTGAAAATAAAAAAATAAGAAAATGGTAAAAATAAAAATGGGATTTGAAGAACCGACTGCTGTGGCAGAGTTATAAAAATTAAATGTACAAACCATGAAATTCTTTGGGTTGGAGGTTGGATGGCACAGGATGAGCTGGATTTTTCCAGAGAAAATTCCAGAGTTCCAAACCAAAAGAACGTGACCTGATCAATCCATCCAGGATGGGGACAGTCCTTGCAGCAAAAACAGGATTAAACCCAGTTTTGTAGAATTGTAGAATTTTCAATTAGAATGATGTAAAATAATTTTAATATTTTTAATAATAATGCAGAATAATTTTTAATGTAAGTAGAATGCAGCTCTGTAGAGCTCAGAGGAAAAGAGTGGCTGGAATCCTTTTTATTAATAATTTATATTAATTAATTTTATCGATAATTCAATTACTAAAGCTAATATCACTGCTAATTTTTGTAATTATTTTTGATGAGGAAAGCTGCAATTGTTTTTGGTAAATGTAATTATTTCTGGTTTGGGTTGGAAGGGATTTGGGGATCATTTAGTCCCAAATCTCCTGCCATGGGCAGGGACACCTCCCACCAGCCCAGGCTGCTCCAAGTCCCTCCAGCCTGGCCTTGGACATTCCAGGGATGAGCAGCCACAGCTTCTCCTGGAAATCCACTCCAACCCCTCCCAAAAAAATCAGGAATTCCTTCCTGGCAGGCTGGAAAACTGGAAATTCAAATGTTGACTGAATTGATGGAGCTCTGCCGTAAGAAATTGTGATTGGCCACTGAATTAGCTCCTGGATTTCCTTAGGATGCTCTCAATTATATTTAATTTAAGAATAAAATTATATTTAATTTAAGAATACAATTATATTTAATTTAAGAATAAAATTCAGCTGCTGAATTATATTATATTTACTTAAGAATAAAATTATATTATTTAAGAATAAAATTCAGCCCAATTATATTTAATTTAAGAATAAAATCCAGCTGCTGCATCTGGAGGATTCGGGCAGGTTGATTTTTGGATAAAAATTTTGGGATGAAAAATTCCTCTGAAAACTTTGGGTGTCTGCAGCCCGACCCCCAAAATTGGATCCTGCATTTCCCTCAGTGCAGAAAACACACAAAATGTTGGGATGCAATTATATTTAATTTAAGAATAAAATTATATTTAATTTAAGAATAAAATTCAGCTGCTGAATTATAGTTATTTAATTTAAGAATAAAATTATATTTAATTTAAGAATAAAATCCAGCTCAATTATACTTAATTTAAGAATAAAATTCAGCTGCTGAATTATATTATATTTATTTTAAGAATAAAATTTTATTTAATTTAAGAATAAAATTCAGCTGCTGAATTATATTGTTTTTAATTTAAGAATAAATTATATTTAATTTAAGAATAAAATTCAGCTGCTGAATTATATTGTATTTAATTTAAGAATAAAATTATATTTAATTTAAGAATAAAATCCAGCTGCTGCATCTGGAGGATTCGGGCAGGTTGATTTTTGGATAAAAATTTCGGGATGAAAAATTCCTCTGAAAACTGTGGGTGTCTGCAGCCCGATCCCCAAAACTGGATCCTGCATTTCCCTCAGTGCAGAAAACACACAAAATGTTGGGATGCCATCGGTTGGATGCCATCCCTGAGCTCCAGGAAGAGCTCCCTCCGTTCCCCACATCCCAAGGCTGGTTGGGGTGGAATTCCCTTGGATTTTGGGGCAGTTCTGGATGATTCTCTGGGTGCTCCTCTCCACATTTCAGCTCAAACGACACAAACCCCTCAGGGCTCCATTCCAGACTGAATTCCCTTCCTGGAAAGGAATCCTTGGGGTGAAAGCTTCCAAACCCATCGGTTTCCAGCCTCGGAGCGTGGATTGACAGCTGGAGTGGGATCCCACTCCTCACATTCCAAATGCGATTTCCGAGGCATCACAAACCCCGTGTGGCATTAATTATTCACAGTGTTAATTATCACCAGCTCAGGTCGGACTTCCCAAACTTCCAAAGGCTCCACAGCCCAGCAAATTTGTCATTCCAGCATGGAGCAATCCTTTTCCCTGCCTGGATGGCTGGAATTCCTTCCAGGAGCTGTAAAGCTCCACGTGCGGCTCGGAGTTGTTTTTATGAGGATTCCCCTCAGGAATGTCCAGACAGCAAATCCCATCAGCCCTGGAAATTCAACTCCTCACCCGAGGCTCCAAATCCATCCCCAGCCTCATAAAATCCACCTGGAGCCTTTGGAAGGAGTGGGAATGGCTGGAGAGTGTGGAATGCCCAGGTAGAAAAGCCCGGGTTGTGTTTCCCAGGGCTGGCTTGTCTCTGGTTTCTCCTGACGAGTCCCAGGGTGGAGTTAAACCCGCCCTCGCTCCCTCAGCTGCCGGGCCTCCGTGCCCCGTAAATCTCCACACAAACCTCTCATTTTCCCCCTTTTTTTGGGTCTTTCCTTCTCCTGGAGTGGCTGGAGGGCAGATGTGGGGTTGGGGAATAAATAAAAATTCGGTGGGGATGTGGGGAAGTTGGGCTTCCACACAAAGCCTAAAAATCCGGGAATAAACAGATGAATCCTAATGGATTTGGAGGGCAGGTGACTCCTGAGCCAGGATCCCAGGATGGATCAGGTTGGAGGGGATTTAGGGATCATCAAATTCCACCCCTGCCATGGCAGGGACACCTCCCTCTATCCCAGGGTGATCCAACCTGGCCTTGGGCACTGCCAGGGATCCAGGGGCAGCCACGGCTGCTCTGGGAATTCCATCCCAGCCCCTTCCAGCTGGGAATTCCTTCCCAAAACCCCGTCTATTCCAACCCCCTGGCATTTTCAAGCCATTCCCCATCATGCCAAATTATTCTGCTCTTGTTTATCCCCCCACAGCCTCAAAAACATGAAGATGATTCCAGTCACTCCTGATTTTCCGTGGGATACGGAATGAGTGAATATTTTTCAATCAGATTTCCATAAAATCCACACACAGAAAAAATAATCCTAACATTGGAACAGAGCTGGTGGTGAAATTTCCTTTTGGCTGGGGAGAACTTCTGGTTTCATCAATTTTCCTGTCAGAACTCGGCCGTTTTTAGCAGCCCGGGAATTTGTGGAAAATTCAGGATGGGAGAGCGATTTGGGGGATTTTAGGTCTCTAAAAATGCAAGAAAAATCAAGGAATGGGAATGTTAAAGGAAGAAGCACTTAAATTTTAATTAAAAGTTTTAATTGGAGCTGCTTTGCCTTTTCTGCAGGGCAGGAGCTTCACAAAGCTCATCCTGAGTCGGGATTTAACCTGGAATTTAGTTGGGATGACAGAAACTGGGATCAGCCTCTTGCTGTCAGATTTCCCTCATTTTTGTTCTCCCAAGGTTTCCCCCAAGGCTGCAGGAGAAATTCCTTCTGTCAGGAAGCGCTGGAGCTGTGAAGGGAAGCGCTAATGCAGGAGTTCAAAGCCTGGGGGAGGAAATCCAACCCTTCCTCCAGGGAATTTTTTGAGGGAAGAGCGGTTGACCACAAGAAAATAAAAGCTCTCGTGGCTGACTGGGAGCTGAGTGAGGAGGAAGCTTGGAATGATGAAATTCCAGCTGAGGAATTCCAGCAGGGAAGGAGCAGCTTTTGGGAGATCCCCAGGCTGTCTGCTGCCTCTCAAACCATGGGAATTCTGCAGGGAAGAACAGGGGAGAGGGATAATCTGAGGATTTTGGGAATTCAAAGGTAAAGAACTTTGATTTTCTCCCTCTTCTTGGATTTTAAGGACAAAAGTCTTTTGGGAATGAATTCCCTTGGTTTTTCCTTAGATAATATCAGTGATCCAAGGAAATCTGATTTTCTTCTGGATTTTCCCTGAATGGGAAGTCCGATGGCTTCAAACCTACAGCTCATCCCATCAGGAGAATTTCAGGATTCACTCCCAATTCCAGGAGGTTCTGATGGATTTCCTCCAAGCATTTCCCAGCCCGGGCAGAGCTCAGCACTGGGAATTCAAACGGAGCAGAATTTCCTTAAAACCAAATTATTTGAACTCTCCTGGATGTGTTTTCCCTGATTTTCCACCTTCCAGGATAGAACCAACCCTACCTCCACTTGGATCCTGTCAGGGTTTTGTGCCTTATTGAGGCTAAAAATTATTTGGGAGGGAGAAGGGAAATCCTTTGGTGTTCAATCCATGGCGGATTTAAACCAAGGAAAGCTAAACCAGAAAAAACTGAAAAACAACCCAGAATTGACCAAAAAGTCAACAGGGCAAAGAAAATCTCAAACCAAGTCACAAGAGACTGAATTTCAAGGAATTCCGCTGGATTTGGCAGAGGAAGGTCCTGGACAGGGATGGCTGATGTGGAAAACGCCAGGAATCCCTGACAGGCAGGAAAAGGGGGAATTCTTGTCCTTCCATTGTGCTCAGAAACTCAGCTGGAAAATCCTGTGAGGAAAAGCTCCCTCAGGATCTTTACACTCCCAAGACAATATTCTGCTTCAACACCTCTGCCTTTCCCAAAACAGTGAAGCCAAAACATTCCTAAAGGATATTCCCAAACTTCTCCAGGAGCCAAGGGCTGGATTCACCCATCCAAAGTTTTGAGGATCCTTCTGTGAACAGGAGGATTGAGCTGGATGGATCCAGGTTACATCCCAGAACTGGATGTTCCTCTGGCTCTGGTCCAGGGAGATTTCCAGATGCTTTTTGTCCCTTTGTGATCACTGGAAACTGATGCCTTGGGAAGGCTGACCTGGAACAGAGCTAAAGGATAAAGCAGGGATTGATTCCAAGGATCTCCTCCATGGATGCACCTTGGGCAGCAGCAGAGCCCAGCCAGGGCTGCACCCAAGATGACCCAAAATGGCCCCAAAATGCACCAGCGCTCCCGGGGTCTCTCCCTGGGATCAGCTCTGCTCCATTCCCACCTTGCAGTTCATTGTCCCAGCCCAGCTTTAGCCCAGGCACTCCCACCCTGCTTGTTTTTCTCTCTCCAGCCCACGGGGTTTGTGCTCCTGGCCTGAGATTGGGATCATTTGTCCTTGGTGCCCAGCTGGAGCAGGAATTGTTTTGTCTCCCTGCTCTGGGCACAGAGCTCACCATGCCCTGATGGGAAGCTCAGACCTACACACTAAAGCAGCTCAGAACCTGAAAATATAAAAGCTGAAACCTGAGGTATGGGTGTGATCCAGCAGGGAACTGCAAAAACAAGGATCAGCCTTGGGATATTTGGGAGTTCTAAGATCCTGCAGATGTGACATTATTTTAATGTCACATTCCCTGGGTTTGGGACAGTTTTTGGAATTAAAGATTAGGAAATCCCACCTGTTTGTAGGTGCAGATTCTTTTGGGAATGTTTGAGGTGTCTGCAAAGGATCTTGGACAATAAAAATCACAGAATGTTAATTTTGGAAGGGACTTTAAAGCTTATCCAGGTCCATGGGCAGGGACACCTCCCACTGTCCCAGGCTGCTCCAACCCCTAATTTCCAGCCTGGCCTTGGACACTTCCAGGGATCCAGGGGCCTGGATCAGCCTCAGCTGCTCTGGGAATTCCATCCCAGCCCCTCCCCACCCTCCCAGCCAGGAATTCCCAATTCCCAATCTCCCACCCATCCCTGCCCTCTGGCACTGGGAGCCATTCCCTGTGTCCTGTCCCTCCATCCCTTGTCCCCAGTCCCTCTCCAGCTCTCCTGGAGCCCCTTTGGACACTCGAAGGGGCCCTAAGTAACACTTCCTTTTTTATTTTTAATATTTTTATTTTTATGACAATTATAATAAATATATGTAGCATTTACTCCTTACTCCAAATAACAATAAACACTAAAATGTCCAAATCAAAACAAACACTAAAATGTCCACACAACCATAAAGATAAAAAGCTCTGGGAATGACAACCTGGAAAGGAGGGAATGGTGTCTCTGCTCAGTTCAATATTCAGTTTTAGGATCTGGATAATCAAGGAAATTATCCTTGGTTAATTATCCTTGTCTTTAGTGTTGTCAGGACCCCTCCAGCTCTGCCAATTCCTGATTCTCTGCCCTTGTGGGGCTGCTTTTGAGATAAATCCATCAAAATTGTAAATAAATCAATCAGAATAATCAGAATTGGTAATTATATCCATATTTTATATGGATATTTATATGGATATATGGATATGTATTGTGGATATTATACATGGATATATATATGTATATAGTGGATATTATATATATATAAAATATATGTATTTTAATATAATATATATTGTGTAATATAATTAATGTCCACATTAATTGTGCTAATTCTCTTCCCTCATGATGGAAGAGGAAGGTGTCCCTGACCAAGCAGGGGGTTGCATCCTTAAGGAATATTCCCTAAGGCCCCTTCCAGCCCAAACCCTCCCTAGATTCTGTCATTCTGTAGCTTTAATCTCAAGAATGACATCCAAGTCTTGATATTGATGTGAATTTTTAAACTTTAAATAAATTTCTTTTTCCAACTTTGTATTTCTGCAACGCTAACGCGTCGCTTGAATTTACCCGGAGGAGCAATAATCAGGATTAAATTTCCTCTTCCAATCACTTTGCCCCACTCCATATTTTGAATTTAATGGGGTTTTTTTTTGCAGCTTCTTCGAGCCACCCCCACCCCAGTACAAACCTCGAGGAATCGGGGTGGAATTCCAGCCCAGCCCAGCCAAACTTTTAGCAGCCCCCCTTTCCCAATGAATTTTAATCCCAGTTATCCACACGGGGAAAATCAACCATCAAAGTCATTGCTGCTTCATACCTCCCCCAAATTTTTCTCCCAAGAGGGTGGGAAATGCAGGATTTTATCCCAGCCCTGAGCAAACCTGCCACAGAGAGCCTGGAGTATTTAATCCTGCCTAATTAAATCCCACTTTGCTTAATTAGGTGCTGCTCCAGGTGCTTGGGGACCATTTTTTATTCCGGTTACCCCTCGAAGCTGAAGGGAAAAAAGCCAGGGAGACTCCTCCCCTCCCTCATCCCATCTCCAGGTTTACGAGCTCCACTCCACCAGGAGCAGCCCAGCCCAGGCTGAGGAGATGAATGGGCTCCCAGTCCCCTGGGCATCCTAAATTTTATGGGGTTCAAACGTGACCTAATTCCCTGAACTTGTCGTGCTTTCCCCCCCTCAGAGGAAAACTTGGAGGTTTTAAGAGCAAAAAGCTGGGGGAGGTTTGGTGTCCAAGTGGGAAAAATAACGGAGGCTGGAGGGAAAGTTGGTGGTGAAGAGTTGAGAAATTGGAGAAGAGCTGCCTGGGTGTTACGGGGCAAAGGAGCAGATTTATCTGATATTTTATCTTATTATCTAATTGTTCCATTAATTTTATTAGTTCCCAACCCAGATAAATTATTTGTTACTTATAAATGTCAATATTTGTGTGGCTGCGTCCGTGTCCTGCCAATGGAATGGGGTTGGAATGAGACGACCTTTCCTGCCCCAAACTCCTCTGGGATTCTGCGAGTTTTGGATGTTTCTTTATTAGTGAATGCAATTTTGGGCCCCCTGCTCGAGGAGCTTGGTGTAAATTCACTTTTGTGTGGTTACACTAAATTGTGGCACTTTCTGAAATGTCTCCTGCTGGTGGCGTTTTGGTTCACACCCAGAAATGTCATGGAAATGTCCAGATGGAAGTGTTCTCTTCTTCATCAGGAAAATGGGAATGCCCAAAGCTGGAATTTGATTTACCAGCTTTGGAGATGGGATCGAGCTACTCAGAGGATTTTGCTGTTGCTGCTTTCCCATATTTTCAACAAATTTTAAAAAGTTTATTTATTTCTGCAATTTTCCAAATCCTGGCGGTGTCACCCCTGTCATGACCTGTGCTCAGGTGAGGCCCCACCTGCAGAGCTGCCCCAGCCCTGGATCCAGCACGGGAAGGAGCTGGAGCTGCTGAGAGAGCCCAGAGGAGGCTCCAGGGGGATCCCAGGGATGGAGCAGCTCTGCTGGGAGGGAAGGCTGGGAGAGCTGGGAATGTTCCCCTGGAGAGGAGAAGCTTTGGGGTGAGCTCAGGGTGACCTTCCAGGACCTGGAGGAGCTGCAGGAAATGGGGACAGAGACAATTTCCAAGGGATGGAGGGACAGGACACAGGGAATGGCTTTGAGCTGACAGAGAGGAAGTTTAGATGGGATCTTGGGAAGGAATTCCTGTCTGGGATGGTGGGGAAGGGCTGGGATGGAGCTCCCACAGGAGCTGTGGCTGCCCCTGGATCCCTGGCTGTCCCTCCATCATCCCTTGTCCCCAGTCCCTCTCCAGCTCTCCTGGAGCCCCTTCAGGCCCTGGAAGGGGCTCTGAGCTCTCCTGGAGGCAACAACTTCTCCACAAGGACAAAATGTTCCCTGGGCCATTTTTTGGGAACTGCTTTTCCAGGTGTGATGGGTGTCTCATGGGAAACGGAGGATGGGACGAGGACATGGAATGAAAACTCATTTCATGGAGCTTGAATTGTGGAGGTGAAGTAGGTGATTATTATCTGCAATTATCACCCTTGGATTATTCTGGTTCAGACCACTTTGGGCTGCTCCAAACTGAGAGATTTGGGGGAGAATCATCCAAACCAGTGCCAGCAGAGCTTTCCCTGGAACTGAGTTTATTTTGGGGCTTAGCTCTCGGCTGCGCCAAAACCAAGGAGGGGTTCTGCCGTTGGCTTTGGGGTGGTTGAGCCACGGGATCGTCCCTCCTTGAGGAAGTTTCCAAGCCGGAACACGAACCAGAGCAGGAATGCAAAGGAGCTGCTGCTTTCCCTCATTGCCTCCTCTATTTTTCCTCAGTCAATCAACTCCTGCCTTAATTACACTTTGGAGAGCCCACGGCCACCAGGATCTGCAGGGCTGGCTCCCAGGAGAGTTCTGTGTTCTGAAAGGGGCTGGATTGTGTCACCTGTTAAATAAATGCACAAAATCCTCTTTTTTCAGCAGCCTCGCCTCACACCTCGCCCTGACACGGGAATAATGGCTGGAAAAACAACTCAAGGGCCACTTCCTACCTCCAGCAGCTCCTCAGTCCTCAAAGGAACGGGAAAAAATGGGCTGAGGGAAGGGGAAAAACTGAACCTGCCCTCTAGGACAAAATTCCAGGGTTCAGCCCCTCTGGAATCACTCCCAAAGGTTGGAGAGGCTCAAGGAGTTGGATGCTCTAGAGGAAAAAGAAGCTGGGAGGACCTGATGGAATATTCCATGTGGGTTAATAAGGGAGGGATTGAAATCTGCCCTGCTCCTGGGATTTGAGGCTTTGGGATGAAGGGGATGTTTGGCACCTGGTGGATCCCCTGGGGGACGTGTCCAGAAGCTGGAAGTGTCTGGCTGGTCCACAAGCTCGGGCAACACTGGAATTCCACTGCTGGTGATGCCTTGGGAAGGCTGGCCTAGAGCAGAGGCTGGGCAGAGCTAAGGATAGAGCAGGGATTGATTCCAAGGATCTCCTCCATGGATGCACCTTGGGCAGCAGCAGAGCCCAGCCAGGGCTGCACCCAAGATGACCCAAAATGGCCTCAAAATGCACCAGCGCTCCCGGGGTCTCTCCCTGGGATCAGCTCTGCTCCATTCCCACCTTGCAGTTCATTGTCCCAGCCCAGCTTTAGCCCAGGCACTCCCACCCTGCTTGTTTTTCTCTCTCCAGCCCACGGGGTTTGTGCTCCTGGCCTGAGATTTGGCTCATTTGTCCTTGGTGCCCAGCTGGAGCAGGAATTGTTTTGTCTCCCTGCTCTGGGCACAGAGCTCACCATGCCCTGATGGGAAGCTCAGACCCACACACTAAAGCAGCTCAGAATGTGAAAATATAAAAGCCAAACCTGAGGCACCACTGGGAAGAGGAGATGGGACCAGGCAGCTCCCAGCATGGAATAGGAGAGTGGAAAAATGGAGGTTGGAATCCAAGCTTCTCATCCCTTCTGCTCCTGCAGAAATGGGTCCCTGGAATGCCATAATGTCTCCGTTCGTTCCATCTATGAATCCACAGCCTGGGGGATTCCATGTAGGCAAAGGTGGAAGTGGACATTCCTGTCCCCGTCCCTTCCACCGTAACAAACCCCTCATTCCACATGCCAGGAAATCATGGATTCTGCAGGATCTTGGGTTATCCTGTAGACAGGACCAGCCAGAGATCAGCTGGAATGTGGTTATCCCAAACAGAAATGAGCAAACCATGCAGAGACACAGGAACCCTCCCTTGGGCTGCTGTTACAAACTCATTTTCCCAGAACTGTGGGACTTTTCCAGGCTGGTGGTGCCCCTTCTCCATCCTGCTGTCTGGAATGAAAGCCTCTAAATGCCTTTTGATCCCCTCCCACAGCTTGAGTCCCACTGGGACTTTGTGCCAGGATCCACATTTTTTTGGGATGGGAGTCTCCAGTCCCTGGATCACGGAGACACCAAATGCCACACGGAATGAGAGGAGGAGGGATCAGTGTCTTCATGTGGAGAGTTTAATCCGGGAGGAAAAGGACGGCTTCTACATAGCAGAGTGAGGGAATCCCTGCATTTCCAGGTTTTGGGACATTTCTGGAAAATCCAGATTTTGAACTTGAATTCCTTTCAGTGGAGAAAAAACTGCTTCAGGTGCAAGGCTTGCAACAGGGAATTTGGGAGCTTGGAGAGCAAATTTTAGGGGGAAGTTTAGATTAAACAGGAGGGAAAATTTCTTCATGGGAAGGTTCCTCACATCCTGGCACAGCTGCCCAGGGAACTGGTGGAATGCCCATTCCAGGAGGGACTTTAAAATGTGGATGTGGCAGCTTTGGGAATTCCGGATTTCCAGACTTGATGCTCCTCATTTTCCCATAGTCATGTCCAGCCCCAAGGGCTTTATGGGATGTCCCTGCCCATGGAGGGGCTGGAACAGGATGATCCCTAAGGTCCCTTCCAACTCAAACCATTCCAGGATTCCCTGATTCACATGGGAGCCCTGAGTCTTATCTCCACAGCAGTGATAAAGAAACCACTGAGCAGAGAAACAACGGGAGCCACCCAACACAAATTATCAACCTGACAACAAAGGCAGAAATTCCTCTTTCCCCCCAGCATCCCAGCTGGAGCTGGCTGCTTAAATCCCAAATTACCACCTGGAAAAATCCTGGATTTGAAGCCTTTTCTTGTACCTGTTGAAGAAAGAATCCAAATAATTCCCACCTGGATGCAGCCAAAGGGTTAAACCCCTTCCCTTTTCCAGCTGCCAGCAGAATCCAGGGCCAGCTTTATCATTCCCACCTGGAGCAAATAAAACCTGTGCTCCAAACCCTTCCTTATCTCCTGGTGTTTGCCTTGGGCTGTTTGGTTTCCAAAGGTCACCGGTGGAAGCAGAGGGAGCCATCCAAGGGTGACGTTTCCTTTGGAATTGGTGACAAATTTGCTGGGAGGCCGCTGGAAAATGATTGGAAAATGGGGTAGGGAAGGTTGGGGGTTGGGGGGGGGGGGTGAAGAGAAGAGGCCAAAAAAGTTGTAAAGCAAATTTTTCAAGGAAAATTTTCAAGGAAATTAAAAGAGGAAAAAAAAAAAAAAAATAAAAGAGGGATGTGTCTGCACAGCCTTCAAAAGTCGTGCAGTTGTTGAGGAAGAAAAGGGAAGGACAGGTGAAAAATTAGGATTTCATCCAGCTTCTGTCTCTCTCTTTTTTTTTTTTAATTAATTAATTTTTTTTTTTAATTTTCTAGGGAATTACTTTTCTTTAGTGGTTCTTTTACTTGCCATGCCGTGGGTGTCATCCTAATCGGGTTTAAATGTTCACTGTGCATCTGGTGAAAATGCCAGATTTACTCCTGGAATCAAGAAACTTCCAGCCTGGAAAGGAGGTGGGAAGTGGGAGAGGATCCATTGCAGCCATTGCAGCTGTTAATGAGATAATTTGAGAGTTGGAGTAGAGTATTCCCCTCAATATCCACAAAATCCTCTAAAAATTCCTTTTTGGGCTGGGCCATCACTTTGGAAAGGCATTGGAAGATGGAGGAATTATTTTAGAGGCCAAGACCTCTGGATCAAAAAAATGAGGGATTTAATTCAAGCTGAATATGGAAATTAGTTAAATTCTCTCCTATTAAATTCTCTCCCGTTCTTCCTCCTGGTAAAGTGCAGGATCTGCCTGTAGATGGACAACATGGGGAAAATCTCAGGAATCCTAATTTGTCTGGAATAAAATGATGATATTTACAGTTTTTAGCAGGGATTTGTTATAAAAAAATGATTATTTCATCAAAAAATTAAAATCTGTGGGTAAATCAGTAAAAATTGGATTTTCTCCCGGTGCAAACCAACAATTCCTGTCTGGGCCTTGGATCTTAAAACACAAACTCATCTGCAGGAAATGCTTAATATAGAATTATTTGGAATGGTTTAAGGTCCATCCTTTCTGTGGCAAAATTCCTTTTCCATATTTAATGTAAAACCACAATCAGTTTCCTGGAGATTCCCTGAAAACTCCTGGTGGTGAAGGAATCAGCTGAGCCCAGGGAGGACCAATTTAACCCCAAATTGTGCATCCCAGAATTACTTCCCTGAGAAAATTCAAGCCAACTCTCCATTTCAGGAACTCAAAGCACTTTGGAAATATGAAGGAATTAAACCACGTCCGGTCTGAAGTAAGGAATTGCTTTTACCCCAGTTTTTTGCTGGGAAAACTCAGGCAGGGAGATCTTCAGTGACTTGTTCCAGGTCACAGCCAGATGGGGAATGGAAAAGGTTGACCTGGAATTGCGTTTAAGCCCATTTGCTCTGGGGTTTCTCTTACAAAAAACCCCAAAATTCCAAAATAAAATTCCATTTAAAGCAGATTCCTCATGCAGGGAGTGGGAATGGAGCCTGTGGAAGGAGGAATCAAGGAGAGGTCAGAGAGGAACACAAGGACAAGCTGGCACCGCTGGGGCTGGATAAAAGGATTAAGGAGCTGGCTGGCTTTGGGAACAGGAAGCGCTGTCTCCTTCTGCAGGGACTGGAATGAGTTCAAAGCGCCCTGCATGGGATGGGAAAGCTTTGAGGGGAACGGGCAGGCCCAGAATCCCGGGATGTGACCCAGGAGAGCTCAGAGCTGGGTGGATCCACAGCCCAGGAAGGTGAAATTCCATTCCTCGCCTCTTCTGGTGCCTCCTTGGGCGACTCGAGCAAGGAACGGACAGCAGGAATCATCTGGGATGTGCTGGAAGTCCCAGCTGGGCAGGAATCAGCTGCCAGAGGTCACTGGAGGTGCCAAAACCCAGGAGAGTTCCAGGGAACACGTCCCCCTGGAGCTGGAGGTCCTGGGGACGCCCCAGAGCTCTCCATGGATGCACTTTGGATCCTTTTCCCAGATGAAGAGCTCGCAGCTCCGTGCCTCCATGGGATCAGAGCTGTCCATGGGCACCTTGGAGGTGTCCAGCTGCTGATCCATGGGGTCACAGGTCCTTTTCCTGTCCTCTCCCTGTCCACGTGGGGCAATTTTCCCACTCTTGTTCCCTCTATCCATAAAATGGAATTGAACCCCTAATCAGGACAGCCAGTGCGTCCCAAACAATTGTCCAGGTCACCCTAAATTTGGCCATTATTTGGACTTTTGGACTGATTCGTCCTTCTCCTGACCCCTCACCAGTGGGACCCACATTTATCTGTGTCAATTCACAAATTAATCAGCACAGAGGAAATGAAGGGAATTCCATCCCACGCTTGGACATTCCAGCGCTCCATTCCCAAATTTTGGGAAGGGCTCGGAACAAATACAGCAAAAACCAGAGCTGGTTTGCATCCCGAGCACCTGGAAGCTGCATTTCCTTTGGGAAGATCGATTAACTTTGATAACAATTAAAATCAGACAGTGGAATGGGATTTTTTCTGGATTTGGGAAGGGATTAAAGATAGGACAGTAATTAATGGATATCCCTGATTTTTCCGGAAATGTGCCC
This sequence comes from Serinus canaria, assembly GCF_022539315.1. Lineage (NCBI taxonomy): Eukaryota > Metazoa > Chordata > Aves > Passeriformes > Fringillidae > Serinus > Serinus canaria. The sequence continues at coordinate 1,619,213 of NC_066315.1, forward strand.
AAATTTTTCGTTACATAACTTATGGAAAACATCTTCAGTCCATCACTTCCTGGCCAATTCCTGCAGTAGCATCCCTTGGATTTTGTGGCTTGGAAATTCCAAGTTTTTTATTGAAAGCTGTGTTTTCATATCGTGTTTTTTGTGCCCCTTTTCGAGAAGGATCAGTGAAGAATTTCCTTTTTGATAGATAAATAATTGTGAAATAGAAACAAATAGAATTAAAAACGCACAAGTTAGATAAAATATAAATTAATATTTTTGTAAGTTTGCATAGAACCTCCAGGAAGTATCCTGGGTGTACGTTTGGATGAAGGAAAAGGGAAAATCTGAAATAATTTTTGTGGGGTTTTAGATCTCGAGCATTCCAAGTTTTTGCTTTAATTAATATTTAAACACCGAATTAAAACCAACACCTCAGCAACTGCTTCACTGGGAAATAAAATCGCTCCCTTAGTTTGGGCTGAACCTCAGTTTTAACTCCAAGATTAGGGGAGATACTAAAGCCAAACTGAGATTTTGGTGGTAAGAGAATCTGGAATGGAGAGGAGCGGATGCTTGGAAATCCTTTGTGCAATCCATGGGATAATCAAGATAATCTTGGGATCCCTGGAAGTGCCCCAGGCGTGGCTGGATGGGGTTTGGAGCAGCCTGGGATGGTGGAAGGTGTCCCTGCCATGGCAGGGTGGGACTGGAACTGGGTGGATTTTAAGGTCCTTTCCAACCCAATCCACCCTTTAGGATGGATTTAGGATCCGGGCTTTAGGATCCTGCCTGGAAAAGTGTGGTGATTTCAGCTGTCTTCTCTAACTCTCCCTTTATCTTCGCCAGACGTAATTTTCCCAGGAATTCCAAGATGTCCCTCCAGCTGGGACTGGCAATTCCCATGACAGTCACCCAGCACAGGGACATCATTTCCGTGCTGATCCCTTGTTCTCCCTCCTCTTTTCCCTTTGATTGCTTTTCCAAAGGAACCTGAAATGCCGATCCCATTCCTGATTCCGGCCCCCCTCCTCCCACAGTGACGTCCCTTGGCTGCCATGGGGATGGTGACATCACGGGGACCTGGGGCAGGTGTGACATTCCAGGTGGTGACAGCGTGGTGGAGACCTCTTGGGAGCACAGATCCTGTTTGATTTTCCATCCTTGCTCCGGGTGGGAATTGTGCACTGTGGAAGAAATATCCCGCTTTGGATAGAGAATATTCCTGCTGAATTTCGAGGAGTTGCCCCAGGAATATTCCTCAGGGAATCACCTGAGAGGTTTCAAAGATGATAATCTGTAATTCCACCATAATCCAGGTGCAGCATCAAATACAGAAATTTCCACTCAGGGAATATTTGGGGAATTACAATCCCTAATCACAAAGGCTCCAAGCTTTTTCCAAAGTGACAGATCCATCCAGGGTGTGACAGGAGCCGCTGGGAAGCTCTCCCAGAGATAACATTCCCATCATTTCTCTGGAAATTTCCAAAGTGACAGATCCATCCAGGGTGCGACAGGAGCCGCTGGGAAGCTCTCCCAGAGATAACATTCCCATCATTTCTCTGGAAATTTCCAAAGTGACAGATCCATCCAGGGTGCGACAGGAGCCGCTGGGAAGCTCTCCCAGAGATAACATTCCCGTCGGATCTCTGGAAATTTCTCTTTAACCCCCTGCAGAGGAGCTCGTTCACCCTGGGCCACCTTTGCAGGCCATCAAGGCATTTCTAAAGTAAAAAGATTCCCTGGATTCATCCCAGATTTCTGGGTCTGGATAATTTTCTCCCTCCTTGACTCCATTTCTGTATCTTCAGCAGCACAAGGAAATCCTGTCCCAGTTGTTTTGGCATTTCCTTGGAATAAATCTTCCATGAACACCTGGTCTTTGCAAAAACTTCTCACATATTTACGACATTTCTTTTATTTTCCTTCCATATTTTTCCTTCCAGAATAATTTTTCTTTCCTTCTGTCCATGGTCCCATGTCATTTTTTCATATCTCCGAGCAGTTTTGCTACCCCCCATTCCTAATTGATCCCAAAAATGTGTTGGAGGGAAAAATAATGGTGAAAAATGGGGTCAGAGTGACAGAAAAGGCACATAAAATGTAATGAAAAGGGTAGAAAACGGTGAATTTTGTGAATTTGGCTGGAATCTTTCCTGGTGGGCTCTTCCACAGGAGTCACCTTTGGCTCGGAAAGATTTTCCTTTCCCTTCAGCTCTTGGCTTTTCCACAGAGGTTTCCGAGGAGCAGCTCCAAAAGAGCAGGAATGATTTGGACAACCAAGAATCCACCTGGGAATTGCCTCTAGCTCATCCCTATGGAAGCCATCAATCCCAAACCCTCTCAGATCCCACCTTCCAACGTCGTTGGCCCATTCCCACCTGGGAATTGCTGACCCAGGAAGGTGGATGGGACTTCAATCCCATTTTCTGAATCTTGGGTTTGGATTGTTTCGGCCCGATCCTCCCTGTGGGGATCCCTAATTGAATCATTTGCTCCGTGGGGAGCAGTAATTAGGGAAGAGCTCCCATTCCCTGGATTCTGGCTGAGCCGGAGCAAACAGGATTAGAATTCTTCCTCCCGGCTCGGCAGTGCAAATTAAATGTTTATTCTTTCATGGAGGGGGAATGTCAGCTGCTTCAAATTACCTGGGAAAGATCCCAAAGGGCTGGGGAGTTTAGGAGGTGCAAGCCTGAATTCTGGACCAAAATGTTCTGTAGGCTTGGAATTTTTTTCCCCCTTTTTTTATCTCTTTGGATTGAGATCAGCCTGTGAACTGAATGCTGAATTTATGCTTTTTTTTCCCCCCCTTTCCTTCATTTTTTGATTTATTTGTTGAAGTCAGGAAGGTGCTCGAGTCAGAACTGATCATTTTACTTTCATGTCCTGTATAATTCCAGGCTTCCAAGGATCCTGTCAAATCAAATTTGACTCCAAATTAAATTTTGGGCGGCAATCAAGAGACGTGGATTCTAATCCCAGTGACCTGCTGTGTGACCTCTCTGGACCTGGAATTCCTCTGGATAAAATAGGGATACAAAGCTCCTTTCTCCATGACCTTTATCTCCCAGGATGATCCCACAATTCCAGGCACCACAGAACAATTTTTCCTCCTTAAAGAATGGGAAAAAATGGGGAAAAAAAAAAGTTATTTAGTAGGTAAAGAAAGAGGTTTTGGAGTCCCTTGGAGAATTCCAGGGTCAAAGTTGTCCCTTTTGAGCTCTGCTGACGCCAAGCGCTGCTGAACGGGATCCAACGTGTACATTCCACTTCCTGCCCTGAAGGGCAGCCAGTTGGAAAACTCATCCCAAAAAAAACCAATCCTGGAGCTCCACCTGCCCGGACAAGTCCTCTCACGTCCTTATCAGGGCTCGGCCCAGCTCTGACCTCACAGCGTTTTGGAACTGGAGAGGCTCTGGGGAGGAAGGAGCTTCCTGAGCATCGCAAAATCCAACCTCTTTTTCCAAACTGTCCCATGGCCTGGCTTGCTCTCAGCTCCAGAAGGGACCCGTGGAGGATATTGGATTTTATTTTGGGAATTCTGCTGCACCCCTGTGACTCTGCATCCTCCTGGAAGGGCAGGTTGGACAATTTAAAAGACCTTAAGTGGATGTGGCGCTCAGGGATGTGGTTTAATGGTGGATTTGAGCAGTTGGACTCCATGGAGTTAAAGGTTTTTCCTTTTTAAAGGATTCTGGGATGTGATAATCCCGTGATGGCGCTGCCTCCGAGAGCAATTGGTTCTTTTTAGGGCTCTGCCAAAGCAAAACTTTCTCCCGCTGCCATTCCATAAATGCAACTTTTCTCCTGCTCTGTAAATCCCCCCTGGCCCTGCCTGAAGTGAAGGAAATCTGGCACAAACTGGAGATTTTCTCCCGATGGATTTTGGCTTTCCAAGACACCCCTGGGCTGGCCAGGGATGGGGAGGCGTGGCTTTGGTGGAAGGATGGGAAAAGAACAAGGAACAAAAGGGTCTGTGCCCCTCTCAGGTGATGCTGGGATCATGGAATGATGGAAGAGACCTTTGGGGATCACCGAGTTCCAACTCAGGGATCATGGAATGATGGAAGGACCCTTGAGGATCACCGAGTTCCAGCTCAGGGATCATGGAATGATGGAAGGGACCTTGGGGATCACCGAGTTCCAACTCAGGGATCATGGAATGATGGAAGGGACCCTTGGGGATCACCGAGTTCCAGCTCAGGGATCATGGAATGATGGAAGGGACCCTTGAGGATCACCGAGTTCCAATTTAGGGATCATGGAATGATGGAAGGGACCCTTGAGGATCACTGAGTTCCAACTCAGGGATCATGGAATGATGGAAGGGACCTTTGGGGATCACCGAGTTCCATTCCATGGGCAGGGACACCTCCCACCATCCCATGGTGCTCCAACCTGGCCTTCCATGGATCCAGGGGCAGCCACAGCTTCTCTGGGAATCCCATCCCAGCCCCTCCCCACCCTCCCAGCCTGGAATTCCTTCCCAAAATCCCATTCCGTGTGTTCTGTCCCTCCATCCCTTGTTCCCAGCCCCTCTCCAGCTCTCCTTCAGGCTCTCAAGGGGCTCTGAGCTCTCCCTGGAATTTTCTCCTCTCCAGGCTGAGCACCCCCAGCTCCTTCCCAACGCAGCTCATGCTGTTTGACCCCTACAATTCCTCACCCCAAAGAATCCCGAGGGATTTCCCATCCCAAGGGTAAATCCACCCCAAATCCTCGCTCCCGCTGATCCGTGCTGCATCCCACCACGCCGAGCCCGAGGCAGCCGTGGCTCAGAGCCCAGGCAAGGCTTGGCTGGGGGTTATTTCACGAGCCCTTCCATGTGGGGCTCCTTTCCTGCCCCCTTTCCTGGGAATCACGGGGGGACAGCCATGAATTTGTGCCACATCATCGCTCCCATTCCGGGCCCAATCCAATATTCCCTGGGCGAGGCTTCTCGAGGAGGAAATTCATGCCTTAAACACCTCGCAGGCTGCGCTTTTGACAAGTCATCACATTTTTGTGTGCCCTGCTTTATTTTAAAGCCCCTCTCTAATGACATTCCTGAGCTGGGGCTGCTCTGCTGCCTCTGGAGGGGGAGGAGGAAAAATGGGATGTGGAATATTTATTGCAGTGCAGGGGCACAGCCTGGCAGGTGATTTCAGCTCCTCAGACTGTCCCTGTTGGGCTCGGGACACAGAGAAAATTCCATGTATTCAACCAGGAAGTCATCAGGAAAAGAAGGAAATGATCAGACACGAGCAGGGGTTGAAATGTGGATTAAAACACATGGAAAAATGGGAAAATTGTCTTCAAACTTCCTATTCCACCCTGATTTTTCATTGGAATGCTGTCCCCAGCCACCCAATTTTCCTCATAAGGACTCCAGCTGAATCCCTCTGGTCTGGAAGTCTTTGGGATAACCTGGGAGAGCGTTCCATAATTTCTTCTATTTTATTCTTTATTTATTTTATTTTATTTTATTTTATTTTATTTTTATTTTATTTTATTTTATTTTATTTTTATTTTATTTTATTTTATTTACTTTTTTTTATTTATTTTATTTTTATTTTCGTTTATTTTATTTTAGTTTAGTTTAGTTTAGTTTATTTTCTATTTACTTTTTATTTTCTTTTAGTTTCGTTTAGTTTCGTTTCGTTTAGTTTTTTCGTTTTTCGTTTCGTTTTTTTATTTTATTTTATTTTATTTATTTTATTCTATTTTCTTTAGTTTATTTTATTCTATTTTATTTTGTTTATTTTATTTCATTTTACTCCTTTAATTTATTTAATTCTTTCATTTCATTTCATTTCATTTCCATTTCATTTCATTTCATTCTCCCAGCTTGGATGACTAAGGAGAGCTGCCCAATCCCACGTGTGGATATCAGAAGGAAGGATCCTGGTGGAAATCCTGAGGCTTTTCCCTGACCGCTGGTTTGATAAGAGATAAAAAATGATTTTAATTTGGGTTTTCCTCTATTAAACTCTCCCACCAATAAAAATGAAATAAAGACAAGCCCTAACTCCTAACTATCCATTATCCCCCAAAAATGACTTTGCCCAAGATTCCAGGGAGAAAAATCTCCTTTAACAACCTGAATTTTCCTGCATTCCCAGAAACAGAGAGATCTTCCGTGTCCTGGAGGATTGGAGGAGCTGTGGAGCCTCTTTTAATTATTTAATTGACCCTTTCCATCCAATTAATTTTGGCCAGAATCCCTCACAGTGAGAGGCTGATGGGTTTTGTGAGTGTAAACTCCAAGGAATTTAATTAAACTGTTTTAATTGGGAATTTCAACTAAATCCAATGAATTTTGGACTGAAAAAACCCCAAATGTGCTGACATCCCAATAAAATAAATAAAATTACGGAGCTGTGCTGTGAATTGGGTTGGTGAGTTGGGACTGGGAATTTCTGGCATGATCCAACTCCCTTTTTCCTGCCAAATTCCTTCTGAAAAACCTTTAAATGACAGGAAAAATGTGAAATCTCCCGAGTTTGGGTGAATCTTCACCTCCAGCCCATCCTCTGACCTTCCAGGACAGCCAGGACACAACCAAGGATTATTTCTCCGGCAGGATGGACAAGGATGGGAATTCCAGGGAGCTCTCAGAGGGTCCCTTTTTGTTGTGCACCCTCTGAAGTTCCTGCAAAGGGATTTTTTAATTAATTAATTAGGAATTGATGGAGTTCCTCGAGAATGGAAGGGTGAGGCTTTGTGCTCCATGGGGGGATGTTTAATCCCACACCCCACGAGGGCCAACTGAGCTGGAAAATGAGACTGAAACTCCTTGGGGACTCTGAGGTCAAAGCTCAGCTCTGTCCCAGCCGGGCTTAGCTAAGCCAGAGCTCATCGTTCCCCTGGAGGGGCTGCACATGGGCAGGGACTAAAGCTGAGCTTTGGTGTGAACTCATCAGGCGCTGAACTTAACCTCTCCCTGACCAAAGGAAATTAATTTATTGTCATTCTTTATCCATTTCTATCTCTACATTATTTATTTTCCCCGTCAAAATCATTTCTGCTACGATCAATGTCCTGTCTGAATCTCACATTCCATCTTTCTCTGGTGGGTTGCCATCCGTCTGAGGAAGGAAAATTGGGCTGAAACTTTACAGCTGTGCAAGGAAAATTTCACCCTGGAAACGACCCCTTCGCCTTCAAGGTGAATCCTTCAGGATTTGATTCTGCAGCGGGAGAAAGTTTGGGATGAAAACATTTCCTGAGGTGATTTTCCTTTGATATGTGATCACTGAAATGAGGGAATCTGGAATTAAAAAAAAGCTGCTGATTGGAAGCTCGGGGAGTTCACTGGTGCTGCCTGTGGAATATCTGCAGGATTCTTCAATTTTTGGGAGCCTGAGCAAGGGTAGAAATCATGGGGAAAAAAATCAATATTTTATTTAGGTTTCCTGTGGGCTAAAAGGGGGGAAAGATTTCTGGGTGTAAATTCAGACTGGGAGCTCCCAGGGATCTGCCCAGGAATATTTGAACACCAGGAGCTCCTGGAGGCCGGAGGGAGTGGGGAACTTAAATTGGTTTAAAAACTGGGCCAGGACTCGTCCTGTGCAAATGCCTCCCAAAATCCAGTGGTTTCCAGGAGACTGGTCCTTAATTGTGGATAAAAATCAAGGGCAGCTGTCAGGAAGAAATCAGCTAAACCAGGAACAGGAATATCTCGAAACTGTAGCTTGAGAGCACAAAGAGGAAAGATATCCACCTGAAATTCCAGCATCCTCACTCAGGGAGGGATTGCAGTGGTCAGTCTCTTCACTTCCATGAAATGCATGGAAAAGATCCCTGCGAGGTGGCTGGGCAGGAGCAGAAGGTGACAAAAGCCACCTCTGTACCCTCTGTCACCCCAAGCTGTGCCCACCTTGCAAAGCCGCCTCTCTTCCAATCCTCCTTCGCTTTTCCCCGTTTGGGGGGAAATCTTTCAAGTTGCCTGAAATGTTTTATTTTCCCTTTGAAGGCATTTTCCTGTTTGCTCTCCTTCCACTCCGTGGATTTCCCTCCTTTCTGCCCCCTCAGCCCAGAGGATGGAATAAATTAACGAGCAGCATGTGAAGCCCTGCTTCAGTTACACCCAAATACTCCTAAGCCTATTAAGTTTATTCCTGGAACTGTCCTGGCCTCCCAACCCCAATAATTTTCCGTTCAGGAGATTTCATTCCCTTTGTTCTGATTTAATTTCCCTGCAGCCAGGGGCTCCAGAAGCCAGTCACAAGCTGGCTGCTAATTAGCTGGCACTAACAGCCTCTCCTTAGTCGGGAGGCTTGGGGAATGTTTGCCGGGAGTCACAGGGTGGGACAGCCTTTAATCACAGCCATCCTGGAGATTTCTGCTTTTCCCTGGATCCTCCTCGGGGTGTCCAAGCTGGATCCCTCGGGGCTGGTTTTAGAACAGGTGGAAAAGGAGAAGAAGATCTTTGGTGACAATTTTCCCTGGAGGTGGTTCCTGCTCGGATGTGTCCGGGATGAGGTCGGGTGTGGATGTCCCCAGAGAAGGGAAGGAGGAGCAGTTCCCTCCCTCTCTGCTGGGCCTGGAGCTCACTGATGTCCCCCTCATCCTGTTCCCTGCCACCACACATCCCTCAGGGAGCTCCCTAATCTGGGGATCACCTCTGAGCTCCCTAATCTGGGGATCCCCTCCAAGCTCCCTAATCTGGGGATCCCCTCCGAGCTCCCTAATCTGGGGATCACCTCCGAGCTCCCTAATCTGGGGATCCCCTCTGAGCTCCCAAATCTGGGGATCCCCTCTGAGCTCCCTAATCTGGGGATCCCCTCTGAGCTCCCTAATCTGGGGATCACCCCTGAGCTCCCTAATCTGGGGATCGCCTCTGAGCTCCCTAATCTGGGGATCCCCTCCGAGCTCCCTAATCTGGGGATCCCCTCTGAGCTCCCTAATCTGGGGATCCCCTCCGAGCTCCCTAATCTGGGGATCCCCTCCGAGCTCCCTAATCTGGGGATCCCCTCCGAGCTCCCAAATCTGGGGATCCCCTCCGAGCTCCCTAATCTGGGGATCCCCTCCGAGCTCCCTAATCTGGGGATCACCCCTGAGCTCCCTAATCTGGGGATCACCCCTGAGCTCCCTAATCTGGGGATCGCCTCTGAGCTCCCTAATCTGGGGATCGCCTCTGAGCTCCCTAATCTGGGGATCCCCTCCGAGCTCCCTAATCTGGGGATCCCCTCCGAGCTCCCCTGTTCTCCCCTGACGTGCTCACCCTGATTTTCTGAGTGCTGGGGATGGATATTCCAGGTCTGGGTAGGATTATCCACGTCTGGCCCATGGTTTTCCCAATCACCTGCCCACTGTGGGCTGGGGAGGGGGCTCCAGGACGCCGTCCCACCCCGTGGTGTATCTCTAAGGTGGATTTTGGGGGTCCAACTCCCCAAACCCATAGGTTAGGACACAACCAGGAGGATGGAAAGCGTTGCAAACATCCCAGCTCCTGTCCTGCTTTCCAGCAGATCAGGTGGTGTTTTTCCTGGCACATGGAGAGGTCTGGTGATCCAGGGAGCTCAGCAACCATCCCCACACCCTCCCCAAAGGCCAAAGATGCAACTTCTGGCACTTGCCGGGCACCAGGTGCCTCTTTTCCATCTGGGCAAAACAGGAAATGAGTCAGGCAGGGGAGCAGACTCACACGGGGGATTGCCCTTGGAGAAGGGAAGGGACCGCCCTGGAGGTGTTTGTTATTCCTGGAGACATCTGGACACCATTCCTGGAGGTGCCATGGCTGTGGGCTGGCAGGAAAGGGGGAGGACAGGTGGGAAAAGCTGGAATCTTCTAGCACCTGGTTTACTCCAACCCTTCTTGGCTTGTGAGGATTCCTCCAAATCCCTTTTCCAACAGCCGGTGCTGGAGGTGCTTCACACTTCCCACAGGCCTGAGAGAGGGGCCAGAGCTGCAGCTCATGGAATTCTGGGATGGTTTGGGTTGGAAGAGACTTTAAAGGTCATTCAGTTCCACCCCCTGCCACGGGCAGGGACCCCTTCCTTCATCCCAAATTGCTCCAAGCTTCGTCCAGCCTGGATTTTCATGGAACTTCCCCATCCCAGTGCTGGCATCATCCCTGAGAGGTGCCAGGATCCTTCTGGGAGACTCCAATCTCTCCAAGGAAGAGCAGCAGAGTGGTTTTGAAGGTCAGCTCTTCTCACAGAGGGAGGCAGCACCTCTGGGTTCTGCCTGGCACCAGCCTGGCACCGTGGCCTTCTTCTCCCCCTCTGTTTCTGAGGAAGCAGAAATTCCTGGAGTGGTGGCCATTCCTAGGGGACAGAGCCTGGCAGGGGTCAGGCTCAGAGGGGAGGAGCTGGATCTAAGCTGAACGTGCCCAGGTGTGACAGAATCATTCCATGGGCGCGGCCAATCCATGCTTTCAGTTGTTATCTGTGAATGGAATTTGTCCCAGATCTAGCTGGCTTCCAAAAGAAACCGTGAATTCCTGGGAAAAGGGCAAATGCAGGGAGAGCAGCAAAACTGGAGACATTCTACAGTCCGTGGGAATGAAAAATCTTTTCTATCCCTAAAGTTTTAGGGTTAAAAATCTTTTATTTCCCTACACTTTTAGGGTTAAAAATCTTTTCTATCCCTAAAGTTTTTAGGGTTAAAAATCTTTTCTATCCCTAAATTTTTAGGGTTAAAAATCTTTTCTATCCCTAAAGTTTTAGGTTAAAAATCTTTTCTATCCCTAAATTTTTAGGGTTAAAAATCTTTTCTATCCCTAAAGTTTTAGGGTTAAAAATCTTTTCTATCCCTAAAGCTTTTCTATGGGGTTAAAAGTCTTTTCTATCCCTAAAGTTTTAGGGTTAAAAATCTTTTCTATCCCTAAAGTTTTTAGGTTTAAAAATCTTTTCTATCCTTAAATTTTTAGGGTTAGGCCTGCACTGGGTGTGCACACCTTTACCAACTCGTGTGGACAAATCTAGGCCACATTTCCACATCTTCTCCAAGCTGGAGTTAAGTCATATTTTGTTAAACTCTTGTGAGAAGTTCTGACCTTTCCAAGGGTTTCTTGGATGTCAGGCTGTGGCTCAGAATTTCCAGGTGGCAGCAGGAAAAGAGCCTTTGTTGTTATACAATCATCTCCTACCAAAAATGGTAAAAAATAATCAGGGATGGACTTTGAAGGTTGTCTTTTCTGACTGTCTTTGTTCAGCATACTGGAGGTGGAACCCATCCTCAAAATTACTGGACAATGTTGGAAAATGTTTCTGGAATTTCGTTCCAGATTGCAGCAAATTAAAGGAAAATCTCTGACCTCAACGGACTCAAATCGCAGGATTGCTTCCACGGGGGAGTCATGTTTGGCTCTGCTGAGAATTCCAACATTTTCCTTGTGTTCCACCAAAATTCCCCCTCAGAGGACCCCGATGGGCCTGAACATCCGGACGTTGGAGCAAGGGAAGGTGTTTGGCTCCTCACTTTGAGTGACTGGGGAGATCAGCGACAGCAGGTTCCTTTGGAAAGGACTTCCCACTTGGATTCCCATCGGAAATCACAATCCAGGGAGGAGGGACAGGAGGCAGCCTTGAGCTTTCTTTGGAAAACCATTCCTTATGGGCTTGGGCTGTTCGTCTCTGCTCCCACACACCCAGGATGGTTCTGGCAGGATGGGTCTCAAAAGATGAGTCTGGACTCTGGGTTTTTTCAGTCTTCAGAATTGTTTATTAAATCTTATCCACAAAGTCCCTTCTCTGCCCGACCTGGATCTGACCAGCAGGGCAGCCAAAGGCACTCTGACCACCCCCAAGGCGGGCACATCTTTTATAACAAAAACTACGGATATCAGATTTACCTTTTATCCCCAATACCTGTCACCCTCGTCACCAAGTGCACCCTCAGCCCAGACCAATCCCCAGGTGCCAACACCACAGCAGGAGATGGACGACAAGAAGAAGAAAGAAGAGCCCTGTGACACGCCCTGATTGCTCCATCTTGTCTCCACAACCCCCCTGTACCCAAACCCCAAAATCTGGGATTTACCCTATAATTGTGTCTTCCCTTCACCATTCACACCCCAGTGATTCCCACAGGTTCCATCTCCTCATACACAGGTGGCACATCCCTGATGGATCAAAATCCATCCACCAAGTGCTTCTGGCAACATTCCAAGGCCCCCGAGCCCCCCAAGGGCTCTCTCAGTAGCTCTGGACATCAGGAGGGATGGGCTGAGTTCCCACAATTCCTGTCCACCACACTCGGATGCTTTTCCCGAGGTGTGGACGAGCGCCAGGACCAAAGCGGGCTCGGGGAACGCGCGTGGGCCAGGGCAGTTAATTTCCTTAGGTAAGGAGATCTCCGAGCTGCTGGGATGATCTCCAAGGCATTTCCTCCCATTGTTCAGCCCTTCGCGTTCAGCTTTCTCCTGTCCCTCCTACCCTGGGGTTTTCTGGGATCCATCCAAAGGCTGGAGCGTGGTGGAAGTGGCACCTAGAAGGAATCATGTCACACTAGCCTGTCACCAGATCTCTCCTTCAAACACTTCCTAAACAGCCTTGGCTTTGGCTCCCAGGTCAGGGAATTTTTTCTGTTGCTTTTCCAGGAATTTGGTATCTTGTCCCTTTCCTTTTCCGTGCTCACGAGGCCTCATAGCACTTTGACATTTCTCAGCCATGGGAAGAACATTTTGGAGGAATCATTTCATCCTTCCTGACCCTTTTCCCTTCCTCCCTGGGGGAATATCTCACACGTCTCCTGGTTTTTGTTGTTTGGAGTCGCACTTAACTCCTGCCCAGGTTCCACTCCTGGCTCAGCTCGGCTCTGATCCCAACAGGACCCTGGATCCAAACAGGATCCAAACAGGACTCCTGGTTTGTAAAACCCTCTCAGCTGACAGCCAGGGCACTACAAAACAGGTAAGAGAGTCCATGAGCTGAAAAATTTCACATTCAACCAGCCTAAAGATGGATTTTCACAGCTTACAAATCTGTTGAGGAAAAATGATCATATAAAAAAAAAAATCTCTATTTTTCTGAACTGTTTTAAATGTCCACTGAAGAGCAAAAATATTTTTCCCTGTTGATTTTACAGAGCTTGAGATGAGCCTCTCATGGAATCCTGGAATGGTTCGGGTTGGAAGGGACCTTACAGCTCATCCAGTGCCACCCAGCCACGGCAGGGACACCTCCCACTGTCCCAGGTGCTCCAAGCTCCATCCAACCTGGCCTTGGACACTTCCAGGGATCCAGGGGCAGCCCCAGCTGCTCTGGGAAGCTGTTCCAGGGTGTCCCCGCCCAGCCTGGACCTCTGGTGCTCAGCTCACCCCAAATCTTGGCCCCCAGCCTGTCCCCACAGAGATGACAGCGCTGGGCTGGGATAATTACGAGCAGGAAGAGTTTTGGGAGAATCTCCTGTCCAGGAAAACCCCACAACTTCACATTCACCCCAGAACTGGGAAAAAAGATAAAATCTAAGTTAATGCAATTTTTTTCCCCTTTTTAAGCCCCTGGGAGTGCTGGGTGTCAATCTTGGGCCTTTCAAAGCCTCACCTAAACAAAGCCCAGCCATGGCTGGGTCCAGACCCTGGTGCAAAACCCCGTCCCAGGTGGGTGTGGGGAGTGGCTGTGACTTGGGGACCATTTTTGGGAGGTGGGTGACAGTGTCCGCCTCATTTTGGCAGCCAGAAATGTTTTCTGGGCCACCAAGTGGCCACAGGAGTTTGCCTCCAGCAGTGGGAGAGGGAAGTTCTCAGAGTTCTTATTTGATGTAAGTTAGGAGTAAGAGAATCACAGAAACACAAAATCCACAGTCCAGAAACAGCTGAATTGGGACAATTAAATATTATCGAGTCCAAGTTTTCCCTGGGAATGCCAAGGACACCTCTTGTCCCCAAGTGTCACATCCATGTGGTTTTAAATCCATTGATACAAGGACAAGGGGAAAACAGGACTCAGATAAATGTTGGATGCAGAAGCAGGGATAAAATTGGATTTGGAGGCAGCTCCCAAGGGTTTGCTGTCCGAAAGGAAGGATGAATCCAGCTGGGACACGGTGTCCTCTGTGCTGGTATTCACACTTCCATTTGGGACAGGGGAGGTGGAAAAGGGAAGGATCTGCTCTGGACTCCAAGGTATGTCCCAAACCAGGATTAAAATTCAAATGACCTTGGTACAATGAAGTGAAAAAAACAACCGAGTGAAAAAATACCCTGAATTTGGGATAAACTTTCCTTTCAAATTCCATCTAGGGAAAAGGGAAACATTCCACTGCAAAGCCCAAAAATTTAAGGTTCAAAACCCACGAAACAAGGGGGTTTCTTATGAATATGGGGTCACTCTGGGTAGTGAGGGTGTGGAACTCCCTGATCCTGGGAGTTTTAGACACTGAAAGTTTTCCTGAGTTCAGAGGGAAGCTAAAAAAAAAAAAAACAACAAAATAACAAACCAACAAAAAAAACCACAAGAAACCAAAAAAACAAACAAAAAGCCCCCACAAAACCAAAAAAAAAACCCCAATGACACAAAAAGCCATTAAAATGTGCAGAAATGGTGTCCAATCCAGGAAATCCCAAAGGCAGGAATGGTTATAGACTGTGAGAGGATTTGATGGAAGCGTTTCCATACATTCCTTGTGCTCATTTGGGATTTGCAGCTTTAGGAAATGGGATATTGTGTCAGGCAGAGGCTTGGGCTGAGCCATTCCACTGGTTTTTGGTCCTAAATCCCCCAAAATTCCAGACTTTGCAGAAAGATCTTCCCCCAGCAGTGGCTTGAGTCTGGCTCACCTGCAGCTCACATTTACAACCCGACAAGTGTCAGACAGGGATTTTCTAACTCCAGTGGGAGGAGTTGCTCAGGCAGGGAGCAACAAAAAGGCAAATTTTGGGAAGAATCGGAACCTCTTCTCCCTCTTCCCCTCTCTCTCAGCACCAACCCAGGGTGTTTGGTTGCTAGGCTGGGTGTCAGCTTTTCCAGAGTTTGGGTCTCAGGTTTATCAGAGATTTAAGTGTTCCTCCACATCCCACATTGGGGAATCTCCAGGTAATTCCCCACCTTGGATTCTTGCCAGCCCACACCTCCAATTCTTTTCCAGAGGATGATCAAACATTGAGGAATCTCAATCCTGTGACTGTTGTCCAGATAATTTTTTTTTTTGAAGGAGGAAAAAAAACACTCAAAAAAGGATCACAGCCCCTTTTGTCCCAAAACCTGGAAGTTGGTGCACTAAATCTGGGATTGGACATTCCTTTCTCTCCTGTCAGCTGCAGGGATGGGAGGGATGGTGCAGACATCATAAACCAGCACTGGAAAATAATTCTGGAATTGATTCTCCTTTTCTCCATGGGGAGATCTCCTTCAAAGCCAAAATAAAATCACCTTCCCAAAGTCCTTCTGGCCTGAGGGTGAAGGAGGGAAGGTTGAGCTGGGATATTGGGAAGGAATTCTTGGCTGTGAGGGTGGTGAGACCCTTGAAATCCCTGACATTCCATTGGTATCCATTCAAGGGGAGAAAAAAAATTAAAAAGGGAAGTGGGTCAAGAGAAAAAAAAATTAAAATCTGTTCCCTGAGCCCTTCTGGGCCACAGAGAATGAAATGAAGGGGTCCTCATTAATCCATGTGGGACGGGGACTGTGCCCAGGATGATCCTGCCTGTTAAGCCTGGTTTAAAGCCCAGATGGAGACCTTGCTTTGGGAGAGAAGGAATAGGAACTCCCACCCTCGTGCCAGGCTGAGTTTAAGCACAGTTTAAAGCCCAGATGGAGACCTTGCTTTGGGAGAGAAGGAATAGGAACTCCCACCCTCATGCCAGGCCAAGTTTAAGCCTGGTTTAAAGCCCAGATGGAGACCTTGTTTTGGGAAAGAAGGAATAGGAACTCTTACCCTCGTGCCAGGCTGAGTTTAAGCCTGGTTTAAAGCCCAGACAGAGACCTTGTTTTGGGAAAGAAGGAATAGGAACTCTTACCCTCATGCCAGGCCGAGTTTAAGCCTGGTTTAAAGCCCAGACGGAGACCTTGCTTTGGGAGAGAAGGAATAGGAACTCCCACCCTCATGCCAGGCCAAGTTTAAGCCTGGTTTAAAGCCCAGATGGAGACCTTGTTTTGGGAAAGAAGGAATAGGAACTCTTACCCTTGTGCCAGGCCGAGTTTAAGCCTGGTTTAAAGCCCAGACAGAGACCTTGTTTTGGGAAAGAAGGAATAGGACCTCTTACCCTTGTGCTAGGCTGAGTTTAAGCCCAATTTAAAGCCCAGATGGAGACCTTGCTTTGGCAGAGGAGGAATAGGAACAACGGTAGGAGCTCCTCCCCTTGTGTTAGGCTGAGCTTTTTGGTGGTGTTAGTCCTGGCTGGCCATGAACCTGACTTACTCAAGGTGTCAAAGAACACCAGGGAGCCAGGACGGGTGAGAGGAGCTGGGTTCAGCCCCTTTGGGATTGTTTTCCTCTCTCTCCTCAATTTTTAGGAGTTTTGGGAATGATGTGTTCACGTGTTTTACCACAGCTAAGCTCAGCTTAGCAGCTCTGAGGAGCAAATAACGCTGCCAGCTCAAGGTCAGTCTTCAAGGAAAGGATTCTCTGGGATGAGTCAGGGATGCCCTGAACTTCCAGCACATAAAAAAAGGATTCTCCTCACCACGGGAGCTGCTGTTGGGCCTCTCCTCCCTCTTTTTGTGGGTACAGCTGTTAAACAGCTGCCCGTGGCTCCCTGGACGTGGCCACGCATTCCAAGTTGCATCTCCTTCCGAAATATTCTGAGGATGGAAGGTTCTGATGGAATTCCATAAACTGAAGCAGTAAATAGGACTTGCTGTGATATTCTGTGTAATTTTATCCCAGACGAGGAGAGAGACAAGTGGTGCTGTTTGTCCAGCAGAAGGAGCTGCAGACTGTCCCAAGGTCATCTCCTGCTCCTCCAGGAAACCAGCTCCTCCAGGGGCTGGAATTTCCCAATCCTGCTCCATCAGCTCATCCAGCAGCACTGGGAGAGCTCCTCCAGGGGCTGGAATTTCCCATTCCTGCTCCATCAGCTCATCCAGCAGCACTGGGAGAGCTCCTCCAGGAGCTGGAATTTCCCAGTCCTGCTCCATCAGCTCATCCAGCAGCACTGGGAGAGATCCTCCAGGGGCTGGAATTTCCCATTCCTGCTCCATCAGCTCATCCAGCAGCACTGGGGGAGCTCCTCCAGGAGCTGGAATTTCCCATTCCTGCTCCATCAGCTCATCCAGCAGCACTGGGAGAGCTCCCCAGGGCTGGAATTTCCCTTCCTGCCATCAGCTCATCCAGCAGCATGGGAGCTCCTCAGGACTGGAATTTCCCAGTCCTGCTCCATCAGCTCATCCAGCAGCACTGGGGGAGCTCCTCCAGGTGCTGGAATTTCCCATTCCTGCTCCATCAGCTCATCCAGCAGCACTGGGGGAGCTCCTCCAGGTGCTGGAATTTCCCATTCCTGCTCCCTGGTCAGCCCTGGAACAGCTTTGAGATCCATTGGGTTGTTGCTGTCAAAGAGGGATGTTCACTTTTGGGAAAAATGTGTCACTTGCTCCTTGCTCAGATCCCCAGGTCCTGGCAGATGGGGATGGAAATGAAAGAGGAAAAGAGGATTGAGGCCAGCAGCTTCCAAGGATGTGAAAAGGTTGGAAATGGTAGAATCATGGAATGGTTTGGGTTGGAAGGGACCTTAAAGTTCACCCAGTTCCACCCCAGCATGGGCAGGGACACCTTCCCCTATCCCAGGTTGCTCCTAATCCCATCCAACCTGGCCTCCGTGAAGAAAAAGGAATAATTTTGGGATTCCACCTTTAGATTCCTGATTAAAATGCTGTTTCTGGCATGTGACCAGATTTTATTGTTCCTGCCAACACGGAGCCCTGCTCCTGCAGATAATTTCTCCTCGTCGTTCAAAACCATTGTTTTCCCAAATTAAAATAATAAAACAACTAAAAAAAATAATAAAGTTTCCCATCTCCCTAATACTCCACAGGCACGAATTCCCTTAATTTGTTCCCACTGGGATCCTATTCCAGCATCCTTTAAACAAATATTTTGCCTCGGGCTGGGGGCGAGTCACAAATCTGCCTTTACAAGGTCTCAGCTGCCCCAGGTTCTGTTTTATGGTGCTGAAGTGAAAACTGAAGCCCCAAACACATGGATTGGCCATTCCAATGGCGTAGGAATTACCATTCCCCAAGGAGCAAATACTTCAGCTGGGATTTCTGCCAGAGGGAAATTTCAGGAGCCCTCTGGAGTAAATTGAAAGGGAATAAATTCAATTATTGGGTACCTGTGACTTTAGGAGGCACAAGCTGCTGTTCCAGGCTCGGTGTGGAAATAAAGACAGGGAGTGAACTTTTGGGGCAGCTCTCCCAGAAATGTGGCCGCCTAAATCTTTGCATGTTCCCACTGGATCTTCTATGAGAGTTGTGAAATCCAAAGGGAAATGCCAGGTGTTTTTTCCGCTCGCTCCAGTCTCGGAGTGTGAATGAAAAATCTGAATGGAAAAATCTCAAATCGTGGAATGGTTTGGGCTGGAGATAAAAATTGAACGGTTTGGGCTGGAGATAAAAATTGAACGGTTTGGGCTGGAGATAAAAGTAATCTGACCTATTTCATCCTCCCTGATTTCTCTGGAATATTGTCAGTGCCGGCTCCAAACTTCAGGATTTGGAGCATAATCTCTGCAGCCTCAGAGCATTTATTGATTTTCCAAGGATTTTTCTAGGAAGCCCGGGGGTGTAGGGATGAAAGGTCATGGAAGGAGACAGATATGTGGGGAAAAAAGCAAATTTGGGATGACCTTTGCTCATCTGGACTGGATTTTACTGGAAAAAAGGGCTGATTTCAAGATGATGTCCAGAATATAAAACATGGAATACGTTTTCCTATCATTTTTCATCCTGTTTTAATAAAAATGTCTGTTGTTAAATCAATTTGCATAGTAATTACTTTGATAATTATAGAAATTAGGACATTGGTGTTTTGTTCCAGATGGACTTTGACAAAATAATTCAATTCTCTGATTTTAAACTCTGATAGAATAGGAAAATTGAAAGGAATAGTGAAAATTTAATATTCATGGAATAATGCTCAGCTGGGGGGGCAGCTGCCTTTCCTAAATCCATGGAGAACTCTCAGTTTTTGATTTGGGAACGGTGGAGCTCCAAACCAAAGCCAGACAGAGCAGAACAGTGGGAATTCTCTCACTGGAGAAGTGGATCCAGGGGGATTTTCAGAGCTCTCTGACTCGGGAAGAAGTGGAGGCAAACCTGGCCTTCAATCCTTGACCTTGGAGACCTGGTGGGAGGAATTTGTGCTGGAAAGAAGGAAGGAGGCTTGGAAAAACTTAGGATATAAGACAGTCCTAAGTAAAGGATATTCCAGCTCCTCTGTCATTCCTAACAAGGCTGGAGAGGGAGGAAGAAAGCACGGCAGGAATCAGCACACATAATCCATGGGAAATTCCCCACCCACTGCAAAGATAACACAATTCCCACCGTGTGGGAAACAATAGCCCATTGTTATCCCACGTGTATCCTTATTTCTCCCTGTGCCCTGAGCCCTCACGCCCTCATCTGTGGTTATTCCAACAGCGAGGAAAGAAGAACACCGGGAGAGATTCCTGAATAATTTTGGGAAGTTGATGCCTTGTGCAGGCTGGCCTAAGCAGAGGCTGGACAGAGCTAAAGGATAAAGCAGGGATTGATTCCAAGGATCTCCTCCATGGATGCACCTTGGGCAGCAGCAGAGCCCAGCCAGGGCTGCACCCAAGATGACCCAAAATGGCCCCAAAATGCACCAGCGCTCCCGGGGTCTCTCCCTGGGATCAGCTCTGCTCCATTCCCACCTTGCAGTTCATTGTCCCAGCCCAGCTTTAGCCCAGGCACTCCCACCCTGCTTGTTTTTCTCTCTCCAGCCCACGGGGTTTGTGCTCCTGGCCTGAGATTTGGCTCATTTGTCCTTGGTGCCCAGCTGGAGCAGGAATTGTTTTGTCTCCCTGCTCTGGGCACAGAGCTCACCATGCCCTGATGGGAAGCTCAGCCCCACACACTAAAGCAGCACAGAACCTAAAAATATGAAATCTAAACCTGAGGGATCACAGTTAAGATTCCTCAGCTGCATGGCAGGGTCCTTCTCCAAACAGGGATGTTTGGCCCCCATGGAATGGTTGAGGGGAACAACATTCCATGATCCCTGAGGACACCACACTAATCTGGAGCCTCTTCTCCACTGTTTGCACAGAACAACTTACAAGGAAAACAAAAGTTCATTTTGCCATGATTTTTCCCCAAATTTCGGCCCGAAGAATGAGAATTCTTGGGGATCATTCCTTTAGACACCTTGATCTCCAAAGCTCTCCCAGTCCAAGGATTTCCAAGCTATGGAGTCAGGATGAATTCCCAGAGGATAGGATGAGTAAAATTTCTTTTATATGGCTGCACTTCCCAATTTTTACTGCATGAAACAGAGATCCCAGAAGTTCAAGAATCTCCAGGAAATGTGAGTTCACAATCTGAAACCTTTCCAGAAGACTGGAACAGAGCAGGGCTAAATCCATCTCTCATTCCCACTGCTTTCTTTGGAATCCTGGTGTAGCATCCCAGATCCTGTAAAACCAAAACTCCTGAGATCCATTTCCTTGGGGAACTTCTTGGGATCCATTCCCATGGGGAATGAGTCAAGGAAGGGGGGGTGTAACTTGGAAAACACAAGGAATGTTCAGCTTGGAGAAAGGAGAAGAAAACCATTGAAACATGGGAAAAGCAAACTATTTCCAAGGAACACTCCCAGGACCATCTCTAGTTTAGTTTTAATTCTAATTAAAACGGGAGAATGGGCAGAGAGATGGGAAGAAAGATTAAAAAAAAAAAAAGAGGAATGTTGTTGACATCAATTTTCCAGCTTGGTGCTGACCAGGGGAAGAAAAAAATCCCCCACCCAACTCCTTTTCCTGATTAATAAAAATGGGATGTAAATTTCATGTTGTCCCAACTCCTAAACACTTCCCGAGCCACATCTGGCTCCACGAGCTCCTTCCAGCCTGTTTATATTCCCGAGGAGAACATTTTTTCCAGCCCTGTCAACAATTACTGTTCCCCCTCTGAGGAGGGCAGGAGTTGTCCCTCACTAATGGGTGATTAAAAAAGGCTTTGGCTTTGAAGTGCCTCCGTTGTTTGTTGGTGCATGGAATGAGGATAAACACGGAGAAAACCTGGAGCACAGCACGTGGGAAGAGGTGCATGGAAAAAGGATGGAATCAAGCAAGGGATGGGTTGGAGCCCTGGCTGTGAGAATTCCGGATTTCTGTGCTGCCAGGCACTGACCCCCAGGAGAACACTGCACTGACCTGAGGGCCTGGAGAAGCTTCCAGAATGGAATGGCAGAACTGGGATTGTGGGTGTGGAGTTGGGATAGAAGTGTGTGATATCCCAGGGTGGGAAACTCAGAGTTTGAGGGTTTGGAATGCAGTGATGGATATAAAGCAAGGTGGGGGTTTTGGGGTGGAGGTTGGTCCTTCTTCTCCTTCTCCTTCTCCTTCTCCTTCTCCTTCTCCTTCTCCTTCTCCTTCTCCTTCTCCTTCTCCTTCTCCTTCTCCTTCTCCTTCTCCTTCTCTTCTCCTTCTCCTTCTCCTTCTCCTTCTCCTTCTCCTTCTCCTTCTCCTTCTCCTTCTCCTTCTCCTTCTCCTCTCCTTCTCCTTCTCCTTCTCCTCCATGGGTTTGGGTGGTTTTGTGTCATTGGATAAAAAGTCCCCATTGCAGCCATGGGTGTTGGTTATTGGGTTAAAAGTGAAAATAATTGAGGTGTCATTTCTGAATTGGGCAGTTGATCCTTCAAAGGCCTTGGAGAGAGAGAGCTGGGGCTCCATTTTCAGTTTGTGAGAGTGAAATGCTGCAGAGCTCAGGGTTTGTGAGGCTGTGACAGAGATAAGAGCTGATAAACATCTGAGTCCAACACGAAATTCCATCTCACACATTTAATCCTGACCCTGGCAGAAAACAAAGCAAAGACTCTGCAGGGATGGATGCACAGCTCACCTGGAGGGGCCCTGGTGGCTCCTGGGAACACAGAGGGAGCAGCAGGAACACGTCAGAGCCTTGGGTTTGGAGATTTTGGCCCCTCTTGGATGTCAGGGTTTGTTGAAGCGTTTCATGGGCTCTCCTTGAACTGTCTGAATTCCCAAGGGATGGAGACAGGATAAGAACAAATCCCCACCAAGCCCCTGAGGCCCAAACTGCAGCAGAGTCCTCAGAAATGAGGGAAAATCAGGCACATTCCTCCCCTGGGCAGCTCCAGAGGCAGCCCAGGCCCTGCCCAAGCTCCTGCAGCTCCATGGGGCAGCAGGCAGCTCCAGGGTCTGGTTGTTCCCCTGCTCTGTTCTGCCTTCTGTGCATTTTACATCAAGAGCAGGGCAAGGCAGCACCCAGAAATCGAGATTAAATTTATTCCTTTCTTGTCTTTAGTAGTGGCTCCAAGGAATTCTGATTTGCTGCAATTTTCTCCTTGTTTCCACCCAAATTTTCTCCTTCTTTCTCCCCAGATATTCTGTGCACACCACAGTTATTCCTCAGAGCAAACCTCAAATCAGTTGCAGGTTATTAAAAAAATTTCCCTATCCTGCCTTTTGTGTATTTTACATTAAGAGCAAGGCAAGAGCTATCCAGAAATCAAGATTAAATTTATTTCTTTCTTACCCTTGGTAGTCGCTCCAAGAAATTCTGATTTGCTGCAATTTTCTCCTCATTCCCCCCTAAATTTTCTTTCCACACCACAGTTATTCCCCAGAACAAACCTAAATTCAGCTGCAGGTTATTCAGAAAGTTTCTCTATCCTGCCTTTTGTGCACCTTGTGCATTTTACATCAAGAGCAAGGCAAGATCTCATCCAGAAATCAAGATGAAATCTATTCCTTTCTTATCCTTAGTTGTGGCTCAAAAAAGTCTGATTTTCTGCAATTTTCTCCTTCTTTCTCCCCAAATTACCTGCGCACATCACAGTTATTTCCAAGAACAAACCTAAAATCAATTGCAGGTTAATAAAAATATTTCTCTATCCTGCCTTTTGTGTATTTTACATCAAGAGCAAGGCAAGATCTCATCCAGAAATCAAGATTAAATTTATTCCTTTCTTATCCTTGGTAGTGGCTCCAAGAAATTCTGATTTGCTTCAGTTTTCTCCTCCTTTCTCCCCAGATTTTCTGAGCACACCACGGTTATTCCTCAGAACAAGCCTAAAACCACATGCAGGTAATTCTGATTTTTAGATGAACACAAAGACCAGCCAAGGGCATTGCAAAGCAGACAGGGAGTGTTTATTCAGGTGAAATATCCTGGTTTTCACACCAATCCTGGATGAGCTGTGAGTTCTCAGGGCTTTGCAATATCCCTAAATCCCCGGGTGGGAAGACATTGTCATTTTTTCTGTGGAGAAGAAGAGGCACCTGTGGCCCAGCAGGATGTTAACGATGAGTTTCTATTTTCTGCAGAGCATCCAGGCAAGGAGAAGTTCATTAATGCCATCTCCATCCTGTTCCCACCTCGGGGTAGCCAAGCAACCCTGGCATCCCTGGGATATATTTGGAGGAGGCAGGAGCACGGATGTTCTCCCTCCGGGAAATGATATTGTGCTGATAACTCCGTGTTTGCTTACCTGCCTCCTGCTCCATCCACCCCCCACCTCCTCTCCCACCCCCACGTGTCCCACGGTGATTAATGATTTTCCAGGGCTCCGTTTTTAGCTGTTGTTGGCTCTGTTAATTAAACAGGAGCAAGGTTTGGCCCGGAGGCTCACACTGGCGGCGTTTGCGTCACTCAGCTCTTGGTTCTGCGGCTCCTTTGGTTCGTTTTTGTTTCTGGGTTTAAATTGTTTTTCTCCTGTTTTTCTCACATTTGGTTTGTTCCAAATGTGTGACAGAGAATGAAAGCTTTGGTGAACGGGGCAAGTCTGGAGAAGAGAAGGCTCAGAAGGCTCCAGGGAGAGCTCAGAGGCCCTTTCAGGGCCCACAGGGACTCCAGGAGAGCTGGAGAGGGACTGGAAACGAGGGATGGAGGGACAGGACACAGGGAATGGCTTTGAGCTGAAAGAGGGAAGGTTTTGATGGGATGTTGAGAGGGAATTCCTGGCTGGGAGGGTGGGGAGGGCTGGGATGGAATTCCCAGAGCAGCTGTGGCTGCCCCTGGATCCCTGGCAGTGTCCAAGGCCAGGCTGGATGCAGAGTGGAGCACCTGAGATAGTGGAAGGTGTCCCTGGCCATGGCAGGGGTGGAATGAGATGGGATTTAATCCCTTTCCAACCCAAACCATTCCATGATGATTCTGTGATTTGAAGTCAGCATTCCTTTAAAACCTGCTCCCTTTGGAAACATCTTTTAGGTTCCAAATCTGTTTTAGGTTCCTCCAAACAGAAGAGACTCCTTCTCCCAAAACCCCTGGCCGGACCTGTTATGATCCATAATTTCTTTTATTTCTGCAGCCCAAAATCCTCCTCATTCAGCAGCCACAGCAAAATAAATCAGATTTTTTATTTTTTTACTCAGCACTGAAGATGTTGAGCTCCCACAGCTCTTGAATTTAAGTGGTTTTAGTGTCTCTAAGCCCCTCTCTCCTCCCTGTGATCTTCTGATCCCTCACAACCCCCGGGAGCAAATGGTCTCAGGCAAATCCTGGAGCTTTTCCAGGTTTCTTTGCTCCCAGTCTGAGCAGCAGCCAGGACAGCTGGATCCTGCTTCTCCCCTCGGAGCAGGAGTTGATTCTGCACTTTTGAAGCCAATTCACAGCTTTGGATTAAGAGGAGTTTGTTTATCACTTCTAGGACAGAATAAACTCATCCCTTTATCCTGGGGTTGATCCTATTGACCCTGGAGTTTGTGCAAGGAGTGCTTGAACAGATCAGAGTTTAATCCAAGGTGGAACTGCCTCAGAATATGGGGAATTCCTCATGTCTGTCTGTCTAGTTTGTGTGTCGAGTTTTTACACCATCTTCATTTAGCACGGAGCTAAAATATCCTTGGAAAATCCCATTTTTTCTCCCTAGAGTACACTCCCAGCAGGTGAAATAAAGGAGGGAAATTCTCCTTTACAAGCTGAGCATCTGGAGGAGTTTCCAGCCCTTTTTATCCCACATGTGAGGCAGGGAGGGAAAAAAAGGCCTTGGAAAAGAGGACAGATCCCTTTAAAATGTGAGTTTTACCCTTAGCCACCTCATTCCTGAAAATCCTTGGCTGCAGCCAGATGAGAAATCAGGAGACAGGGAAGAAACTGATGGAATTTGCCTTCTTGGGATTCCACAGAACACATCCCTCTAATTGGCAGAGATAGGAATTAAGGTATCATTTAACGAGGTCAAATGGGCTGGGGTGGATTTTCCACCTTATCTGGCCTGGAATCTTATCCAGGCTGATTTTAGCAAGGAGCAGGAATTAGGGAACATAATGGGATTATCTTGTCTAGACCAAAGCTGTCAGAGAGCAGGGAAGATGCATGGGAGGGGAGGAGGGATGGGATAAAGAAAGTTCAATATTCCATCATCCAAAGTCACTGCTGGAATTCGGGGCTTTGGGTCAAAACACCCCTGGGACAACTGAGAGCCTGTTCCTGACTTTGGAGTCTGGATCCACAAGGAAAAATTATTCTCATTTTATGCCTCGTCCTCCGCCTTTGATTCTTCTGGGGATTGATTTCCTCTTTTCATTCCTGTGTTGTCCCAGGGTTGTTCTCTTGGTTTTCCTGGTACCAGGCAGAGTTAAAACAGGGTCTGACTGTAGGAGTTTGTTTCTCTCCCTGTCCCTCTCCACATCCTACAGCCTGGAGTAACATTCCTTTGGAGTAACATTCCCTTGGAGTAACATTCCCTTGGAGTAACAGTCCCTTGGAGTAACAGTCCCTTGGAGTAACATTCCCCTGGAATAACATTCCCTTGGAGTAACATTTCCCTGGAGTAACATTCCCTTGGAGTAACATTTCCCTGGAGTAACATTCCCTTGGAGTAACATTCCCTTGGAGTAACTTTTCCCTGGTGTAACATTTCCCTGGAGTAACATTCCCTTGGAGTAACATTCCCTTGGAGTAACTTTTCCCTGGTGTAACATTTCCCTGGAGTAACAGTCCCTTGGAGTAATATTCCCCTGGAGTAACTTTTCCCTGGTGTAACATTTCCCTGGAGTAACAGTCCCTTGGAGTAACATTCCCCCAGAGTAACAGTCCCTTAGAGTGACATTTCCTTGGAGTAACATTCCCTTGGAGTAAGAGTCCCTTGGAGTAACATTTCCTTGGAGTAACATTTCCTTGGAGTAACATTCCCTTGGAGTAACAGCCCCTTGGAGTAACATTTCCTTGGAGTAACATTTCCTTGGAGTAACAGCCCCTTGGAGTAATTCCAGTGATGTCACAGCTCTGGGATCATCAAACTCCAAATGAGCCTTTCCCCATGGATTAGATCAGAATCATTTTAATTTTAAGGACACTCCCTGGAATTTGGAGGGAACACCCTGACCACCAAGCTCCCCTCAAGGCATCTTCCACACACGATCCATCCCCAAACCCAGAATGCTCTTGTCTAGTTACCAAAATATTTGGATTTTCCATCCTGTTCCTCTTATCACAACCTCGTCCTCCTTTCCAACTCCATTTTTTCCATTAGATTTTTCCATTAGATTTTTCCAGAAATTAGTGTAGGACTTTGGAAACCCCTTTTGTTCCTTGAAGTTCCACCACAACATTTTCTCCTGCTGCTTTTCCTTGGCCAGGCTCAATAAACCAAAGCTCCATGAGGGGTTTTTTTTTGGGGAAGAGAAGGTCTCCAAACCTACATTCCTAAATCATCTGGGTTTTTCCCCAGTTCCAAACCCATGATTTGCCATTGATCCCGAAAGGAAAAGACTCTTCCCAGCACCCACAGGGCTCCTAAAAAATAATGATTTTTCCTGGCCCAAGGACTCATTTCCAGTGGATTCTCCTGGATTACAGATCAGATGAGTTGGCCAAGGTCATCCTGGGAACACTGGCAAGGTGATGTTGTTTTTTGGGGATTTTTGAGGGGATGGTTTGAGGTTTTGGGTTTGGTTTTGATTTTGTTTGGGTTTTTTTCCCCCTCCAGTGTCTTACGTATTTTGATGGCTCATCAGCACCGTGCTCAGAGCCATCCAGAATTTCCAGAAGAAATCAAATTACCCCAACCCAGGATATTTTCCCTGAGAATTAAATTTTGTAGGAAAGAGGGAATAATCAGAGTCCCACTTGCTCTTCCTTAAGTCTCTGCAAACCTGGTCCTAAAATTCCACAGGGAATACTCAGAGCCCCAGAGGTTGTTCTTTAAGTCTCTCTTCAAACCTGGTCCTAAAATTCCATAGGGAAGAGGGAATTCTCAGAGCCCCAGCTGCTTTTCTTTAAAGCTCTCTGCAAACCATTCACTGGATATAAAAGCAAGAAAATTGGGATTTTTCCTTCTTTTTTTTTTCCATAACAGACTAAACTTGAGCCTGCCCTGGGAGCAAGGAGTCAAACACAGGTTCCTGTTTTTGTTCCTGAATCTGACCCTTTTTATGGAGAAAATTCCCCCTTTCCAGCTGATCCCGAGCTCCCAGCTGACCGGACCTCTCCCTCCTGTACATCTGCACGGAGGGAAATGACAAAATATTCCAATTTCTCCCAAATGTCAACTTAAAAAAACACCCAAATAGGAAACAGCTGCCCCGGGGCAGCTTGGGAGATGTAAATTTAATTCTTGGAGCTGTCTCCACATCCCTCACTGCCACTTCCATGGTCCTGCTTTCACTGGAGAACACCTGGGAGCTGCTGGCAAGAGGCTGCTGGGGTGGGTGGGTGACTCCCAGTTGAAAACAAGCCATGAAAAAGCCTCTTCAGTCCCAGGAAAAAAGGTAAACATGGAAGGAGGCACTCCCTGGAGCTGAATCAGACCCTGCCAACTTTATTCCGTTTGGTGTTCGCCCATGGAAGGTCTGAGCCGTTATCTTTGGAAAGAGGAGGAGCTCCAAAACATCTCCTGCAGCTCCTGGTGGCCCTGCTGTTCCATCTTCCCACTCCAAAACAGGAAGAGCAGATTAGGGCTGGATAAATCCAAGTGTTCTCCTAAAAGAGACTCCCACTTTCCTTCCTGTTGTATTCCATCCTCAATTTGTTTTCTTTCCATTCCTTCCCTTTCCCATTACACATTCCCTCATGGATCAGAGGCAGAACTTGCTGGTGGAAAGAAATTCGAGTTCAGCTCAACTTCTCTGGGGTTTTCATTCCCAAGAATTCAGAGCTGGATGAACTTTTCAATGATTAATGCCTCAGATGGAAATTGAGGACCCTGATAAAGTGTCCAAGGCCAGGTTGGATGGGGCTTGGAGCAGCCTGGGACAGTGGGAGGTGTCCCTGCCATGGCAGGGGTGGGAATGAGATGAGCTTTAAGGTGCCTTCCAACCCAAACCGATCCCTGGGATTCCGGGATTCTTGGATTCTGGGATATAAGACCTGCCCTAAAATGTCCTGAGTCATGGAATTGTTTTGTTTCAATCCTACTGATGGGTTTCAAAGAAGGAAGTGGCACGGAATGATGTTAAAGACATAAAAATTTAAAGAAGAACAAAAATAGGGATGGAAATGAAATATCAATAGGATTTGAGATACAAAAACAGAGGAGGGGTGCCCAAATCATGGAATCACAGAATCCCAGGATGGTTTGGGTTGGAAGGGACCTGACGGTTCATTAATTCCATCCCCTGCCATGGGCAGGGACACCTCCCAGTGTCCCAGGCTGCTCCAGCCTGGCCTTGGACATTCCAGGGATCCAGGGGCAGCCTCAGATGCTCTGGGAATTCCTTCCCAGCCCCTCCCCACCCTCCCAGCCTGGAATTCCCAGTTCCCAGTCTCCCATCCATCCCTGCCCTCTGGCACTAGGAGCCATTCCCTGGGTCCTGTCCCTCCATCCTTGTCCCCAGTCCCTCTCCAGCTTTTTTTGCAGGCACTAATACTCCCAGATCCCATATTCCCAGAATCCCTACTTTTCCAGAGAATCTTATCTCTCCATCTCCTTCCTTCCTCAACACACAACAC
This sequence comes from Serinus canaria, assembly GCF_022539315.1. Classification (NCBI taxonomy): domain Eukaryota; kingdom Metazoa; phylum Chordata; class Aves; order Passeriformes; family Fringillidae; genus Serinus; species Serinus canaria. Next base: position 1,648,156 of record NC_066315.1, read on the forward strand.
ACATTAAACCAGAAAAGCTCCAAGACTTGGTCACCAATAACTCCCTCAGAAATCCCACCAGGAACCAGGAATCCCGTGAGGGACAACCCTGGAGATTTATTTATTCCCAACCTACACTTCTTTCTGGAGAAGCATCTGGAAACCAGGATGCCCCACAGTGTCTCAAATAAATTGAGACACCTCCATCTCTTTTCCTAAATTACCAGAAATTGAGGGATAGGAAAGTTTTTAAAAGGAATTCTGAAAAAACCTCACCTGAGAGCAGAATTCTTATGAAAGTTTTGTAGGAAAAAACCCAAGAAAATATTAATGTACCCAGAAATTCCAAGTGAGACAATAAATTCTTGGGGTGTGAGGAAGCTGGGAATATTTACACCTGCAGGTTGTTTTAAATTCCAGCCCCAAAGGTGGAATTGGATCCCTCTGTCCCTCCCAGGTCTTCAGGTTTCACCTGGTCACCTTTTAACAAGCCCAAGGAGTTTTGTTGGAATACAGAATTTCGGTCCTCAGCAAACAAAACCACATTTAAAGGGAGGGGCAGGAAACTTCAGGCTCTGCAGGGAACCCGAAGGTGAATGATTTCATAATTGTGTTAATTATTATAATTATTTCAGCAGGTAAAATAGGGCTGCTGCACCAGGAGAAGCTGAAATCGCTCTGAAAAAAAGGAGAAGGAATTCCAAGACATGGTCCAGAGTGTGGTTGTGAGCACCAAAGCTGTGTCTGCTTCCAGGGCTTGGGAATTCTGATGATTCATCGAAAGGAAGAGATGGAAACCCAAACACCATCCCTTGATTTCACAGAAATCTGGAATGGGATGGAAGGGACCTTATAAAATCATCTCATTCCCACCTTCCACTACCCCAGGTTGCTCCAAGCCCCACCCAACCTGGCCTGGGACACTTCCAGGGATGAGGCAGCCACAGCTTCTCTGGGAATTCCATCCCAGCCCCTCCCAGCCAGGAATTCCTTTCCCAATATTCCTTCTATCCCTGGCGTCCTTCAGCTTAAAACCATTCCAGAAGTCTGTGCCGCGTTATAACCACACAGTACAGAGCATTTTTTCTGCCTTCTGGAGGTAAAAAAGGAGGAAAATTTAAAATTTTTGGAGAAAAAAGGTGAAAATACAACTTCCAGCTGATGAGGTTCACCAAGTGTTGTAAGAGACGGAGTCGGGTGCCGGGATTGGAAGGTGATTCTCATGTCCATGTCCTGTGGGAATGCAGAAAAGGACAATCCAGGTCTCCTTTTGACCTCCTCTCTGGTTCCAGCTGCACTTTCTCCACATTCCTGAATCTTCTTGTCCTTTTCCCAAAGTCTGAGCACGTCTTGGATTTTCTGGAGTTAAGCGCTTCCTCCTGTGCCATGCGAGCCGTGGGGTCTTTCCCAGGATCCTGCAGAAATCCTTTTAAAAAGAATTATTATTTAATGACTTGGAGTATTAATGGTTCTCATTGTTCTGCCCATCATTCCTTCTCATTAATTATTCACCAGGGGAGGTTAGGATTGGATATTGGGAAAAAAAATTCCTGAGGGAAAGATCTGTCAAGCGTTGGAATGGGCTTCCACCCGGGGGAGTGGTGGTGTCACCATCCTTGGAAAAGTGACAAAACCAAAACGTGCTCAAGTGGCACTTGAGGACGTGGTGGTGGTGCTGGTTGAGGGTTGGCCTTGGTGATCCTAAACACAGAAATAAACATGGAATTGAGGAATTGTTAGGGTTGGAAAAGATCTCCAAGTTCGTCAAGTCCAACCATCCCCCAGCAGCTCCGCGTTCACTAAACTCCGTCCTCAAGAGCCACATCCACACATTTTTGGAACAATTCCAGGCGTGGGGGCTCCAATCCTTCCCTTTTCACCTCTTCCAAGGCTTGACCACCTTTTCCATGAGGAGCTTTGTCCCTGATATCCAATCTAAGTTTCTCCTGGACGATGCTGTAATTTGAGGCCGACAAGATGCTGAAAGTTGAGTCCTGTGTGAAAACACGGCGCTAAATTTAACAAATACGAGCGAAAATCTTAGATCAGGCCCAAAACCCTACAGCTCCAAGAAGGAATAAAACTCCCATAAATCCAAGAAGGAATAAAACTTCCACAAATTCCCCCCCAGCTCAATGCAAACTAAATTTGCCTTATATTCCACCTAAAGACAATTTCTCCTTCCACCCACTAGATGGGAGCAAACATTAATTTATGGGATCGTGCCAGCTCTGGATATTGGATGTCTGATGCCAACGTGTGTGGTCTTGTGGCTTGGAGTTGCCTTTTTAGTGCTGTTTAATGAGGGAAATGTAGAACTTGGAGCAAATGGATTCTCGGACATCATAAAAAGTGGGGATTGGCTGAGGGCCAAGGGATCACTTCAAAAATTCCCTACAAAAAAACACCAAGGAGTGGAAACCTGGAGTGCGTTGGCCTCCAGACCAAATCAAATATTCCTGTTTGCTCACGGGGTGGTTTATTTTTAAGCCTGGACTAAGCATTTGCAAGGAAAATATTTGGGATTTGGATCTCTCCATGTTCATTCCCTGCCTTCACCTTCTGACCAGCAGGCCGAGAATAAAATTGTGTGTCATGGAAAGCTGAGCTGGGGAGGTTAAACAATTCCTAGAGTTTTATTTGGTGCAGGGATCAGCTTTCCAAGAATTGTCCATTAAGAGCAAGGAATTTTCTGTTGCAGCAGGGAGGGATATGGATATTCCTAATCACTGTTTTTTAAGGAGTTGTTGATAAATGAAAACGTCAACGTAGCAACTCCTGAGTATCCAGAAACTGCAAGAAATTCCAGCAGAGCTCCTTGTGGGATTTGTGTCCTCTGATGTTTGCACAAAGGTTTCTTCCCAAGCCAAATGCCCACTGTGGGGAGGGAATTGAAGGGCAGAGGGAGCTCAAATCCTGGGATATTTTCCTGGAATCGGGCATTCCAGCCAGTCCAGTCCCTTTAGTGGAGGGGATTCCTGGTGAATCCTGAAGGTTTGGCTCTGTAGTGAACATTTCTAGGTCTGAGTCCCTCAGTTTTTGGGAGTGCACAACAAATTACCACTCCTTTAGGCTTGGTTTTTCCTTTGGGAGTGCTGGGAAAATCCCTGTGGAATGTTTGCATTCTCCTGCCAGTTATGAGGCAGCCTAAAATGACCTAATTTAGATATAGACATTAAAATATGTAAAATTAGGGGAGATTTGTGGGAAGGAAGGAAGGAAGGAAGGAAGGAAGGAGGAAGGAAGAAGCGAAGGAAGCCGAGAAGGAAGGAAGGAAGGAAGGAAGGCAGGAACGGAAGGAATGTGACAGGATAGGGAACGGAAGGCGGAAGGATAGGTCAGGAAGGGACAGCGACCCCATACGGAAGCGAAGGAAGGAAATGCAGGAAGGCAGGAAGGAACCCCTAAGGAAGGTAAGAAGGAAGGAGGAAGGAAGGGAAGGATGCCCGCAGGAAGTTCAAGGACGTGAACTCTAAGGACGAGCAAGGCAATGCCGCAGGAAGCAGGATCGGAAGTCAGGACGGCAAGGACGTCTAGGACCGAAGGAGGAAGGAAGGACAGGAAGGAAGAAGGAAGGAAGGAAGGACGGAAGGAAGGAAGGAAGGAAGGACACGGAAGGAAGGCAAGGAAGGAAGGAAGGAAGGAAGGGAAGGACAGGAAGAAGGAAGGAAGGAAGGAAGGAAGGAAGGAAGGACAGGAAAGGAAGGACGGAAGGAAGAGGAAGGAAGGAAGGAAGGAAGGAAGGAAGGAAGGAAGGAAGGAAGGAAAGGAAGGAAGGAAGGAAGGAAGGAAGGAAGGAAGGAAGGAAGGAAGGAAGGAAGGAAGGAAGGAAGGAAGGAAGGAAGGAAGGAAGGAGTTTTTCTGGCAGTATTTTCAAACTCTCACTACTGGAGACATGAAAGAGCTTCATGGACAGAACCACCATTTCATGATCCATGTTTTCCAGGCGGTGGTGTCTGGCAGGATGGAAGAACACCAAGGAATGACACTTGAGGCAATTTGATCCCTCTCAAGAAGTTTGTAAATGGAACCCCACAGTCCTGGTTTGTTCTCTTTGCACACGAGCTCCTTGTGGATTGTCAGCATTCAACATTTCCAGCATCCAGCAGGGAATTCTGGAATGATTTAGGTTGGGAGAGACCTTAAGGATCATCCAGTACCAGCCCCCTGCCTTGGGCAGGGACACCTTCCATTATTCCAGCCTGGCCTGAAAAGTTTTTCATCAAATACTGATCCATCCCCGTCACCCTCCCTCCTCATTCCCATGTCAGCCCCAAACACATCCTAAAATTCAGGGAGTGGAGAAGGAACATTATTAACACATAAATAACAGTAAGGAATATTATTTTCTGAATATTGTTTCCTGATATATAAATCCTCTGTGTTGGTAAAATCTTGTTAGTGACACTGGTGCTTCAGCTGAGTCATCCTCAAAAAAAAAAAAATCCCACAGAGAAACCCCAATCCCAGATTTCTTTTTTATTTTAATGAGAAGAGCAAAGCAAAGGGCACCAAACATAAACCGAGGGAGTCAAACCACTTTGTTTTAATTAAAGCTGCACAAAGCCCAGAGCAGCTTTGCCCAGGCCATGGAAGTGACAGCAGAGAGTGATCATTATTCCTAAGGGAAGAGCAGCCAGGGGAGCACTGAGGGAGCTTTAATTTGTCGTGGAAAAAGCCTGTTAATTACAGCTAACGAGCTTAGAGCGGGGTCTGTTAAACAGTGGCCCCCGAGTGAAGAAGCCTCCTCCAGAATTAACCTTGTCATGAGCCCTGACAGAGGCCAGAGCAGCTCTGGGGACTCTCAGGAGGTGACGAGGTCTCCAGGCTGCTCCTTTAATTAGCCCTGGGATAGCTCCAGAGAATTTCCTGCTGCAGTTCCTGGGGGGACGGGGCAAAGGCCTCTGGGGCAGCCCCGCACGGAGGGAGGGATGTTTGTACAAAGGGCTGACCCCCAGAATCGCTGGGCTGGCCTCAGCATGGGGGTCAGGAGCCCAGAATGGCCCGTGGTCATTCCTAAGTGGGAGTGGGGGTGGGAAAAGAGTCAGGAGAGCAATGCCAGGAGTGTGGAAATGGAGTCCAGAGCATGAGGGAATTTTCTGAGGTCCCTCCCAACACGAACTGTTCCGTGATTCCATGACTGTGCCTTCTGCAGGATGCTGCAGGACCCCCATTTTCCCCATCGTCCCTCTCCAGGAATTCCCTGCTGCACCGTGGAATATCCAGACATCCCTCAACACTTCCGAAGGGGAACAGGCTCTCAGTGGGGTTTGGACCTGGGAGAACCACACAGAGACTTTGGGTTGTGTCTGTAAAAGCAGAGAAGAATAAATTTAACCCCAAAGGTTTTGATTTCTTTCCCTCTTTATTAATGTTCTCCCCACACAAATGTTCAGGGGAATCAGGAGTGGATCTCTCTAAATTCCAGAATCCTTGAATCCCAGAATGGTTTGGGTTGGAAGGGACATTAAAAATTCCCCAGATCCAAACCCTGGGGTGCGTTTAGGTTGGATATTGGGAAAAATTTCTTCATCAGAAGGGTTGTCCTGCCTGAGGGCAGTGGTGGAGTCCCCATCCCTGGAAGGATTTAACAGCCATGTGGTCGTGGCACTTGGAGATGTGGGATAGTGGTGGCCTTGGGAATGGTTGGACTCAGTGATCTTGGAGATCTCCAACTTAAAAAATCCTGAGATTCCCCGAATCTCTCACAGGTTTATGAACGTATTTTTTGATTACTTGGCAAAGCAGAGATGTATTGGTCAATCATCAACTTCCTTATCTCCACGGATCATCTGAGGTGCTCTCCTGCCAGCTCCACAGGACTGCACATCTAAGGCAAAGAGCTGAAACTTGGTGGAAATGCCCATTTTCCAATGAGGAGCCGTTGGATAAAGAATGTACACACTCCAAATTGATAAGGAAACTGATAAGGTCCCCTTTGTGCTGAAAGATCAACAAAAACCATCAGGAAAGATGGTTCTTGAACTCTGCTTGGAGAGGCTGCAGAGGATGGCACAGGTCAGGCGTTCCCTGTCCCTGGAAGTGTCCAAGGCCAGGTTGGATGAGGCTTGGAGCAGCCCAGGCTGGTGGGAGTTGTCCCAGCCCTTGGCCACAGATGGTCCTCAAGGTCACTTCCAACCCAACCATTCCAGGATTCCTTGAAGATGAGCTCCTCATCCTCTGGGAAGTGGCAGCTGCCAGGGAAAAGGATTTATATGAATTTGTTTCCCATTCCATCTGCACCATCCTGGGAATTCATCCCTTGTGCCATCCCCTCAGAATTCCAGAGTCTCTCACCTGTTGGTGGATGAACTCCTGTGCTCTCCATGCCCACTGCCCAAAGAGATTCCGGATTCTCCTTCCCCCAGAAGCTGAGAAAAGGGACAAAGGTCCTTGTCCTCATCCTGGACAGGATGCTGGGCTAAAGTGACCTTTTCCCTGATCCAGGGCAGCTTTCCCACGTTCATTAGCAGATCCAGAGGTTTTTAACAGCTGCTGCAGCTGCTCCCAGTTTTAGCTCGGGAGGATTCCAAGAATTCCTTCTGCACCTTGGGATGACGAGGTGGTTGTGATCCCAGCCAACCTTGGGATGCATTTAAACCCAATGGCACAGACAAATCCATGACTTTGCAGGAATTGTTGCCTCTGCTAAAAATTTAATTGGGTGATGCAAGTTTCGATGCAGATTCCCGCATGAGCAGAGTTGGTTTTGGGGTTTTTTTTGGCAGATCTTTACCCCAAACCCCCCCAGCTCTTGGAGCACTGGGATTATATCAGGTAATCTGTGAAGAAAAATGCATTTTAGAAGTTATTCCTACAAGGATTTGATGATGTTCCACTGCTGGAATGTGTATGTGCCTGGCTGTGGGAACTCAGCCCATCCCTCCTGATGTCCAGAGCTACCCAGAGAACCCTTGGGGGGCTCGGGGGCCTTGGAATGTTGCCAAAAGCACTTGGTGGATGGATTTTGATCCATCAGGGATGTGCCAGTGGTGTGTGAGGAGATGGAACCTGTGGGAATCACTGGGGTGTGAATGGTGAAGGGAAGACACAATTATAGGGTAAATCCCAGATTTTGGGGTTTGGGTACAGGGGGGTTGTGGAGACAAGATGGAGCAATCAGGGCGTGTCACAGGGCTCTTCTTTCTTCTTCTTGTCGTCCATCTCCTGCTGTGGTGTTGGCACTTGGGGATTGGTCTGGGGTGAGGGTGCACCTGGTGACGAGGGTGACAGGTATTGGGGATAAAAGGTAAATCTGATATCCGTAGTTTTTGTTATAAAAGATGTGCCCGCCTTGGGGGTGGTCAGAGTGCCTTTGGCTGCCCTGCTGGTCAGATCCAGGTCGGGCAGAGAAGGGACTTTGTAGGTAAGAAACAATAAACAATTCTGAAGACTGAAAAACCCAGAGTCCAGACTCATCTTTTGAGGCCCATCCTGCCAGAACCATCCTGGGTGTGTGTGGGAGCAGAGACAGACAGCCGAACTCCACACCTGGCCTGACTCCCCTGCGCTCATCCACTAAAATCTCCCCAAATCTGCTCCCTGGGATACCATTCCCAGCTTTCCTGAGCAAGGCTGAGCTGTGGGGTCCAACCTCAGCCTAACCAGGACCTTGAGGGAGCAGTAACGACGCTGCTGGCTTTGGAATGCCGGCTCAGGCTCTGCTGGGATTTTCTCCTGGCCACATCCCTGTGATCCTGAGGGGGAAATCTGGGAAAGCGTTTTGGGAGGACACCAAATGTGGGGCTGTGACACATTAAATTATCCACTTCATTCACTCTTCCATTTAAAAGCTCAGCTCCCATTTTCATGTCTTTGGGATTCTGTGGTGATCCTGTTGAATTGGGAATTCCCAAGAGCCCTTTTAAAGGCTTTCCTTGCCTCCATAAACCCACAGCTGTTTTGGCTGGAAGTCTCCTGCTCTTGGCATGGGATTCAGTTCCCAGCTTGCCACCTCTGGAGTCTGAACATGCCCAGCTTTGCGGGCCCTGCTGCTGGAGTGAGGGATTTTCTTTTTCCCAGCTGTTTTTTCATGGAGCAGCCCAGCATTCCCTTAACTCTTTTTCTGTTCCTCCTTCCCACAAAACCCTGACCTCCCCAGTAACTGACGTCCCCAATCCCTTTAGGATCGGCTGTGCTGCTGTTGCCCTGTTGACAATTCCCTCTCCCAGTTAATTCCAGCAGCTTCCACCATTCCCAGCTGGTTTCAAGCTCCAGGTGCTGGGTTATGTCACCAGGAAAGCCCATCAGTCGTAAGGAAAACAATTAATTTGCTTATCCAGAGAATCCTGGAGGATCCAGGGGCAATCCCTTCAGTATTCCATAAGGAATTACAAATTCCAGGTGTTTTGTCTCTGTAGTAATCACAGAGGGTGTTTTCCTGTGAGCCTCAAGTTTTCCAGGTTTTTGGGGTGTCCAAGATCAAGGAGTGAAGAATGAGGGGGTTTCACTGAAATCCAGGAATGGCTCCAAGGGAGGAAGGGTTGGGAGATCTTCAGAATAAATTAAAAAAAAACCAAAACTCTCCACACTTCAGATTGTCAGGAATCATGGAATAATTTAGGTTGGAAAAGAGCTCCAAGATCATCGAGTCCAGCCATTCCCTCACCACAAAACCATGTCCCCAAATGCCACATCCACACATTTTTTGGAATACTTCCAGGGGTGCTGATTCCAACACCTCCCCATTCCAATGCCTGACCACCCTTTCCATGAAAAAATTTCCCTAAATATCCAACCTAAACCTCCCCTGGCACAACCTGAGGCTGTTCCTCTCCCCTTGGATGGGAGCAGCAGGGGGAGTGGGTCAGCATTTGCCTCCTGAATTCCTCCCACTGTCATTCCAGGGACAAAACTCCCTCTGCCTGAGAGCATCATTCCCAACACTCATCCCTAGTTTTTCCAAACATTTATGTACATGGTTGGTTTAACAAACATTTTCAATTTCTTAATTTTCGTGGAGCAGTTTTTTTTAACACACGCCTAAATATTTCCTGATTCCTGGCTGATTATTTCATGGAATGTGCCAGTGATAAATTAGGAAATCAACCATCATTTCTCAGTCCTGAATCTTTATTCCTGAAAAATTTCTCTGGCTCACCTGAATCCTGACTGGAAAATATTTAAGTGGCCAATTCCAGGAGAAATAATTGATGAGGACGTGTCTGTAAACTTTGGAATTTCATCTGTTTGGATACTCACAAAATTCCACTCAATAAAAAAAGGAAGCATTCCTTGATCCCTGAACCCGTGGGTTGGGGGATTTTGTTTTGGATGGATTTAAAATGTTGCCAATATCCCACAGGGAATTCCAAAGTTCACCTGGAGCACTTTGGAAACACCCATTCATTTCCTTGCACTATGGATTTTATTGGAATAAACGCTCATTCCTTGCTCATTTCCCTTTTAACTCCTGATTTTATATCCTTTGATCACATCCAGCATCAAACCTCTCTCTTCCTTGATGATTTCCTGGTGTGTTCTTTGGGAAAACTATTCCATATGTTCAGTCCTCATAGGAAACTTTTTATCCATTTGCTGCCTCTGATTCTCACTGGAGAGGGAACCAGGACTGAAAAGAACCCAGGAACTCTCTGGGAAGAACATCTCCATCCCTCAGGAACCAAAAAATTCCTCTTCTCCTACTTTTGCCCTTCATTCGGGAATATAAATTCCCTACAAACAAAAATTTGTGGGTTTTTGGTTTGCTGTTGTTATTGTGGTTCAGGCTCATGGTGTAAACTGAGGGAATGACAGAGTTTTCCAGCAAAAATGATTTTCCAAAGCAAATCCCTTCTGCCAAATCCCATCGTGCTGGCAGGATAATGGCATGGAGCGGTGCCAGAGGGGTTTAGGGTGGATATCAGGGAAAGGTTCTTCCCCCAGAGGGTGCTGGGCACTGCCCAGGCTCCCCAGGGAATGGGCACATTCCCAAGGCTGCCAGAGCTCCAGGAACATTTGCACAACTCAGGGACAGGGTGGGATTGTTGGGATTATCCTGGGCAGGACCAGGAGCTGGACTGGATGATCCTTGTGGGAATCCTCCAGCTCAGGATTTTCCAGTCTATGATTCCCCCTGGAGTATTCCCAGTCTCCCATGTGTTCCTAAATCCACTAATCAACATGGATTTCTCTTCTGATCCCTCTTCCTTCCTCCCTTTGCTGTGTCCTGGGGATCTCCTCCTGGGCAGGAGAGGATTCCTGCAGGGCCATGTGTCTGAATTCCCAAGGGTTCAAGGCTGGAGGACGGCAGGTGGAATTCAGGTGGTGGTTTGGAGACAAGGAGGAATATGGAAGAAATTCCAGGAGGGGAGAAGAGGGATTTGTGGTGTTTGGGTGGAGAGAAAAGGGATCACAGCACGGATGTCCGGCCTTGGGTGGGCTCAGCACCTCGGGATAAGGGCCCTAATTTGGAATTGGACATGGAGATGTGTGGGAAGGTGGATTTGGGAGACAGGGAATGAGTCCAGCAAGAGTTAACTCAGCCAGCCCCCGGTGCCTCCTCTCACCCAGTGCCTCCCACACTTCCCAAATCCCAGGCTGTGCCTTCCTTATCAGCCCCCGGTGCTGACAGTTTGCCCAGGGATGTTTTCCGAGGGATATCAGTGCTCCTGCTTCCCTTCCCAAGGGCTCCTATCTCTGCCCATTTCTCAGCAGCTCTTCACTAGGGCAAGGCCCAGGCAGCGAGGCTGTGGCAGGGTTTGGAAAACAAAACCTCACTTACAAGGAAAACAGACCCAGCCTTTCTTCTGAGCCTGGTTTTTTGCAGGAATTGCAAAAAAAAAAAAAAAATATTTAAAAATTCCCAGGAATGTTGGTGTGCTGTAATTAAAGTGGAATAATGAGATGAAAGTGTTCCCTCAATCCCAGCTTTTTGACATAATAGAGGATTTGCTCTGGTGAGGATTGGGAGGATTCTGGGAATCACAGGATTATTAAAGTTGGAAAAGCCCTCTGAGCTCATGGAATCCAAACAGGAGGATTTGGGGGATTCTGGGAATCACAGGATTATCAAGGTTGGAAAAGCCCTCTGAGCTCATTGAATCCAAACAGGAGCCCAGCACTGCCAAATCCACCCAGTCCATGTCCCCAAGTGCCACATCCTTAAAAATCCTTCCAGGAATGGTGACTCTCCTTCCCTGGCCGTCCTGTTCCAATGCCTGACCACCCTTTCTGTGGGGAAATATTCCCTGAATTCCAATCCAAACTCCCTCTGGCACAACCTGGGGCTGTTTCCTCTTGTCCTGTCCGTTGTCCCCTGGGAGAAGAGACCAATCCCAGGTGGCTCCATCCTAATTATGGGATGGTAGAGAGCAGGAAGAGATCAATCCTAAATGGAAAACACTCCTGGGAACCCCAAGTGATAACACAGCTGATCAGCTGAGATCAAAGCTCTCCAGGATCAGCTGAGTCACAAACCATGGAAGATTTGCCTCAGTCTGGTTTCAGGAATCTGAGCAGGATCCAGCAATTCCAGGCAGGAATTCTCTGGGCTAAGATTGGATTCTGGATATCAGGAATGTGAGCAGGATCCAGCAATTCCAGGCAGGAATTCTCTGGGCTCAGACTGGGTTCTGGATATCAGGAATCTGAGCAGGATCCAGCAATTCCAGGCAGGAATTCTCTGGGCTAAGATTGGGTTCTGGATTTCAGGAATCTGAGCAGGATCCAGCAATTCCAGGCAGGAATTCTCTGGGCTATGACACCCCAGCAGTGGGAAGTGTGTCCACAACTGCCCCTTCCAATCCTAACAAAATAAACAGCAAGCAAGGATAACATTTAAGGAAATCTTAACAAAAGGAAATTGGATTAAAGGAATTTTTCTATCTCGTTTTTACTTTTTAAAAAGTTTTCCTTCTCAGCAAGTTGGTAATGAGGGAGTGGCAGCCCAGGAACTTCCAATGAGTCCGGTGCAAACTGGAAAAGGCTCCAATCAGTTCCATGGAGAGGGAATCGCTCCAGAGGCTTCTTCAGACAGCAAATCCAGGGAGCTGCTCTGCTCCTCACTGCAGCTTTGACACTTCCAGGGATTTATGCTGGAGGTTTTTATCCCTCTTCTCTTTGCTCCTCCAACTTCTTGAGGAGTTGGAGGTTGGGGGATGAATAAATTTGGTTTTCAGTGCCCCCATTTGGCCCTCGTTGAACACAAATCCCAATAATTCCAGCAAACCACGGACAGGACTGGAGCCTCTGGTGAGGAACTTTGAAGATTCTTGAAGAATCAAAGCTCAAAACTTTTCAGCAAGTGATGAAAAGGATGAGATGGAAACACAGAGCCACGTTTTTGACAAACCCAGTAATTCCCAGAGCTCAAAGCCAGCATTCCTGCAGAATGGAGGATTCTAAAGCAGGAATAACTCAGCTGCTGGGTGTGGCAGCACGTAAAGCTGTTGTAAAATACTCACTGAGTGTGGAGAGAGTTCACTGATCACAGCTGAGCCTCCGGACTTAAAATCAGTGCCAGAGTCAATGGAAATGGAACCATTTTCCTGGGTAATTCCGGCGTCACTGACCCAGTTTTTGTGATAATTCCAGTGTCACTGACCCGGTCGTTATCAGAATAAAAATCCAGTTGGTCAAGTCAAGGGCCACCAGTCCTGGAAATGAAAGCGTGAAATTCCGAGGTCGGAAACCTCACCAGGGACAGCAGTGACAGCAAAAATATGAGGAATGGTTTGCCAGGAGCAGGATGGAGTTTGTGGGAGAAATTGGGACTTGGCCCTGGAGAGTTTGCTCAGCTGAGCTCGGCTGTGGGGAATGGATGCAACAACGGCCTTGTTTTGCACCCCCTGCCTCCAGAAATGAGGGGAAAAAAATAAAGACCCATTAAAAAATAATTTAATTTTCTTTTTCTAACCTGATCAGGTAAAAGATTCCCTGCTCGTGGCAGGGAGGGGAATTTCATCTTTAAGGAATTTCATCTTTAAGGTCCCTTCCAACCCAAATCATGAATTCCATGATTCCATGAGTCCTAATCACTGGCAACAACAGCATCCCTTTGATTTGAATTTTGATTTTAGGGGCTTTAAGGCAACATGTTTTCAAGTGTTTATTTACTCCTGAAAGGAAAAAAATGTGATTTTTGAATAAAAACAGCAGTCTGAGAGTCAGGTAATTCCTGTAGCTGGGAATTCAGCAAATACAGGACAAAATAAAGCACCATGCACAAAAAAAAAAAACCCAAAACCTGAGAGTGATCTGGACTCTCACCTTCATGTCGGTTGTGACAGCAGAATACTTTACAGCTCCTAAACAGAAAAAAAAATAAATCAAAATAATCAGAAGACTTTGCTGTCTGAGCAGTTCTGGTTCACCAAAAGGTAGCACTCCAGTCACCTCCCGTTATTCAGAAATCACCTTTATTTCCCTCCTTTGCCTATGAAAAATCCTTTCACTCCCACCCCGAGGGATAAAATACCATTTGCACGAGGCCTTTGCTGTGCCATTTGCAGCAAAACCCTTGGTTGGCTGCCAGGCTCATAATCCCAGCCCCTGCAGAATGAAATGAAGACATTAATATCAGTTTTTATTAGGCTGGTAATAAGGCAGAGCTTAAAGCAGACGCAGGTGGAGGAGATTTGATGCCAAGGTTTTAAACACACGGCTTGAACGCGGCCAATCCCAGCTCCAGGCAACACATTTGGGAAGGGCATGTGGAATTCCTTCTTTTAGGCTGGAGGCTGCAGCCAGAATCCCAGAATTCTGGAGAATTCCAGAATCCCAGGATGGGTCAGGCTGGAAGGAACCACACTGGGATCGTCTGGAAGCCCCTCCCTGCTCCAGCAGGGCACACGGAAAGTAAAGCCATAAAATATCCACGTCTCCCCTAACAGGTAATTCGGATTATTTTCCAGGGTGTTCCTAAACCCCTCTCTGTCCCAGGGAAGAGCCCAAAGCCTTGATTCCCTTTTGAGACCTGAGGTGGTTCCAGCTGTGGGTGTCTCTGGGTCTGCACTGAAGGCACTGAGACAGCAGTTCATGTTCACACTCAGGTGTTTATTATTCCTTATCACTAAAACAGTCTCACTGCTGGGAGTTCAGCAGCTTTTCATCAGAAGGCACAAAATGGCCACAATCTCTTGTTCCAAGGGCTTTTGAGACTGAACCATCCAATTCAGAGCTGACACCTGGATTATTTTCCCTTTTAACCCCATAACTGATCCCACAGAGCCCCCAGTGCAGACTTGTCTGCCCAATTACAAAATGCCACCCAAACCCATGGAGAAGGAGGAAGAAGAAGGATGAAGAAGAAGCCCAGGATGACACCCTGTGCCCTCCATCTTGCTTCCATCCACAACATCCTAAAAACCCCAAACCCTCAATTTCTCACCCAGTGACACACCTGCACTGCTCTCTAGAATCCATTGCACACTTGTGTGGGTTCCAGTCTGTCTTGGAGTCTGGGAAACTTTCTCCATGAGTGAGGGTCAGAGTCAGAGCTGCCCTGGGGGTCAGGGCACCCCAGAGCAGGCACAGAAATATTCCCAGGGCCCTGGGTTTGCACAGACACCCTCCCTCTGGTTTTGGGAGCCCAGGGGGTGAGGATGGCACCGTCCCCCCTGGGGCTGCCCCGACTCGCTGCCCTCTCCTTCTGGGTTATCTGCAGGTCATGGGAACCACCAGGGACATTCCAAACCCACCAGGTTTGAATCCCTCAATCCCTGCAGGGAAGGATTTGGCCAAGAGGAATTGTCACAGCCCCCTAATCTCCACTTGTGAGGTTGATTGGGGCTCCTGTTTCCACTGCTCCCGAGGTGCCATTGTCACTGTGGGACCAGGTCATGGGATTTCTGTCACACCCCGCACACTTCATGTGTCACGGAAACGGGCTCCACCATCTCCTCCCAGCCCCTCCTTCCTTGGGTTTTATTTTTTCCTTCTTTCCTCCCCCTCCTCCTTCTCCTTCTGCTTCCCCTCAGCTCCTTTTAGCTCAGGTTTTAAATAGAAACACCCTCAGCACATCCCCAGGCCAGGAGAAATTGTTTCAGGGGTTGGAGATGGAGCTTCCCAGATCAAGGGCCATTTCTGGCAGGGAATGGTCCTTTTTTCCAGGGAATGACTGTTTTTTTTCCAGGGAATTCTTCAGGCCCAAGCAGGCTCTTCTGCCTGGGAGCAGAACAAGCAGTTTAATTTGGGAAGTCCATTCTAGGAAGCACCTTTGGGAGGAAAGCTGTTGCAAGCATCAAGAGAGGGATGAAGCTGCTCAGGTTGAGGGTTTATGTGCCCAGGGCTGCTTCTGTCAGCTCAGCACAGCCCGTCTGAGCTGGGTGGGCAAGAGAATCACAGAATTCCAGAATCACTGAGGCTGGAAAAGATCTCCAGGATCAAGGAGTCCAACCAGTGCCCAATGCCCACCTTGTCCCCAGCCCTGAGCACTGAGTGGCCTCTCCAGGAATTCCTTGGACACCTCCAGTGTTGAGATAAGGCACGAAATGATGACACAGACACTGCTGCTCTCGAGGGGAACAAAAAAAAGGGGACCTTTATTTTCTGACTCCAGCATTTATAGTTTTCCAAAGGTGACAGTGGATTGGAGGGTGACAGTGCCACCTCTCCAATGCCACTGGACAGACCAAGGGTCCATCAATTCTCTCCACCTCCATGAAAGAATGCAAAACATAGGTTATTTACAGAATTGTGTGTGAGAAAGTTTGTTGAGAGAATATAAACATCAGAAGGCTTTACAAAGTTTTACAAAATCAGGGCGACACTCCAGGGATGGGGATTCCCAACCTCCCTGGGCAATTCCAATGTCTAACAACCATTTCCAGGAAGGAATTCCTCCTGGTGTCCAACCTGAGCCTCCCCTGGCCTTTCTGTCTCCTCCTGGGAGCACAGCCTGACCCCCCCCGGCTGTCCCCTCCTGTCAGGAGCTGTGCTGAGCCACAAGGTCCCCCCAAGCCTCCTTCCCTCCAGGCTGAACATTCCCAGCTCCCTCAGCTGCTCCTCACAGGACTGAGTCTCCAAAGTTGTGCCCTGAGGTGCAAAACAGCCGAGGAATGACCAGAAGATTCCCCTGAAAGCACTGTTGGAAATGATGGAGATTCTCATTTTGGCTCTGCCAGTGACCTTTCGTGACAGCTGAGAAGTTGGATCAGTGCTGTTTTCGTGTTCTCCATAAGGACATGAAGTGGGAATGGCCTGAAACTGAAGGAGGGGAGGGTTAAATGGGATTTGGGAAGGAATTCCTGGCTGGGAGAGTTGGGAGGCCCTGGCACAGGTTCCCAGAGAAGCTGTGGCTGCACCTGGATCCCTGGAAGTGTCCGAGGCCAGGCTGGGCTTGGAGCAGCCTGGGACAGTGGGACACATCCCTGCCCATGGCAGGGGGTGGCACTGGATCGGCTTTGAGGTCTCTTCCAACCCAAACCATTCCAGGATTCCACGAATTTCACATCCCTGCTGTCTGTTTTACTTCTTTTTTAAAACAATCCACTCATTCTGCTCCCCTGTATGCTTTGTTACCCTCCCTGTAAGGATCCTTCCAATAAAGAACCATGGTTTGTCCCCCACCTCCTTCAAGGAGGTTCGAAATCCCAGGACCTTCTGCCAGGTGGAAAATTCCGGCGATGGACAGAACAATCTGACTTGGCAAAACATAAATAAACTTTCTGCTTTCTACCTGAGCAAGAGCTGGCACAGATTAATGCTCTCAATGGGCTTTTGCTGGAGAAGAAGCCATAACAATTAAACATAAGAAGAAAAAAGGAAAAGAGAAAATGTTGGGATTCACTTGGTTTATCTCCTTTCTCTTTGTGCTCCTGTGTTTTTCCTCTCCATCCCTATTAGCTGGGATCTGTTGAATTCCAGACTTTCCACGATGTTGCTGTGCTTTCTGTGTTGTGTTTTCTGAAGCCATTGAGTTCAGAGGGAAGTAATTCAATTCTTTATGTGCTTGGCTGGGCTAGATTTGGTCTATCATGAAATGGAAAATATTCCTCCTCCTCCCACTTGGAAGCAGGAGAGAGCAGGAATCTACTGGTGTTTTTTAAACCAGTTTTTTGGCCCAGTATGACTAAAGACCCCAAAATGAAATATCCCCAAGCTTTAATTGCTGTTTCATGTCATGAGCTGAGCAGTTCTTCTCCACTACCCTCATTGTTGTCTTCCTTGTCTATACAAATACCAAAACCTTGAAAATCCTAAAATCCTAAATAATACCTATGCTTTGAAAATCCTAAAATCCCAAACACCTACACCTTGAAAAATCCTAAAATCCAGCTCTGCAATTGGTGCTGTGACCACTGAAATGGTTACGAGACAGAAAATTAAACAGAGAAGGTGGTGCTGATACAAACAGACCGTGATCCCTGCAGAAATCCAGTTTTAGGGAGGTTTAGGTTGGATGTTAGGGAATATCCTTCCTGGGAAGGGCTGTCCAGGCCTCCACAGCCTGCTCAGGGCAGTGGTGGAGCTCCCATCCCTGAAGGAATTAAAAAGATGTGTGGAGATGGTTTAGTGGTGGCCTTGGCTGTGCCGGGGGAACGGTTGGACCTGATGATCCCAAAGTTCTTGTCCAGCTTGATGATCCCAAAGGAAGATTTCCAACCGAAACGATTCCATGAGGAGCTCCCAGCCATACATTTAATGACAATCAAAGAGCAAGGAAGAGTGAGGAGTGAGCTGGGCACTGGTGCCCCTTCCTGAGATTGGGAAATAAATGACAAAAGGAGGAAAACACCAATAAAAACGTTCCCCGTTGAGAGTGGGTTTTTTGACCCTGACTTTTTGACCCCAAATTTACAAATTTCTGGGTGCAGGTGTAGCACCAAAGCTGCCCCAAACTCTGCAGCACTGTTCTGGGACAATTTTGGGGTTGGATGTTGCTGGATAACATCCAAAAAATCTGGATGGAAATGAAATGGTCTTGAGGCACAGACAATGTCCTGGTGATGTCCTTAGGGTCCCGGAAGGGTTGGGAAAACCGTCATGGAAAGCAATGCATGCCTGGAGCAGTTTTGTCTTTCATTCCATCACAGAATCCTGGAACTGGAAGGGACATCAGGGATCATCCAGTTCCAGCCCTGTTCCCTGGGCAGGGACACCTCCCACTGGCCAGGCTGCTCAGAGCTCTGTCCTCTATCCCTTAAATTTGGCAGCCAAATCCAGAGCAAGTATGGAGTTCGGCTGTCTGTCTCTGCTCCCACACACCCAGGGTGGTTCTGGCAGGATGGGTCTCAAAAGATGAGTCTGGACTCTGGGTTTTTTGGTCTTCAGAATTGTTTATTGTTTCTTACCTACAAAGTCCCTTCTCTGCCCGACCTGGATCTGACCAGCAGGGCAGCCAAAGGCACTCTGACCACCCCCAAGGCGGGCACATCTTTTATAACAAAAACTCCGGATATCAGATTTACCTTTTATCCCCCATACCTGTCACCCTCGTCACCAAGTGCACCCTCACCCCAGACCAATCCCCAAGTGCCAACACCACAGTAGCAGATGGATGACAAGGAGAAGAAAGAAGAGCCTTGTGACACGCCCTGATTGCTCCATCTTGTCTCCACAACCCCCCTGTACCCAAACCCCAAAATCTGGGATTTACCCTATAATTGTGTCTTCCCTCCACCATTCCCACCCCAGTGATTCCCACAGGTTCCATCTCCTCATACACAGGTGGCACATCCCTAGATGGATCAAAATCCATCCACCAAGTGCTTCTGGCAACATTCCAAGGCTCCCGAGCCCCCCAAGGGTTCTCTCGGTAGCTCTGGACATCAGGAGGGATGGGCTGAGTTCCCACAAGCAAGCCCTCGTTTGGCATCACCCTGGGCCACAGCAGGGAGCAAATCTGGGGCTACACTAATTTTGGGGCTCAGTTTCAGCCTCTCCCCTCATTTCACCTCATGGATGCATAAATGGGAGCTGGGAATGGGGCTGGGAGTTGGGAATGGGAGCAGCCATTGGAACCAGTTCTTCCTCTGGTAAAATCCCCACTTGCAGCAGGTTCTGGAGCATGGAAAGCTTCGTCCTCCATTCACCAAAGCCAAGCTGGGCTGTCTCTGCAGCCAGGGAATGGTTTGTGCACCAAAAAACCAGGAAAAAGCATGGAGGTATTTGTGTGTGCTTAAAACCCTTCTCCAAACATCCGGCCCTGGAAAAGGATCCGAGTCCTGCCCACAGCAAAGCAGATTTTCCACGAATCCGTTCGATCCCAAAGATGAGAAACGTATGGGGGAGCTGATGTTTCTCTTTTCCTGGGAGGGGGAGAAAACCAGCCCAGAATTCATCTACCAAATGATCAGGATAATTACAAGATAAATACAAAGCCGCCCGTTGGCAAACACGGCCGTTCAAGGGATATTTCCCACTGATAACTCCGGGACCGCTGGGATAACGGAGTGGATTAACAAGGAACAAACCACCACAGAGCTCACGTGACCCTCTGTGGCTGTCTCCTTGTAGAGAAAGGCTCCACATTTGCTTTGAATTATTCTGTGCATGGCCTGAAAATAAAAAAAAAAGTGGTTTCTTTCCCCCCCCTTTTTTTTTTAATGCATTGTTTTCTACGTGTTTCATATTCTTTTATGTTTCTTTCTGGGAATGCTTAATCCGTCCCCGTGTTCTCCAGTCCTGTTCCAGCAGGACAGGAATGGGCTGCTGAATTTACCTTTTTAAATTCAATTTATAGCCAGGCAACAAATATTCCTCTCTCCACCGCTCATGGCAAAGCAGCGTTCCTGCAGTAGGGAATTATGGATAAAATCCAGGGTTATTTTATTTGCCTCGCCCTGGCTGCAGAGCCTTCTCCTCCTTGACAGCTCTCACATCTTCTCATTTACATTTAATCTCCAAAAATGCAGCAACTTTTGTCACGCATTTTATAGGCATCAATAAAATGCGGGTGTTTTGCAGCCTGAATTTAAATATTCACATAAAGGTGCCGTTAGTGCTGAATTTCATCTCTTTGCATAATTGATTCCTGCACCTCTGGGATGTCCCTGCTGCTCCGGAGGTTTTAAAGGTGATGCAGTTTGGGGAATTCATGGATCTCACTTTGTTTCTACCCCTCAGGGCAGTTTGAGGCATAATTATAAAAATTTTTTGATTTTTCCAGCCCCTTCCCCTATCCACTGAACTTCCCTTCTCATTCCTACCCAGTTAGTCCAAGTGTTAAGAACATGGGGATGGGAATAATTATCCTTTAATTATCCTCCTCCTAACCACAATAAACAATTCCAGGAGAAATGTCTGGCGAATAAGGAAATCAGAAAGCTCATCTTTTCCAGAGATCCACTCAGGACATGATCCCACAGGGTCCATTCTCCACTCAACATTCCCTTTGCTATTGGAAGCCCTTCTAAAAATCATGCAACACCTCAAACCCAAGACAAAGCAAAAATTTGGGATAAAACTCCAAGATTTCCTTCCCAGTTTGCCATGGGTTTATATTTCAGGAATAAAAACGTGGATATTGCTTGGAACTGCATTTGTCCCCTGTCCTGGCTTCTCCCAGGAAACATTTTCCAACCAGAGACAATAATCTGGACTGAAAAGAAACAAACAAACAAAAAAGGGGGATCTAATAATTTATTAAACAATGATACTAATTTTGAACTTGCTCCAGGGGAGGTTCGGGTCAGATACTGTGGAAAAATTCCTGATTGAAAATTCCTGATTGGGAGAGGCTTCCCAAGGAAGCAGTGGGGTCTCCATCCCTGGAGGTGTTCAGCATTTGGTGACCCCTTTTAGTGGCTCTGCTGGTGCTGGATGGAAGGTTGGACTTGATGATCTTGGAGGTCTTTTCCATCCTTAACAATTCCCTGATTTTGGATGGCAGCTCAGAAGGACACAGGACCACAGGATCTTGGTCTTATCCAAACACACCCTGCAGAGGATTCCAAAGGCACCAGGCACCCAGCGCAGGGAGGAATTCCTGATTTTAGTGATGTCAGCAAACTCAGGGATCATGGGATCCATCCATGCTGGGAATTTCCTTGTTGAACCAGGGTGTGATTTCACCTGGAAAAGTTCATCTTAGAAGCAGGTGCTGAGCTGTCCAAGCCAGTTCCAAGGATCTGAGGATTAAAGTTTCAGCTGCTTGAGGATATTCTGTGTGTTTGGATAAAAAAATTATTTCTAATCGGCATTTCTGATCTCCGCCCTTCTTTTGAGACACAACAGAATACACTTAGAGAGGTTTGGCACAGCAATTAAATTAATTTGTTATGAAGCCAGGGGCACAACCTCTAATCTCTCACGGGACTCATTCCAAAGATTTTCCTCAGCTACAAACGAATGCCCAGCCCTTGGAATTGGGTGGCCAATAATGGTGGCCAGAAACTTCAGAAACTTTGGCGAGCCTGGAGATCAGTTTATATCTCCTCTCCTTGCTAATTCATCCTGGGAATCAGGCATGGCACGTGGGATTCCATCTGTTTCCACAGGATGAAATCCAAATCTCCAGTTCTGTGGTGAAAATCAAACCATGGAAGGCTGTGGGAGAAGCTGGAGAAAGAAACAAACTCTCCAACTTCTTTTACTGTATTCCAGATTTCTGCAGACTTTTAGGAGGATTAGAAATGTGGTTTTGGGAAGGGCAATTTCAGAGGCATCTGCTGTTATCAGAACCAACAAATCATGGAAATGTTATTTGAAGAGACAAGCCAAGGACTCAAAATCCCAGGTGGGACAGGACTAGAGCCAGCTGTGGATCAGGTCAGGCTCGGTTGTGCCTTGCACACCTGGGAGGATGAATGTTCCAGAGCTTCTCCTGAGTAACAGGGACCCTGCTTGAGCAGGACCTCCAGTGCTCCTGATGCCTCAGATTTGGCTTTTATATTTTCAGATTCTGTGCTGCTTTAGTGTGTGGGTCTGAGCTTTCCATCAGGGCATGGTGAGCTCTGTGCACAGAGCAGGGAGACAAAACAATTCCTGCTCCAGCTGGGCACCAAGGACAAATGAGCCCAATCTCAGGCCAGGAGCACAAACCCCGTGGGCTGGAGAGAGAAAAACAAGCAGGGTGGGAGTGCCTGGGCTAAAGCTGGGCTGGGACAATGAACTGCAAGGTGGGAATGGAGCAGAGCTGATCCCAGGGAGAGACCCCGGGAGCGCTGGTGCATTTTGGGGCCATTTTGGGTCATCTTGGGTGCAGCCCTGGCTGGGCTCTGCTGCTGCCCAAGGTGCATCCATGGAGGAGATCCTTGGAATCAATCCCTGCTTTATCCTTTAGCTCTGTCCAGCTTCTGCTCTAGGCCAGCCTGCACAAGGCATCAGTCTCTTCCAATGTTATCCATGGGATGTGTGATTCCCTGGAATTTGCCACATTCTGGTGTGGTTTGCCTGATTTACAGTGGGTGGCTCTCAGGTTTATTCCCTTCCTGGGTTCCCCTCGGCACTCACCGTTTTCCTCAGCTCCTGCTCCAAGTTTTGCCTTTCCAGTCTATACCCAAACCCCAAAATGTTTCTAACTGAATACAAAGTTAAAAGTTTGCATTTATTCCTCTCTCTGTCTTACAAAACCACGGAGTTCAGGTGTCTTTTGTCCCACCAAATCCCCAAGGATTTCAGTATGGAAAAACAAAAGTCTTCTTCCTTCCCAAAGGCCTCGGTCTTTTATGACCAAAGCCTCGCCTAAGTACCTTGGAAAATTTGATCCCAGCTTCACATAAACCTGAGATCAGCCCTGATATAATTCCGAGGCCAAGGGAATGAGGAAATAAGGGGATTTTTCTGTTTGGAAGGAGAAGGGGGGGATGGGAGAAGAGGACAATTAAATGGGAATTATTTGGCTCTGTGTTGGTCCCGAGGGACCGCTCTGATTCCATAATCTAACTTAAACGTTGACCTTTGCGTTGTCAGTGTAAAACCCAAACATATTAAACATGGCCTGGGGTTCCTGTACAAGATACTACAAATTGAGGAAGAGAGGGAGAGGGGTGGAATATCCTGGAGCCAAAGGAAAGACCTGATTGATAGATGAGGCCCTGGGGAGGGCGGTGTTAAGATTTCCTGTCTTTTCTGAAAACCTTAAAAAAAAAAAAAAGAAAGAAGGAGATTTCTCATTTATGTGTGGTTGATGCATTCAGGTTTCTGTTTTCCTGATTTTTTTTTTTTTTTTTTTTTTAGGAAAGAGTGGGGGGGAAATCCCACTGCAATTTTGATTGGGAATCTTGCCAGGGTTCTGTCATCACCAGGAAAATGGTTCCTTCAGCAGACACATCTGGGCAACTTCACGCCCGTTCCTGATGGGAGCTGTCAAATCCTGTCCTGGAGAGCAGCGGGAATGGCTCCCCATTCCCAGAGGGAAAAAAAGAGGAAAATTTGCTTTTGTTGAACTGGAAAGTGGGTGGACTGGGAGGAGGACAGATAATTTCTTAGAGACAACACCTTCACTGCTCATCTCTTTGTGGCACTGGGGTGTTTTCCTGATTTTCCCATCTTCTACCACAACTCCCTTTTCCTGTTTTCTTCATTCTAAACCTGGAATCCCTTAAAAAATAATTTAAAAATTAAAATATTTCTTGACCTCTTAATGTAATTGTGTGTTCTGTGTCCAAGCCGAGGCGCAAGGAGACACGAGGTAAATAAACATAAACTGTGGAATATGTATGGATGTGGACACAAACACGCAAACACATTGTGGGGCAGAATGTCACAATTTGTGTGTAAATCGTGTGACCACATCAGAGAGCAGCCCTTGGAAGGAGTTGTTCTTGGAAGGACCTGTGGAGATCAGCTGAGGCTGCCCCAGGCAGGAATGGGAAAAATTTTCCCAATCCTTCCGAAGCAGATGGGAAAGGCTGCCGGGAGTTGGTGCCAACTCTTGATGGATACAAACATGGAAGCAGAGATGAACCAAAGTTTCCCAGATTTTCTGCAGGTTTGGGGAAATAACTTTGAGTTTCCTGGCTGCAAGCAAGGGACAAACAGGGCTGCCAGGTCCTTGCTCCCTCCTCTTGCCTCTCCTGAAAGATCCCTGGATGAAGCCTAGGGAAGGAGAAGAGCCTGGCTCTTGTGAGCCACAGGTTTTATTGATCCCTCAAATCCAGAGGAAGAAAACAAACCTTGGAGAGACCACGAGGGAGGACCAGGATCATCCACTGCTCCCGAGCCCCAAGGATTCATGGAGCCCTGGATGATTTTGAAGAAGCTTCTGGCAAAATCCTCCAGGAAACTTCGTCCTCCCTTCGTCATTTTTATCGCTGCTGCTGCCTCCTTCAATATTAAATGGAGATGAGTTATTGGGGAAAGTTTGAAAGCCTGGGGAAGCCTGTGGGGATCCTTGCCTGGGATTTTTGGGATTGAGCCATAATCCTTTCCAGGACAGAGCTTTTCCATGAAGCACCAGCATGGGAATTAAGCTGCATTTTTGAAGTGTTTCAGAATATCCCCAATAAAACGGACAAATTCCAGCAGCATTGCAGATAAACTAAACTCTGTCCCAGGCTGCTGGAGCTCCTAAAATTCCTTCTTGGATATTCCACAGCAGCCATAACTGGGATTATTGCCCTTGTAAGTTATTTTTCCCATCATTTATTACGGTGCACTTGGGGTCCATAAAGCCATATTGCAATAAACTATGGAAAAATAAAATCATAAAAATACCTCCAAAAAAAACCCCTAGGACATAAAATGTACAGGAAGAAGAAAGAGTTCTGCCATTGGGAAAAAAAAAAATGAAATAGGAGATGAATTTTAAAAAGCACATTATTAGAAAATAGCTCCTTAAACTGGAATTTTAATTATTACATTATTCATTAATATTGATGGGAAATGGTATCAAAAGTTATCAAAATCATACATAAATAGTAATAATAATAATGGTATAGAATGATAATACCAGTATATAACAATACTATGTATAATAGTATATAGTAATAATAATCATACAATAGAAATATATATGCTATTAATAATGTACTATTTTATAATAGATAATAATTTATTATTGATAATAATAATGATTCTTCTTCTAAGGTACGAAAACAGTGTAAGAAGTTGAATATTTCCACTCTCAGATTTCCAAAAATAACTTTATGTTAAGTAACTTTGTAAATAATTAATAATCCTGCCCTATTTTCCAGCTTTTGAAGGGCCTCCTGGGAAGTTTTAATTCACTCAAGTTCGGTGTGTAAATTTTTATTTCATTTTATTTTTTCTGATATTTATTGTCTTGGACTATTACAGTGTTGGAGGCGGGTGAGAAAATTTCCAAAGTGAATCCCAAATATCTCCATGTCTGATGTAACATCTAAGCCAAGGACTTCTTTTTGCTCTTCCCTGATAAGTAGAACATAAATAGCTAAGGAATAAATTCCTGGAAAAGAGTGGATTGTCCCCCCCCACACAGAGGTGGAACCCTCAGTCAACCAACCCCCAAAAGACAAACCCCTGTTATGGGCATTGTTCCAAATTTTCTGTGCAATATTCCATTGAAATGAGAAGATCCTGGAATAAGTGACAGCCTTGGAGAAGGCAGCAGTGGCCACGGAGCCTTTAAAGCCGGATTTTGTCTCAAAGTTCAGGAAAATAATCAGCTTTGGTTGTTCCCTCCCAGATTTCCTGGGAAGAAATCAAGAAACCTCTGGCAGACTTCAAGCGTTGTCTGCATATTAAAAAACAAAGAGCATTTTTGATATTCCCATAAAGAGCATTTTTGTATTCTCACAAATTTCTCTGGGAATGAGAAAAATAAATGTTCCTCACCTGAGCGTGCACAAACTGGACCTGGAGTCAGCCAAAGGAAAATTCCTGGTGGGTGCTGAATGAGAAAAACTGGGATTTTCTACTCTGCATGAAGATTTTGGGAGGTCAGGGCAGGAGAGAAGATGATTTTATTATTATTTTGTTATTTATTCACCAATACAGGCATGGATTTAATCACCAAAAGCTTGATGATTGTTTAATTTCAATGGCAATGACTTCCTCCAAGGAGAAATTACCTTTAGTGGGGATCCGTGCCTGCCTTGCTGGAGGATTTGTTGGATTTGTTATCCCACCACCAACCCAGTGTGATCCAGTGGAATTTATATAGGAGACGATCCCAAACTTTAACTGGAATAAACCCATTTTGCAAAGCCAAGGCTGGTAGGAAAACCTCTGTGTGTGCTAGAGAAATCTCTTTGTCTGAAATATCCGGGAGCTGAAACTCAAATCAAACTCCTTTTGATTTTTGGGATGGACCGGAGGATTTTTAGGATCCCATATTTGTTTCTTTATGAACTCCAGGCCGATCATCTGAAATTTTTGGAAGCTCTCAGGTGGTTTGATCTTGAAGTGGTGAAGCTTCACATGGAATTTTCTACTCTTGGGAGCCAATATTCAAAATATTTCACTCTTGTCGAATTTAAACTCGGATAAAATCCTTGCTTCAGCCTTCAGTGGCAAAAGCAGATTATTTTACCATAATTCAGATTAAAACTTCTGAGTCCATTTGAATTTGCTGCTCCGTTCAGTGGTTGTTACAAAGCCTGGTTCTGACTTTTATGGAGACATTTTCCTGCAAAGAAAGGGAATCTTTGAGCACACCAATTATGGGATTAAGCCTGGAAATCCCTAAATTGAAAATCTGGAGGGTCATGGTTGCCCTCAGCCCTCCTTTGGGTTCATCAGTGGCGCTGTGTCATGGATAATTTTCCCTTTTTTCAACACCGTACCAAATTCCGTTAAAAAATGCATTTTTGGAGAATGTCCAAATTCAAATACTCACCTGCCTGAGCGTTTAAATTCATTTTTTTTTCCCCAGGCGGGGAGATGTCTGAGCTGAGCTCTGAAGCCCCTGAGCAAAGCAGGAGCCCCCAGCTCATCCCAGCACCTGCAAATTCCAAACCCAGGGAATTGGAAACTACGGAACTTTTCCATCGTTTCCAAACTAACTCCAGCCCTGCCAATGGAAAACTTTGGATTGAGTCAGTGGATTTTTGACCAAAAAAAAACCCAGAGCTCTCCTCAGCTGAGAGCTGCTCTGACCCCCAGGTGAACTTCACGCCCTGGTTGAAACCTCTCCACTTGCCACAAGCGCCTGCCCACCCCGGCTTTGCTCAGCTCCAGCGCGGAATTCCCGCTTCCAAAGGGTCAGGAAGAGAAGCTGTGCGGTTTTCCAGCTGCTGCCCGGTGCTGGGTTCAACCTTTGAGGGCCCCGTGCTGGAAATTCATCGCCGCTGAATCACACCCATGAGCTCAGCTCCTGCAAGACTTAACAGCTGTGGAATTTCTCAAGGAAATTCTGGAGTCTCCATCATTTTTTGTCATTTTTAACTGGGGGGGAATTAGGGCTGCTATTCCACTGTTGGACCATCCCAGGATCTTCTCCCAGTTTCCCTGTGCTGAATTTAGGGGCAGCTTGGCATTTGCTGCTCTCAAAGATCTATGAAAATATTGATTAATTAAATAAATTTACACTTCCATATTCATTAACCCTCGTTTCCATATGTGATTACAACAATTTCCTAAACTATCACTTTCCAATCCAACTAATTAGTCAAAAATATCAACAATAATTGCTAGAAACAAGAATTTTATTTCCAATGGACATCGAATCTCTAATGGAGACACGGAGATTAAACCCTGCAATTTGTTACTATTTTTTACTTCACTTTTTCTTCTCTTTTCAGCCGTTTCTCCTGTCAAGCTGCATTCCTGGTGACTGCTGACATTCCTGCAAAACCTAAATTGGAGCTGATCTTTAACACTCTCTATCCAGGTGAATTGCACTGGGAAGAAATCAAAAGGAAGATTTTCTGGAATGCTTCAGGTGAAGGAAAACTCTCAGCATCCCTTTCTTAAAATCTTCTCCTGACAATTCCTGCAGCTTTGCCCTTCAGTCAGGAGATAAATGCCTCTTCCACTTCTCCTCCTTTGTGATCCAAGCTGAGCCCCACATCCCTCTGTGGCCAATTATCCTCTAATTATCCCCTTCACTCCCAGTCCTTGGAATTCTGAGGCTCTTTGAATGCAAAGCTTTGAATATTGAAATATTTTGGTGAAGCCTGTGGGTCCTCCAGCTCCACTTCAGAAGGATGCAGGTTTTCCAGAGGTCCTGTGCCGTGGGTGGGATCCCTGTGCTGATGTCTCCATTAATCTGGAGTTCCATACGTTTATTTGGGGAACCACAACCTGTCTGAAGTGAGGTTAATTTCTGCCCAGGCCAAAATTCAGGCCATCAGCTCACAGATAACTGGTTTGGGCTCACCTGTGTTATTCCTCATGGTCCACCTGGCTACACTGAGTAGTTTCCCAAGGATTATAATGGGAATTTTTGTGTCCAGCTCAGAAGAACTTGCCAGCACTGAAAACTGGTCTTAGGGCTCTGAACAGACATCTGAATTCCATCTGAAACACTCCCAATTCATTTCTCCCTCTCTGTGCTCCTTCCCATTGACATCTGTATCTAACCAGTAAATCCTGAAGCTGATCAAATCCTCCTCTGGATGGACCTGTCTCGCTTTATTGGCTCTAAGAAACCCAGAAAACTGGTCCAGCCTCAAAATTTGACTTTTAGTGGGCTGAGATTACTGAAATTCCACCTTAAACACACAGGGATGTTGTGAGCATTAGTTCATATTTTATCAATAACCATCTGCAGCTGAACTCCGGGGGAAATTTACATGGAAGGGCTTGGAGATTTATGGATATGTGGGTGAAGGGTCGTAAAACGCACGTGGGTTTGCGTATTTTAAACTCTCTGTCTGTGCACATATTTATCTGTACCTGTGTATTTATCCAGGCCAAGAGGGATGAATACTTTCCCTATGGTGCATTCCCTGGAATGAGAATGTTTCAGAGCCGGTGGGATTTGTCAGGCCCGTCTGGCCTGGTGTTAAACGCAAGATCAGATGGAGATGCAGGGCAACACCAGCAGAAATGTTGTGTTTGATGCAGCTCGTTTCACCATTCCTGTCTGCGGGCAGCGATGACACCTGTGCAGACAGCTGGGAGGGGAGGGATGGGATAAACGAGGGACTGAGAGGTGGGGGGCTTTGGGATGTGATAAACGAGGGACTGAGAGGTGGGGGGCTTTGGGATGGGATAAACGAGGGACTGAGAGGTGGGGGGCTTTGGGATGTGATAAACGAGGGACTGAGAGCTGGGGAGCTTTGGGGAGGGATGGGATAAACGAGGGACTGAGAGGTGGGGGGCTTTGGTGGAGAGGCGAGTGGGGATGGATTGAACATGAGGGACTGAGAGGTGGGGAGCTTTGGGATGGGATAAACGAGGGACTGAGAGGTGGGGGGCTTTGGGATGTGATAAATGAGGGACTGAGAGCTGGGGAGCTTTGGGGAGGGATGGGATAAACGAGGGACTGAGAGGTGGGGAGCTTTGGGATGGGATAAACGAGGGACTGAGAGGTGGGGAGCTTTGGGGAGGGATGTGATAAACAAGGGACTGAGAGCTGGGGAGCTTTGGGATGTGATAAACGAGGGACTGAGAGGTGGGGAGCTTTGGGGAGGGATGGGATAAACGAGGGACTGAGAGGTGGGGAGCTTTGGGGAGGGATGGGATAAACGAGGGACTGAGAGGTGGGGAGCTTTGGCTCCTCGCGCTCCCACTGACTCACCCCGCCCCAGCGGCCAGGCCAGAAGCCTTCCATAAAAACATGAGCAGCAGCAGAGGCTGGGAGCAGCCCAGGACTCAGGGCTGCTATTTTTTTGGTGCTTCTCGTGGCCTGGATGGTTGGGAATTGGTGCCAGATGTGCTGCATCTGCTCCTTGCAGCAAGGGGAACCTTTTCCAGCGGGTGTTTCTCATTATCCCAACATTAATTTTTCCCTGTCCTACCCACAAACAGTCACACAACTTCACTGAGGCCTGCCGAAGGTCAGTCCAGTGTGGAAAACATCTCCAAAGGTCAACCAAGTTCTGCCACACTGATCTTGTTTGGGAATCCAGAGGTTCTTAGGGAAGGGTTAGGAAAAGCAAGGACTTGGAGGGTGTGGAGACATTCCCCAAACTCAGCCCTTAATCCTGGGCTCATCCCAGCTGTGAGATGCTTCCCAAACCCAGTCTAAATCCCTGATCCTAGACTCATCCCAGCTGTGAGACTCTTCCTAAACTCAGCCCTAAATCCTGGATCCTGGGCTCATCTCATCTGTAAGATACTTCCTAAACTCAGTCCTAATCCCTGATTCTCTTCTCATCTCATCTCATCTCATCTCATCTCATCTCATCTCATCTCATCTCATCTCATCTCATCTCATCTCATCTCATCTCATCTCATCTCATCTCATCTCATCATCTCTGAGACACTTCTTAAACTCAGCCTTAAATCCCTGATCCTGGGCTCATTCCATCTGTAAACAGGATAAAAACCCACCACCTTTCCCTGGTTAAAATGAAAGATGATCAAAGCACGAGCTCTCTCTTAAATGTCTGTGTGGAGTCACACGTGAGCAGGTGTGTCTGTGAAGTGCTACATTCATATTTTTA
Organism: Serinus canaria; assembly: GCF_022539315.1. NCBI lineage: Eukaryota > Metazoa > Chordata > Aves > Passeriformes > Fringillidae > Serinus > Serinus canaria. The sequence goes on from NC_066315.1 coordinate 1,678,494, forward strand.
TATATCTATTTAAATATCTATAAAATTAATTTTATATGTAGGTCTATTTCTATTTCTATTTCTATTTCTATTTCTATTTCTATTTCTATTTCTATTTCTATTTCTATTTCTATTTCTATTTACATGTATAATATATTATCTTTGTATGTATATTTAATATTATTTTAATTTTAATTTTAATTTTCATTTTAATTTTCATTTAAATTATTTTTTTATTTTCATTTTTATTTTTATTTTCATTTTTATTTTTGGATAGTTATAAAGCAATTTGTGTGGGGCCTCCTAGGAAGCAACCTCCCTTCTAAACAAGCACTACTTAGTGACTTCTTACGTCACACTGACTTCACTGGGACATCTTCCAACACCCTCAAAAATTCAAAATATGGGGTTTTTTTTGTGATTTCTAGACAGAAAAATCTGTGTTAAAAGTTCCTGAGCAGCAGGGCAGACAATGTGGGAGCAGTGACTGCTGTCCCAGGGGGGCTGTTTCTCCGCAGGATATTTGGGGTGAGGAGTGACAAGCGGAGGACGCCCCAGGTCACCGTTGTCTCCCGCAGCGTTATCTCCGCGCTGCATCCGCGGGGTTGGAACTCAGGACACCCCTCTGGTGACCCCTGCCAGGGGGCTCAGAGACCCTGGCACACAGCCCAGAACACCAGTGGGTTTGATTACAAACCATGGAGCAAATTGCCACCTTTACATGAAGAGATAAAAGCCATGGCAGGTTAAATAGTGTAAGAATAAAGTACTCACAGGGTGTAAATGTAGGTTTTGGGATTTTTAGTATGAGGGGTTTTGGGGCCAAGATGGAGGGATTTGGGTGTGTCTAGCCTTTTTTTTCTTCTTCTTCTTCTTCTTCTTCTCTTCTTCTTCTCTCTTCTTCTTTCTCTTCTCTCTTCTCTTCTTCTTCTCTCCTTCTTCTCCTCTTCTTTCTTCCTTCTTCTTCTTCTTCTTCTCCCTTCTCCTCTTCTCCTTCTCCTTCTCCTTCTTCTCCTTCTCCTTCTCTTCTTCTCCTTCTCCTTCTCCTTCTCCCTTCTCCTTCTCCTTCTTCCTTCTCCTTCTCCTTCTCCTTCTCCTTCTCCTTCTCCTTCTCCTTCTCCTTCTCCTTTATCTCCTTCTCCTTCTCCTTCTCCTTCTCCTTCTCCTTCTCCTTCTCCTTCTCCTTCTCCTTCTCCTTCTCCTTCCTCCTCTCTCCTTCTCCTTCTCCTTCTCCTTCTCTTCTTCTTCTTCTTCTTCTTCTCTACCTCCATCTTCACTGGTGATGTTGGCACTTTTAGCTTGGTTTAGAGTAGAAGCTCACTGTCTAACACAGGTGATGGGCACTGGAAAGTGACTGTAAACATGTCACATGTCGTTTTTAGTATACAAAGATAACACCGCCCCTGGGGCAGGCAGAGTGCCTCTGGCTGTCCTGCTGAGCGGACCTCGGCTGGGCAGGAAGAAAATTTTATAGATAAGATACAATAAACAACCTTGAGACTGAGAAATGAAGAGCTTCGAGTGATCCTTTGAACGCGCGGGCTGAAACAGAGACTTTTAACACAAGTTGGGGTCGCAAACCCTGTGGCTGTCCGACACCGGGGCCAGCAGATGGGCACCCTGATCCCACTGTCGAGAGCAGGGAGTGAAATCCCAGCCAGCAAAAAGATGCTTTAAGTAAGTAACAAGCAAATATATTACAGTAAAGCACCAAAAACCAGAGGAGATAATAAATGATGGGTAGTCGTTTAGTAACGAGTAGTTAATAAAGAGTTACGAAGGTTTTTTTAGGTGAACCAAGAGGGGGAATTGTGGGAATCCATAAAATCAGAGGGTTTGGGAAAGCTGCAAAAGGCACCTCAGAGACAGCAGAACTGTGGTTGGAGCTGAGCAGTGACCATGAGATTGGTCAGCAGAAAAACTGTGTAAGAAGTGGAAAAGGACAAACAGAGCAATGGTCTGTGCATTAATGCTTGTCTAGAATAACTCCCTGAGCTGCAGCAAAGTCTATCCAGTGAGATATTGGGGAGTTCTAGGCTCAATAAGGAGCTCTGTGCATTGTGTTTAAGGCTCACAAGCAGGTGTTGTGTTTGAAATAAGCATTGTTTAACCAAAGGTACCTGTGCTTACAGTGGTTGGATGGAACCACTGTCGATGTGCTTTTGTGCCACCGTGATATTTTCTGAAAAATCCCTTCGCCAGGATTTCTTCTCCTGGGAAGCTGAGAGGCCTCAGAAAAGAATGAAAACAATAATTATCTGATTGTTTGGGAGTACGGTCTGGAGACTGTTCACCAATGGGTGCATCTTTGACTGGTTCCATGTGAATTGTTTTTAATTAGTGACTAATTCCAGTCCAACTGTGTCACACTCTGAGGAGTCAGTGTGAGCTTTCATGATCATTCTTGTTGAGCCTTCTGATGTATCCTTCTCTTTCTTTAGTATATTTTTGTATATAATAATATAATATATATAATATAATACCACACAACCACACCACACACATACTATAACTAAATATACATATAAATATTATAATAACGTATATAATTATATATATAATATAATATAAAAATATAATATAATATAATATTAATATAATATAATATAATATAATATAATATATATATAATATAATATAATATATATATATCTAATATAATATTATATACTTAATATATATAATATAATAAATCAGCCTTCTGAGAACATGGACTCACATTCTCATCTCTCACCTCGTCCTGGGGACCTCACAACACCTCACTTTTGCTTTGTGTGATCGGTCAAAAACCTTTTAAAGTGAGTTGTAACATTAAGTTCCTGGTCTGCTGCCAGGGATGTGAGCTGATGGCATCTTCCCATTGTCACAGCCATTGGAATAATACTGATATTGCAGATGGGACATGCCTGAGCTTGTCTGGCCCTTGCTGCTGAACCAAACTGTGGCAACAGTTTCACCCGGGGACACTTTTGGCCATGGCTGGGTGGTGTTTCACCCCACGGACACTTTTGGCCATGGCTGGGTGGTGTTTCACCCCAGGGACACTTTTGGCCATGGGTATGTGGTGTTTCACCCCAGGGACACTTTTGGCCATGGCTGGGTGGTGTTTCACCCCACGGACACTTTTGGCCATGGCTGGGTGGTGTTTCACCCCAGGGACACTTTTGGCCATGGGTATGTGGTGTTTCACCCCACAGACACTTTTGGCCATGGCTGGGTGGTGTTTCACCCCACAGACACTTTTGGCCATGGCTGGGTGGTGTTTCACCCCAAGGACACTTTTGGCCATGGCTGGGTGGTGTTTCACCCCAAGGACACTTTTGGCCATGGCTGGGTGGTGTTTCACCCCACAGACACTTTTGGCCATGGCTGGGTGGTGTTTCACCCCACAGACACTTTTGGCCATGGCTGGGTGGTGTTTCACCCCACAGACACTTTTGGCCATGGCTGGGTGGTGTTTCACCCCACGGACACTTTTGGCCATGGCTGGGTGGTGTTTCACTCCACAGACACTTTTGGCCATGGCTGGGTGGTGTTTCACCCCACAGACACTTTTGGCCATGGCTGGGTGGTGTTTCACCCCACGGACACTTTTGGCCATGGCTGGGTGCTCCAGTTGGGCACGTGGGGACAAGTCCAGGGGTGCAGGAGCTCTGGTGGTGCTGGGATGGAGCTTTCCCCCATATCAGGGGCTGTTCCTCAGGTTTCCCTCTGTGGAGAAGCTTTAAGGCCATGGGGGAGGAAAGGAGTGGGTTCTGATGGAGGGTTTGGATCCAGAGCTTTGTTCTGGCCCACAGCCTCTGAACCCAGCCCCAGCTCCAGCAGAACTCCTGAGCCCGTGGGTGCTGCTCCTTCTAACCCCGGGAGAGGGCAGGGAAGGGACAGGGAGCCACCAGCCAGGGACAGGAGGGGAGGTCTCAAGGGACAAAGGACACCTGGATGGCCCAATGCCCCCGGGGGTGGAGGGCATCCTTTGGATCTGCCAATCACTGGAACCCTTCTGGAATGCCAGGACTGACAGACAGTGCTGGGAGGGATCAGGGAGGGGAAAGGAGAGGTGACACACCTGGCAGGGAATGTTCAGGGGAGGGACCCGGGGTTCTGAGGTAAACCCTGAAATCACACCGCAACAAAAACCACGTAATGAGGCTGATGCTGAAAACAAAACAGCTCAAGGCATGTTCCTGGCAGTCCCATCCCGCTGGTGACTTGTGCACAGCCCCTGGGCACTGATATTTTCCACCCTCCAGAGCCTCCATCCCAGCACATCCCTGCCTGCTGACAGCACCCTCCAGGCTTGGCTGGCACCCTCCTGCCCGGAGGCTGCGCTGCTGCTGGCACCTGCCAAAGGATGGAGTGGGAGCCTTGGGGCCTCTGGAAAAACACTCAGCCCGGGAAGGTGCTTGGGACAGGGAGTTCCAGCCGTCAGGAGCTCCTGGGCACATTGGGAATCCTCTCTGAGTGAGCCCAGGGTGCTGAAGATGAAGCAATTTCGACTTGAAGTTAAATTTTCAACCTGAATTGAAACTTCCATCCGAATCTCAGAGCCTGACCCTTTAAAACTTAAATTTTGAATTAAAAGATTAGAATTAAATAGCAACAATTTCCTGGTCATGTTCCTTTTTTTTTTCCTTTTTCCTTGCAAAATAATGTTCCAGTTTCACTCTGAAAAATAAGAAGGAAAAAGGGAAATCTTAGCAAGTGGTGAAAAGGGAAAACTGCTATTATTTTGTTAGGGGAAAGAAATTGTGCAATAAACCACTTTATTTTTTGTTAAATCAGTAGGAAAATGTCACAATAAATGGCAAGGAATGGCAGAGATTGAGGAGAGGGGGAGGAAGGTGCCGGCAAGGACAGAGTGACAAGTGGGGACGTGGTTGCTCAGCGAAGGAGTTGTTTTGGAGCTTCGTGGAACTGCGGGTCAGAGGTGGCGATTCCGTCCTCAAGTGGCTCTCCTCGGATAAAATCACCTCTCACATTTCATCAAATTCCCTGTCCTAACCCTAAAATATTCCAGTTATCAGGGCTGGGATTCCTGGGCCTTTGCTGTCCCCGCACAAACAAGGGGGCAGCAGCTGGAGCAGCCTCTGGAGGTGTCTCCTTTTCCCTCCTGGGTGTTGGAATAGTTGCAGGTGGCTGGAATCCTTATTTGAGCAATTCAAATAAATCCCAGAATCCCAGACTGGTATGGGAGGGAGGGGACCTTGAAGATCATCCAGTTCCATGGGCAGGGGACACCTTGTGGCCTCAGGGAATTTAATGGTGGATGTGACTAAGGAACAGAAAAATAAAGGAAGCGAGGTGGGAGTGGCACCTGTTAGTCAGAGGGATTTGGCTCAGCAGGAATTGTCCAGGAAAGGCACCACCTCACCCATCCCAGAAAGAAATCCCCCTTCCCACTTGGGATTATCTCCTTCCCATGGACTAGCTGGATGTTTGGAAAAGTTCTCCTGGTCCAAAGTCAAGGACATCCAAAGCTGGTGGATGGTTTGGATTGGAAGGGGACCTTGAAGATCATCCAGTGCCACCCCCTGCCATGGGCATGGACACTCTCCACTATCCCAGGCTGCTCCAGGCCCCATCCAACCTGGCCTTGAGCACTTCCAGGGATCCAGGGGCACCCCCAGCAAATGGGAATTCCATCCCAGCCCTCCACCACCCTCATAGCCAGGAATTCCTTCCCAATATCCCATCTAAATCCATCATCCTTTATCTTAGTCCTCCTTTTTTCACTCAGGAAACAAAAGCTAACAGGAATAAGAAAAAGGCAATATTTACACTTCTGGTTTAATCCAGACCAGAGTTTGAATTCAGTTTTTTGAATTCAGAGTTTGAATTCAGTTTGAGTTTGAATTCAGCGTTTTGGCAATGGTTTTATTCCTGCTGGTTGGTGATGGGTGAAGGATGCTGCTGGTAATCCATCCTAACCCAAACCTAAAGGGTTTGAGGCTGGAAAAAGGAGAAAATAACGAAGTTAATCAGAAAACAGAGACAAATTGAGAAGGGAAAGACAACTTAGAGCAAGTGTGGTTAAACACAACTCAATTCTCTGTCAGGCTGAGAAACTCGATGTTAATGTGGGGTTCTAGGGCACACGCTCCTGTCTGTGAGCATTCCAAATAAAGTCATAATCCTTGGCTCATTTGCATGGAAAAAACCTTTCCCGACCCTCCAGCTGTTCTCGCCCCGGTGTTTGCAGTTCTATAACTCAAATATCAGCTTTTGTTCGCTGGCCAAGCCCAACGAAAACATAATATTTAAATATAAGCCCCATTTACCTTTCAAGGATTTTTCCTGTCCAAAAAATTCCTGGTAATTTGTGTCGAATCCAGGCCCTGAAGTCATTATTCATCCCTTCCCTGCGCCCGTTCCTGTTCATAGGCGCTAATTCCACCCCTGTGACGTCATCACTGTTGCCATGGCGACGGCCGGTGATGTCACAAACACAAGACAATAGCCCCTGGTTAGGAATGAACCAGTGGGAAAAATGAGTCAGGAATGAAGGGAAAGGGGCTGGAGAAAAATACCCTGGGACCCAAACTTCCCAGCAGTGTTCTCAGATGGGTTGGCACCTCGATTTTCCTGGGATTTGGGGCTGGCTGGGAGCACGGGGTGTGTGTGTTAGGTGAGGGGGATTGAGCCATGCTGGGATCTCAGGGCTGACTTCTCCCAAAAATTTGGGGTGTTGGATCTTAGAACTGGAGGGAAAAATTCCCTCAGGTGAACTTTTCAGCCTGGACCTGTTTAAATAGAGAAAGAAAAAAAAAAAAAAAGGAAAAAGGCAGGAATGCATAATTGGTTGTTTAATCCGCTGTCTTTAGTAATGTAAATAATGTATTACTATTTATATAATTTAAATATTTAGATAGATTAATTGTAGTTGAAGGTTTAGATAGATTTTAGGAAGGAATTCATGCCTGTTAGTGGGGGCAGGCCCTGGCACAGGTTTCCCAGAGAAGCCCTGGCTGCCCCTGGATCCCTGGAAGTGCCCAAGGCCAGGCTGGACAGGACATGGAGCAGCCTGGGACAGTGGGAGGTGTCCCTGCCCATGGGATGAGATGATCCTTAAGGTCCCTCCAACACCATCCATCCTGAGATTCTGTGATTCCATGAATATATTTCATTTCTGTGGCAGAAAATTCCAGCAGGAAGCAGCTAACGGAGAAGATGTTTTCTTCTCCCTGCCTTCCATGTAGATCATTACCTGAATTTTCCTTCTTCCTTTCTTTTCTTTGACTTTAATTATCCCCATCCCCCAGTCACTTGCCCAGAATCTTTGTTTTTTTTTCCCCTAAACACTGCTCAGTAAACCCACAAATTTCTTCAGGAGCTTGGTTGAAATTTTGGGATTGGAAGTTTAAAATGTAAATGTAAGTTTTATATGTGGTTCTTTCTGATCCCTCAGGTTTCAGCTTTTATATTTTCAGGTTCTGTGCTGCTTTAGTGTGTGGGTCTGAGCTTCCCATCAGGGCATGGTGAGCTCTGTGCCCAGAGCAGGGAGACAAAACAATTCCTGCTCCAGCTGGGCACCAAGGACAAATGAGCCAAATCCCAGCCCAGGAGCACAAACCCCGTGGGCTGGAGAGAGAAAAACAAGCAGGGTGGGAGTGCCTGGGCTAAAGCTGGGCTGGGACAATGAACTGCAAGGTGGGAATGGAGCAGAGCTGATCCCAGGGAGAGACCCCGGGAGCGCTGGTGCATTTTGGGGCCATTTTGGGTCATCTTGGGTGCAGCCCTGGCTGGGCTCTGCTGCTGCCCAAGGTGCATCCATGGAGGAGATCCTTGGAATCAATCCCTGCTTATCCTTTAGCTCTGCCCAGCCTCTGCTCTAGGCCAGCCTGCACAAGGCATCTCTTCCCCCCTATCTTTTATTCCTTCACTCCCATCTTCTCCACTGCATCCATTTCCAGGTCTTCACCTGTAGATTTTAGTTTGAAGGGCTCCCAGTCCCTATTTTCAAGCCAGATCTTTTCCATCTGAAACCAATCCCGAAGAATTGCAATGCCAAAAATGTCCCAATCTCCAGGGCATTTTTTGCTGTGCATCCCTGAAAAACTGGCTGTGAAATCAACCCCTGGATTCTCCCTCCCTCTCCTGCTTCCCACAGAAGAATCATTTTCACCTCACTGAGGACTCTGTAAGGTCTGGAAATAAACAGAGGAACCTTGGGAAGGCCGGGAAACATCAGCTCAGGTTCCTGTGGACATCTGTGGAAAAAAACCCCCAGGATTTCCCAGGGTTGCCAGCAAGTGGAGTTTTACAACACTCAGATGTGCCAGGAAAAGGGTCAAAATCAGCCTGGGTCCAGGTGGCCAACTGGGCTAGTGAGAGCTCCTGTAGCCAGCAGCTCAGGAGGGAGTGATTTGGCCGGAATTCCGGACATCTGCCCAGAGCTCCAGAGCCCAAATGACCGGGTACCCTCAGCAGCACAAGGGCAGGCAAAGCTGAGCTTTACAAGGCTGGGCTGCACCAAGAGGCTTCAGAAGTGGTGATTTGGGCTGGGAAATCAAGGGTGGGTGGGCCATATGTTGGTGAGATCCCTGGAATGCTCCGGAGATGGTTGATATTCCCTGTGTCTCCCTTCCATCCTACTGGGAATGAGTTTTGGTCTTGATATTTGCATTCACACTCCAATAAAAAAATAAAAAAGGGGAAAAAAAACCCCAAACCCCAAAGCAAAATTCAAGATGGGAAAAGTGGGAATGAGCCCAAATCTGGAAAGGAATTTTAGGACGTTCCAGTGATTTAAGGCAGTGATGGAAGGTGTTATTTTTGTGGAACGTTCATGTTTTACTTCAATTTGGTTTGATTTTATTTCGCTACTCTGGAAGATCCATCCATGTAATTCATCCCAGTTTTTAGCAGGATTTGGGATACAATTGGATTGGGAGGGATCTGAATGGAGAGAGGGACACAAAGTGGAGTTTTATCCATGTGGAATATGTGGAAGATCCAATCCTCTTTTCCTCCATGGTTCCTTAAGGCCGTGGGATCACTTAGTGAAGCCCAGAGCTCATTAATTATTCTAAAATCAAATTTTTCTGCTTTTATGTTTGAAGATTATAAAATGACCAATTTCTCCAGGGACATTTATGCTTCCCAGGATTAGAATTAGGAAAAAAATTAAACAAACCTCCATCTAAAGGAACATTATTGCATGTTTGGGAAGTAACTCCTAGAAAGGTGAGGTAGATTGCTCAGAAATATTGTGGTTATTCATCCCATTCTTTTTAAATGCCTCCAAATCCGGCCAAAATCATCTTAAATCCATTTATTCTGATAAAAATGAATGGGGAGACTTCACAGCTCAGACCTAAAAGCTTCTTAGGAAGAAACTCTTGGGAGGTGCCTAAAAATAAACACAAAAATGGATATTTCCCCCCCCTCCCCCCATATTCCAACTGATCTTCCATGGGAATTTCACAAAAACCAGGGCTGCTGATTTTGGCCATCTTTAATTTCAAATGGCCAGAGCTCCTTTTCCATGTTCTAAGAACTCACTTTCCATTCTCAAAATCTGTCAGAAGGAACAGTGGACGGGGGCTTTTTAGGGATATCTGCCTTTTAGGAGGAAAAAATATTTGGATGCAGTTTCTGGGTCAGTTTTACTGGGGAAAAAAAAAATCTATTTAAGGATACAGCAAAACTTTTCAGGTTTTTAAACGATCAGGGGATGGTTTTGACAGATTTTAAATTTTGGATTAATAACAGGAGTGGCTGCCAGTAAATCCCAGGGATTAATCCTGCTTGACAAATTATTTACAGGATCGGTCACCTCCAGTTTTGGGGTTATTTTTCACCAAAAAAGTTGATAAACCAGGGTTGAACTCAGTTATGTGGCGCTCGGAATTTGGATGAACAACAGAATCCCAGAATTCCGGGATGGGTCAGGCTGGAAGGGAGCGCAGTGGGTCACTGATCCCATCCTCCTGCTGCATCCCAGAGCACATGGGATGTGTCCAGACGGACCTGGAATATCCCCAGGGAGGAGACTCCAGCCCCTCTCTGGTCTCTGCTCGGGGCTGGGCAGGGCAGAAGTTCTGCCTGATATCCAGGTGGAGCTTCCTGGGATCAGGTCCTGCCCATTCTTTGTCCCATGGAGCAGAACCTGGTCCACACTGGGCAGACGTTTCCAAACCTTGATAAATTCCTCTCTCAGTTTTCTCTTCTTGAGCCCAAACAGCCCCAGCTCCCTCAGCCCCTCCTGCTGATGTTCCCGTCCCTTTGTTATTTGTGTTGCCCTTCACCTGACTCCACCCAGGACTTATTTTTTTTTTCTTTAGAGAAATTAAATTTTCAGATAATTTCCACCTAAAAAAATTCTTGGATAAAAGTCTCATTAAGCACACTCGGAAATTAAGATTAGAATGGGCTCCTTGGCTGATGGACAGCCCAGGAACAGGCATGGGGCAGACGAGATTTTGGGATGGAATTTCTCCTCCTGGGACAATCTGGGAGTGGTGCCACAAACCAGGACATTGCTGCTTTTAAATGTTATTTTAGGTGAAACTCCTGCTCCTGAAGAAATTAATTCCTGAAGAATTAATTTATAATAGAGGGAATAGAGTTCATAACTTAGATTATAAAATGAATCAAGCAAAGCTGGCAGGGCTCTTCCAGGGCTCTTCTTTGATTTTGTCCCTCAGAGGAAAAATGGAAATAAAATTCATTTTTATAGAGTTAATGATTTGCTATGAGGAGATGGATCCTTGCTGGAGTTCCCTTGGATTTTCCATCATAATTTCAGAATATATTAGAGGCAGGACATGATGAACCCCTCATTATAATAATTAATTATACTGGGGCAGTGGGAGCTGTCCCTGCCCGCAGCAGAGGATTGGGATGAGATGACCCTCAAGGACCCTTCCAACCCAAACCATTCTGGAATTCCTTGATAATTTCTGCTGGGATCCAAAGGCTGAAGGGAATCGCAGCTCTTTATCAATTTTCTCATGTGAGGTCTGCACTGAAAACAGATTAATCAGGGCTGTTCTGGGGGAAATTGGTGTTTCAGTGCCTTTGTTTTTGTGGTTTTCCCTCCAAGCTTTGAGCCAGGAGGGAGAAATCCCTGTCTCTGTTTAAATTATCTGCTTGTATATTTTATTCTACGAATGCTGATCTGATTTTTCGGAATTCCGCGCTTCTGTTGCCGCAAAATCCCATTAAAAAGGAGGAGTTTGATGGGGTTTTTTTTTCCTGTTTTCCTTTTATTTTCTTCAGTGTAAGACTGTGGTGGGTCTTTGAGGTTCAGATTTGGCTCCAAGAGTTCAGCCCCAGTCAGCTCTGACGGACCCGGCTCCTTTGGCCAATGGTTTCTCTTCTGTTGATTCACTTCTGGAAAGGAAAAAAAAAACGGGAAAAAATGGGGGGGGAAAATAGAAAAAAGGAAGGAAAAATGTTGTATGGAGATTCTAAAGGCCTCCCATCCATTGGACTCCTCACACACAAACACGCTGGGAATGGAATCTGCCCGTCCTTCGGTATCATGAGTTTGGTTTAAAACGTTGCCTGGATGGGAAAGTTTTATAATCACATTCCCTGTCCTGGAGTTCTGTGGGAAATATCAGGTTAACCTGGCTGGAAGTGGCTGCCAGAAAACACAGAAAGTTCCTTGGGAAGCCAAACTTTCTACTCCAAAGTGCTTCCAAACATGGAATGTGTGTGAGGGTGTCTATTTATGCATGGAGAGGGAGACACACACATGAATGCACCTCTTTTAAAAGGAGACACACCTCCCCTCCCAAAATCCATTCCTACTGGGAATTTCTTTGGCATCAAGGTGCTGATATTTGGGACAAATTCAGGCTTTTGTCTTAATCAACAAATAAAATATCTCACGCTTTGTTTGAAGTTTGAAAAATCGGGTTTTTTTACACAAGCATTTTATGTCGGATAAAGCACGGACCAAAATTTGGAAGAAGTGGATCCTCATCCCAACAAATCTTTGGTTCCTCTCTCAGCTGACTCAGCTGCTGAGATTTCCTGTTGTCCACAAATAAATTGGGATGATTCAGAGCAGGAGCCCGGCGGGGTGCTGGGAATGTCGCTCTCCCTGCTCCCTCTCCTTCCCCTCCTTTCCATGAATTGTGGTGGAAGCCCAGGCAGTGAAAAGCTCCGTGGGGAGTATCCAAAGCATGGAAGGTGTCTGATCCCATCCCAAATGGGCAACCAGAGCCAGTGAAAAATGGCCAAGCTGATGTCGTGAGCAATTTCAGAACTGGCACCTAATTACCACCTCTGAGTGCTGAAAGTCAATTCCCTTTTTCCAATAAGCTATTTCCTAATATCTTGCCTCTTAAAATTCTCATTCCCATATTTTTCTTAAAACTGGTGTAATTTTTTTTTCACTTTGCTACTGAAACCCATTTTTGTACCACTTAGAATGTAGATTTTAAATAAGACAAAAATTTTGATAACTTCCAAAACTATTTTGAACAGAAAATACTTTATGAGTTGTTTTTTCATTAAAAACCATAATATTTTTATGTGAGTGTAAGAACACAAAGCTCCACAGTGATTACATTTTTTGGCATTTTTCAAGTTAATATTTTGTTGAGAAAAATGAAAATATTGACTCAAAATAACATTAAAAAATATGAAATATATTATAAAGCAGTAACTCTCCACATTAAAGAGCACAGACCACCAATAATTCATACAGACCATTGTGGTGGTCCACAAAATAAACATTTGGGAAAGAAAGCAGCGGGAGATCCTGAGAGTTTTATGGAAAATGGTCCAAAAAAGTTTGTTCTGCTATTCAATTCTTCATCAAAAGGAAAAGTGCAGTGAGCCACGGCTTTGGGGGAAATGTTCCAGAGTGTTGGGAAATCCTTGCTTCCGGAAGGATCCCAAAATCTCTGCAGCTGCCTCAGAGCAATAGGACGACTCTCAGGGAATTTTCTGAGGGAATTCTCTGACGTTTTTCAGTCTCTTCTAAGCTGGAAATTTCAGCAATTGCCTCAGAATTAATTAATTTTCGATTGGACCATGAAGTTGTCAAGAACTTGGAATGAAATTAGATTTTGGCCTTGAAGCCTTGTCGTCTCCTGAGCTCACCAAACATTCCCAGTTCAGTTCTGGGCTCTGTTTAATGGATTTAAACTGACAGAGGGCAGGGATGGATGGGATATTGGGAAGAAATTTGTGGCTGGGAAGGTGAGGAGGCCCTGCAATGGAATTCCCAAGGGAGCTCAGGCTGCTCCTGGATCCCTGGAAGTGTCCAAGGCCAGGCTGGACAGGACTTGGAGACACCAAAAATAGTGAAGGTGTCACTGGCCATGGCAGGAGGTGGAATGAGATGAACTTGAAGGTCCCTGGCCACCCAAACATCCCGGAATTCCATGATTCTATCAAGACAGAATGTGGTCCACACACTCATCAATCATTGATCAGAATGAAATCAGAATGGGTAACTGACTGTCAGATTATTCTAGAACACCAAAAAAACCTTAAAAGATGCATCACAGACTGACAGCAAATAAATGGAGAGAGATCAAGCCTGGAATTCCAGGAAGAGTGTGGAGCATGGAACAGGGCGAGCAATTATTTAGTGTTGTTGTAGGGGGATAATTCCAATGGATGGGATGAGACATGGAAAACTTGAATGGAGAACCGGGGACCTTAGGAGAAGTTTCCAGCAAGAGCAATGGATCTCCTGGGATCCCAAAAGGAGCCTGGATGTTGCAGCTGGATCCTTGGGGGTGAACTGGGCAATCTCCTGGGATCCCAAAAGGAGCCTGGATGTTGCAGCTGGATCCTTGGGGGTGAACTGGGCAATCTCCTGGGATCCTGGAAGCAGCCTGGATGTAACAGCTGGATCCTTGGTGGTGAATTGGGAAATCTGGAATCCTGGAAGGAGCCTGGATGTTACAGCTGAATTTTTACTGGTGAACTGGGAAAATCTCCTGGGGTCCTGGAAGCAGCCTGGATGTTATAGCTGGATCCTTGGTGGTGAGCTGGGCAATCTCCTGGGATCGCAAAAGGAGCCTGGATATTGCAGCTGAATTTTTACTGGTGAACTGGGAAAATCTCCTGGGATCCCAAAAGGAGCCTGGATGTTGCAGCTGGATCCTTGGTGGTGAATTGGGAAATCTCCTGGGATCCCAAAAGGAGCCTGGATGTTACAGCTGGATCCTTGGTGGTGAACTGGGCAATCTCCTGGGATCCCAAAAGGATGTTACTGATGGATCCTTGGTGGTGAACTGGACAAGACCAGGGGCTGACAAGAGTCAGAGTTCACATCACAGGGTGGGATTGTCTTCCTCCCTGGATCAGCCTGACCTAATCCATCCTGGTGGCTGAGAAACAAAAGCCTGGGAGCCCAAAGTGATTCCCCCATCCCACAGGAGGTGATGCCGAAGCCAGGGCTTAAAGCCAGGAGTGGATTAACCCTTTTTGTTGGGAAGCTATTTCAGCTGTGCTCAAAAATAGCTGCTGGAGGCCGCCTCCATCCCTCTCCTGGCCGGTGGGGCTGTATTCCAGCTCCTGGATCAGGGAGCTCCCTTGGATTTAAGCCGGGGCCTTATCAAGGAGTCAATGCGGGGCCATTTATCTTGGCGCTGTCACTCAGGGCAGAGCTCCTTATCTCGGGACGGGCTGATAACGCCTCTTCTCACCCCGAGGGGGAGGTGATAGCGGGGCTATCTCGGAGCTTTACACCCAGCCCTGGCCTCGGGTGACATCCTCGCCTTGATAGGGGACGCGGGGAAGGGCCAGGCTGGAGCACAGCCTCTGGAGCTGGGTTTAGGTGGGCAGGGATGAATGGGGAGATCCAAGGTGGCATTGTCCGGGTGGTTCTCATGGGAAGGGCAGTTTGTGGGGAAAACTGGGGAAGAATGGGAAGAAATGGGGAAGAAATGGGGAAGAAAAGGGAAAAAATGAGGGTAAAATAGAAAAAAGAAATGGGAAAAATGTGAAAAAATGGGGGAAAATGTGAAAAATTGGGAAAATTGTATCTATGATGTGTCTCACTCCCAGAATATCCACAGCCAGGTTGCTCCAAGCCCCATCCAGCCTGGCCTTGGACAATTCCAGGGATCCAGGGGCAGCCACAGCTTCTCTGGGCACCCTGTGCCAGGGCCTCCTGACCCTCCCAGCCAGGAATTCCTTCCTGATATCCCATCCAACCCTGCCCTCTGTCAGTGGGAAACCATTAGGCAGAGCTCAGGACTGACCTGGGAATGTTAATCTGCTCCTGGAAAAACACAAGGGACTGGGAAGGGAAATCAAGTGCATGGGACAAAGGATAATGTTAAGGAAGGACAAAGTGTGGACTACCTGATACTGATAAATCTGATAAATCTGATAAATCTCATAAACCTGACACCTTTTATGGCCCAGCTGTGCTGTCCACATCTGGTTTGCACCTGCAGACCCCAGACCGGGCTATTGGTCCGTGTGTGACTCATTTAAGCAGTGCCAGAATTCCCAGGAAAAGTTTGGAAAGCATCATCTCCTTCAGCGTGATCCAAACCCATCCCATCTCCTCAGCTCTCCCAGTGAGAACCGAGCTCTTTCTTCCTGGCTGGATCCCAAATGTTTCCATTTCAGACGTTTGCAGACATTCCAAATGCTGGGAATGCTGGAGCACAATCCACTGGCTCCACATCTGCCTGCCTTCCCCTCCCCTTGCTTCCTGCATTAAATCCAGAGGGGCAGGAAGATTTCAGTTGTAGGATCCTCCTAGGGCTCAGTGGAAACCAGGATTTTCTCCCAAATCACATTTATCACGTAAAGAAGAGTTGGAAAATACACATTTTAATTTCTTTTGGAGATGAACAATTATTTCCCTGATCTTCTGAAAATTCAACAACTTAAAAATGTCTGAAGCTGGTTGAAATTACTATTTCAATTTTTTAAGTAATTTCGTCTTTGTGTTTTTCAAGGAAGGTTCCAAAATGCTTATGAGTAAGCAGGATATGAGGCAGAAGAAGGAGGAATTTTAAAAAGTAGGGAAATTTTACCATCCTTATTTGAAAATAGTTTCAGAAATGAAATAGAAAATAAAATAATGAGATTTTTAAAAATAATGTAATGGGATTTTCTTTAGGGTGAGTAGAGGTTCTGAAGCAAAAATGAGGAGAATAAAGACAGAAGGAGTCAGAAGCCAAAAAAAGAAGAGGCGATTTTGTGTCTGGGTGTGCGTGCAAAACTTCTCCACTAGAGGAGAGCTGGAATTCCAGCCCCAAGGAACACTCCCATAAATTAACTCGGTTTTGTTTTCTCAACCATCCCTCAGCCCCACCACAAGGTCTCGGGGCTGTGCCATTTCCAAACCACTTTGGGACTGTCAGCCATAAATCCTGGGCTGTGGGAGCCGTGGAGCAGAGAGTTATGAGCTGGGCACAAGGTGCAAATTGCTCGGGGTTAGTGCCAGAATCCTTTTTTCCCCTCTTTTTTTTTTTTGTCCCCCCCTGTTTTTACCACAAGGATCTTTTATTGTTATTCTTTTTCGCATTCTTTAATTCCTTTATTTCTTGCAGTCTCTTCCCCAATGTCTGTTTCTCTTATTTTTTTTTAATTAATATTTTTCTTTCTTTTTTAAAATTTCTTTTTTTTTTTTTAATTATTCTTTTATTGTCCCCCTTTTAACTATTAGCAGGAAGAATAAAGAAGAAGAAATTAGGGAATAATTTGCTGTAAAAAAACCCTCTATCGTGGTGCTGGTCCCAGGGTATTCACAGAAAACTTCCACCATGCCAAGGGAGATTTTTTTCCTTTCTTTTCCTTCTTTCTTCCCTCCCTTTCCCAGCTTTATGTTCTCTAACAATGAAGGTGGTCTCAGTCACACAAGACTCACAGCAGGTTCAAGAATAATTGAAATTTCCATTTTAATAACAATTACTCCTTCCTGGAGCATAGAACTCCGAGAATCTGTGTCACATTGATGCTCCCAGTGGATACTTTTGGTGGAAAAAAAAACTGGATTGTCAGAAGGGTTCTCTGTATGAGCAGAAATTTGGGCATTGGACAGCTCAAACCAAACACAACAAAACAAGAGAAGCAATGGCTGAAAATCAAATCCGTGACTGAGTTTGTGCTTTTTTGTCTCTCCAGGGATGATGCTGGATAATTACGAGGAGTTTTAACCAGATATTTTTGGAGGTTAAAGACATTGAGGAAATTAAGGCTCATAAAGCTTCCTGCAATCATCAGTTCCTGACCTCATCTCTGCTGGATCTCTGTTCCTGTGGAAAATGGGAGAATGCAGGGAAGGAGAAATGAAGATCCTGCTTGTCCTCTGTCTGCCATTGCCTTCACTCATCGGCAGCAGCCACTGCTGTAATCCAGTCAGGAGATTCCGGATACTTGAGAAACCAACCCCGAGGTGGTTATTCCAAAGGGGTTGGAATGGGCTGTGCTGAGGGCAGCCAACGCATTATGTGAGAACCTTCACTGGATCCATGTGAGAGACTTCCCTGGATCTGTGTGAGAACCTTCCCTGGGTGTGTGTGAGAGCCTTCACTGGGTGTGTGTGAGAGCCTTCATTGGATCCGTGTGAGAACCTTCACTGGGTGTGTGTGAGAAACTTCACTGGATCTGTGTGAGAGACTTCCCTGGATCCGTGTGAGAACCTTCACTGGATCCGTGTGAGAACCTTCCCTGGGTGTGTGTGAGAGCCTTCACTGGGTGTGTGTGAGAGCCTTCACTGGGTGTGTGTGAGAGCCTTCATTGGATCCGTGTGAGAGACTTCCCTGGATCGTGTGAGAACTTCTCTGGATCCGTGTGAGAAACTTCACTGGATCTGTGTGAGAGACTTCCCTGGATCCGTGTGAGAACCTTCTCTGGATCCGTGTGAGAACCTTCACTGGGTATGTGTGAGAGCCTTCACTGGATCCATGTGAGGGACTTCCCTGGATCCGTGTGAGAACCTTCTCCGGATCCATGTGAGAACCTTCACTGGATCCATGTGACAGACTTCCCTGGATCTGTGTGAGAGACTTCCCTGGATGCGTGTGAGAACCTTCTCTGGATCTGTGTGAGAGACTTCCCTGGATCCGTGTGAGAACCTTCTCTGGGTATGTGTGGGAGACTTCCCGGGATCCACATGAGAACCTTCCCTGGATCCGTGTGAGAACCTTCACAGCCTGTGGATCTGTTGGAATGAATCCTGAGGAGGCCCCAAAGCTGCTCCCAGGGCTGGAGCCAGGCTGGGAGAGCTGGGAATGTTCCCCTGGAGAGGAGAAGGCTCCAGGGAGAGCTCAGAGCCCTGCCAGGGCCTGAGGGGGCTCCAGGAGAGCTGGAGAGGGACTGGGGACAAGGGATGGAGGGACAGGACACAGGGAATGGCTCCCACTGCCAGAGGGCAGGGATGGATGGGAGATTGGGAGTTGGGAATTCCTGTCTGGGAGGGTGGGGAGGGAATTCCCAGAGAAGCTGTGGCTGCCCCTGGATCCCTGGCAGTGCCCAAGGCCAGGCTGGATCACCCTGGGACAGTGGGAAGTGTCCCTGCCATGGCCGGGGTAGATAAAGATTTAAGGTCCCTTCCAACCAAAATCATTCCACGATTCCATGATCCAGGTGCCAACAGGAGCTCCAGTGGATAAACTTCATCACAGTGGGAGAGAGAAAATAAAAAATCTCGAAGTAGGAGCAAATTTTGGCTGTCAAGGGCACACAGAGTGTGTGAGGGGGGCTGCTGTAAAAAGAATCATTGTTGGTGGTGTGTGGGGATTTCTCCTCCTCATAAAAGGTGATCCAATAAAACCTGCCAGCTTGTTTGCATTCCCACTCCAGTGTCCCACGTGGAGAAATGGATCAAGTTGGAACTGCGTGGAGCAAAGCATAAACAGCATTCTTCAGGAAGAGGCTCGGCTGCTTTAAGAGCATTTGGAGGTCTCCAAAGGAAAATATAAAGAGGGATTTGAACACAGCAGATGGAATGTTGGATTTTTCATGGCAGCACTAAAAGTCCCACTTAGAGGAGGGCTGAGCCATGAAATTCGGATCCAGACTATCCATACCTACAAATTCAGGAGCTTGGAGCTGGGTGTTTGCCTTGGTCCCTTGCTGAGACATTGGATCCCACTTAAAAATAAAGCCCGGTGTTTTCTTTTGGATCTCCTGTCCCGCTGGGAAAGCTCTGGGGTTTGGCATTCCAACTGTGGGAGGTGCTGCCGTGAACATTCATCCTTTGTGTCCCAAGTCAACAGGACGAGGGAATCTTTGGAATTTCTGCCACCGAAGGTGAAGTTGATCAGAGGGAATGGAGCATCCATGAGGAAAGGCTGGGAGAGATGGGATTGTCCAGCCTGGAGAGGAGAAGGATCAGGGAGGAGTGGCTGTGCCCAAAGGGGCTCCAGGAGAGCTGCAGAGGGACTGGGGACAAGGATGGAGGGACAGGACACCGGGAATGGCTCCCACTGCCAGAGGGCAGGGATGGATGGGATACTGGGAATTGGGAATTCCTGGCTGGGAGGGTGGGAAGAGGCTGGGATGGAATTCCCAGAGCAGCTGTGGCTGCCCCTGGATCCCTGGAAGTGCCAAGGCCAGGATGGGGCTTGGAACAGCCTGGGATAGTGGGAGGTGTCCCAACGGCTGGATGATCCTTAAATTCCCTTCCAAAGAAAACCATTTTGGGAGTCTCCAAGGAAAAAAGGACAGGACCTGCTATTCTTTGTCCACACATTCCCAGACGCTCTTTTCCTTTGGCCACAGGCAGAGGGAGTTGTTTCCACTCACTTATGGCCCACCAGAATGCCCCAAAATCTTCCCTGCAGGAGTCCAGGGGAACCGATTTCTGAGCATCCCATATTTTGTCAAGGATTTTACCCCCACCTCCCCACACCCCCTTCTATTGCTCCTTCCGGACTATGATCCTATTTTTTATTTTTTTTCTGGATAAACAATCAAATCATGGAAATTTTGTGTTGATCCATCCTTTTTTTTTACTGCTCTCAAAAATCTGAACTCTTTTCCTTCCTCCTACACTGAATCCTCAACATTGAGGACAGTGATGGTGATGATGATGATGATGACAATGATGACTATGACGGTGATGATGATGACGATGATGAAGATAATGATGATGATAATTATGATGATGATGATGATGATGATGATGATGATAATGATGATGATGAAGATAATGCTGACGATGATGATGGTAGTGATGACAATATGATGGTAATGATGATGAAGATAATGATGATAATGATGATGATGATGATGATGATAATGATGATGACAATATGATGATAATGATGATGATGATGATAATGATGATGATAATGATGATGAAGATAATGATGATGATGATGATGATGACATGACGATGATGATGACGATGACGATGATGATGATGATGATGATGATAATGATGATGATGATAATTATGATGAAGATAATGATGATAATGATGATGACGATGACGATGATGATGATGATGGTTCATCAGCTCCCCATATTCATTATCACACACTTCCCTCACAGAACTCACTCACCATAAATTTCCATTTGTACCTATTTTCCCACCAGGTTTTCCAGCATTTTTTTGCCTCCAACCCACGGTGTTTAATCCATTCTCTGTTTATTTCTGAGAATGTCATGTGAGACAGTGTTAAAAGCTCCAATAAAATCAGTGTGTGCATTGGCAGCTCCTGCTGTAGCTACAAACTCGCTACTGTCCGTAGTGAGACATTTAATTGGTTTTATGTCAGTTTTGTTCATTTTATATTTTTTCCCTTGGTCTTTCTGGGCATCTGAGCTTTTTTTGGCCTGAATTCCCCTTGTTTCTGTTTGAAACAAATAAATAGTCCATGATTTACTCACTTTTCTCCCTCTTTAAACATCTTAATTTTCTTCTTCCATAGCATAATTTGTTTTTTAGTCTTGTCTCCTTCAGGAATAGTTTCATTTATTCCCGTAGCTCCTAGACCACCTCAAAGTTGATTTTATTACCAAATTCTCTCTGTGTCTTCACAGGTATTTATAAAAATCATCTGGCACCGCTCTGGAAGTACTCTTGGATAGCTGAAATATTGGAGGAAAGCTCCAGGAATGTTGTTTCCATCGGATCTTTGGGAAACCCAGCCATTTATTAATAATCTCTGCTGCGCGGTGAGAAAAGGCATTGACAGGTCGGGGATTCTTTTTCCTTCCAGCTGGGAAGGAGAATGAGGGACTTCAAGAAATTAAAATATAACAAAAGTGATGAACAGAGAGTGGGGAAAAGAGAAAATAATGGATCCTAAAGAGCCAGGGGATTTTGTCACTCCTAGAATTGGAGTTCAGGCTCAAATCCTCGCTTTCCCTGAATAAATCTGGAGAAGAGTCAAGATTTCTTTCAAGGAATTAACATCTCAAATAAACGAACAAAATATTTTTGAGAAAACCTTAAATCCCTCGAGGTTTTAGTTCAAGATCTGTTTAAGAGTGATAAAGTTTTACTTCTTGCATCATTCTTCTGTCTGGTCCTGAAAACCTTCCTGGGTAAAAAAAATCTTTCCTGTGTCTTTCCTGAATTTCCAGCCTCTGTGGTTCTTCTCAGAGCTTGATTTTTGGTAATTAAAAGCTTGTAATGAAATCATGCCCAGTACAACCAAGTCATATTTTGATTATTCATTTCAAAAATTAAAAAAAATATTTAATAATTAAAATAATTTATTTTTCAGTTCATTCTGGCCCTTCCCCTCCTGAAAAGGTGTGAATGTCAAATCAGTTCAATCATTGGGTTTTCTCTTTATTCTAATTTTAAATTCAGTTTTTAGTGCTGAAGGTCCAGTACACAGAATTTAACCCCAGAATGGCTCCTGGAGCCCAAATTTACTCTCCTGTCTGAAGTGTTCCAATAAATCAGCTGATTTTTATCTCACTGAGGTCCTTTTTATTTCTCCAGACACTCTAGAAGGAATTTTCCCATGAAGTCCACACACCTGGAGTTCTCTTCAAATCCTGTTTTCCAAGAACTCCCAGTCCTGGATCTGTTTGGAACCCAAAGAAACCGCATTATCCCGACAAATCTGCTTTCTTTTTCCATGCCAATAATTTATAAGTGGTTGATTGACAGGAGACTATAAATATCTATAAATTCTGCAGCCGTGGATATCACCTGGGGGTTTTGAAGGAAATGGAATAACGGCTTGACATTGGATATAGGTGGGGTTTAGGCTCATGCTTTTCTAGGATTAATGGAAAAACTCTCCATAATTCTGCAGGTCTGGTGGGTGGGATTTTCACAAGAACCCGTGGAAGTCACAAAACCAAAGAGAGGAGTTAAAGCCATCCCTCATCTATTAAAGAAATTTCAGAGTAATTTCTTTCGGGCTCCTTGCAAAAATGATTTTCTTTCCTTGTGCCTCCTTAATTTTGGAATTGTAGAATTGGTCGGAAGGAACCAGTAGAGTTCTCTGGTCCAAACTTCAATTCCTTGGAGCACCCAGGTGATGAGCAGTGCTAGACCAGGTCAGGCTTCATGATTTTGGTAAAAATAATAATTAAAATAATAATAAAAAGAAGAATCACACAAACCCACAACATTTTTCACTGAAATATTATATTAGAAAAAGAAAAAAAATAAATTCAGGGTTGATCATAAATTTTTCCCAGAGAATGTTTTTAGAAAGGGGAAGAAACACTGAGGAATTCTTTATCTTTATGTTTTCCCTGAGAAATCTGTTCTCCTTTTTCCAGCAGCTCTTCCCAGATGGTTGAAGGACACCAAGTGTCAGGGGTTTCCAGTTAGGTCACCACCAGGATCAGCCACGAAAAACAGATAGAAAGGGAGAAGCACGGAATAAATCCCAGAGGAGTGATTGTATCAGCTAAACCACTTCAAATACTGCAGTTTTCCCTGTCCTGGAAAGATTCCATCCCAGGCCAGAAGGGAATATTTGGATAATTGGGGTTTGTCTCCTGGAGCAACTCCTTCCTTTCAGCTCCTCTTCTCGCCACTCCCGTTCCCAGCCCGTCTCTCCTTCCGTGACATTCCCTGGAAAGACACACCCAAGATTAGTTAATCTCCATCAAAACTCCATTATTCAGGAAAAACCACACACATCCCCTGCCAGGATCCATGGAAAGTCTGACCCAGCTGGCCGTGGCCACCCACGAGCCTCCAGGGCTTGTTCAGAAACACCTCCAGGCTTATTTTTGTTGTTATCTTGGAAACCAATCCCAAACTTTTTTCAGGGACACCTTTTGTTGTCTTTTCCCACTCAGGAGAGGCCGGGATTGACACTGAGGAGGGATTTATCCCACGTGGCTGCTCCTCATGGCACATTCCCAGGAAAAACCCAGTGGCATTGTTCAATCCCCCCTTGTTTGGGTTGCAATCGGACCTGGGGGTTTGAGCAGGAGAAGGGGATTCTTGTGGATAGGTGTTAAACAAAATCATGGAAATAAAAAAGATTCCTGTTGGGAATAATTTACAATTTAATCATAAATGCTGGGAATGGGGTTTAAAATCACAAATCTCTCCAAGATTTTTTAATTGAAACTATTTATGGCAGAGCTGACTAAAGTTTAGGAACTGCTTCCCTCATTTTTAGCTGGTTCACGGCAGAAAATCCCAGTTTTTCTCCCTTTCCTAAAGGAATGAGTTTGTGTTGGGCATCTTTTGCATATGTTTGACTATGAAAAAATTCAGTATACAACCATTGTGCCAAATATGCCTTGTGGGGTTTTTTATTTCATGGAATTGTCCAGGATCACCTGAACAAGATTCTGGGAAAAGTATTGTAGGTGATGCTTTAAATCACTCCCAGGAATACGGATTTTTTTAATCAAAAAATAAATTATTTTAGGGATAAATGAAGCATCAGACAGATTAAGATAAGCTCAAGTGCCTGATTCAAGCCCACAGTACATGTTAAAATGGGTAAAATGCGAATTTTTCAAAGATCTAGCCAGAAATTTGGGATAATGATAGATTTTTTTAATCTAGCCAGAAATTTGGGATAATGATAGATTTTTTAAATCTGTTTTGTCTATTTACAGCGATGGTTTTCTGAAAATATTTCCATGAATGAGTTAAATCATTGGGTCTTATTTTTATCAAGGTGATAAACTGGAAAACATTCAGTTAGCCTCTAAAAATGAAATTTATACATTTGTTTCTATATAATTTGAGAATATATAAATAAAAATATTCCGAGAAACTTTGGGATGAATCCCATGAATATTTTGTCTATTGGGATTTCTTCGGTGCCATTCCATGAACCCGTTGGGATGAAAACCACAGGGAAGGCAGCAAAAGGAACAGAGATTATCTAGGAAGGATCAGGATGGATTCCCCTTCAGGCAGGGGAAGCTCTGTGGTTGGAGCAGCTCCATGAAAAGGGAATACTTGGGCAGAGGAACTTCTTAATTTCCAATGCACAATTCCCTGTGGTGAGGAAGAAGAAGAAATCCCAGAATCCCAGAATGGTTTGGGACCTTCAAGCTCACCTTGTTCCAAGCCCTGTCTGGGACAGGGATGTCATTCCCTGGATCAGATGGTTCCAAGCCCTGTCCAACCTGGTCCTGAGAACTTCCAGGGATGGGGCACCCACAGCCTCTCTGGAAGCTCCCTGCTGCCTTCCATCAGCTTTGGGAAAAACCCTTCCCAAAAGTTTGCTCCAGAGGTGGGATATCCGCAGGACAATCCCAATAATTCCATCTCCATGAATCTTTAATTTTCCACAGCAATTCCTGCTCTTGCCCTGCTGTCCAAGCACAGAATGCCTGGCTCAGCTCTGCTTTGCCAGGATTCCAGGAGTTTTCCAGTGAGAGATGAGCTGAGCCATCCATTTCCTTGGACAAGGAGGGACAGAAGGAGGCAACTGGAAGGGCTGGAATTACAGAATTCCGAAGGGTCCAAGGTGGATGATCCAGGTCAGATGAAAGGGCGCAGCTGTAGGGTTCTGTCCTCCTTAAAATCCATGGAATTGCTGGATCCTGATGGAGCAGTGCCATCCTATAACATCATCCCATAAAAAGGCATGGGAATGAGGCTCCAGTCTTTGGCTCCTCAGCTGGAAAAGCAACGGCTCCTCACCAAGTATTTATGGTGGGAAATCTGAAAATTTCCCTTTCCAAGCAGCATCCTGAAATTGAACAGAATTGAACAGAAGTTTTTATTCCAATTACAAACATCCTCCTCTTTTAGAAGTTTCTCTATGAAAGGAAATCAAGGAAAATATTCCTTAAAAGTAAAATTGTGCTATGAAATACTATTTCCCATCCAACTTTTTAAGTCAAAGTGAAAGGAAATCTCTTCTTTAGCTTCAAAATCCAATTTTTTTAGGGATAATTTTATCTTGGATTAAGGAAAACTGACTTGTCATCCCTAAAATTCCATGGAGCAGCTCCATGAATTTCATGGAGAAGTGGATGCTCAGGCAGAGGAACTTCTTAATTTCTAGTGTGGTGAGGAAGAAAAAGAAATCCCAGAATCCCAGAATGGTTTGGGACCTTCAAGCTCACGTCATTCCAATGACTCCTCACCAAGTATTTGTGGAGGGAAATTTGAAAATTTCCCTTTCCAGGCAGCATCCTGAAATTGAACAGAATTGAACAGAAGTTTTTATTCTAATTACAAACATCCTCCTCTTTTAGAAGTTTCTCTATGAAAGGAAATCAAGGAAAATATTCCTTAAAAGTAAAATTTTGCTATGAAATATTATTTCCCACCCAACTTTTTAAGTCAAAATCTGATTCTTTACCTCCAAAATCCAATTTTTTTTAGGGATAATTTTAGCTTGGATTAAGGAAAACTGACTTGTCATCCCTAAAATTCCAAGGCTCTTCCAGGCCATGGTGGTTGGTCAGATGTTGTCACTCATTTTTCCTTCCTCAGTGATATTTTTCCCAACTAAATGTTGGTTAAAAGGTTGTCTGGGAATCAAATAGGAATTCTGAGCACTGCCAGCAGCAGCAAGAGTTTGGGATTTGTCGGACGGATGGTGATGTAACATTTGGCGTGTGGATAAATCCATTTTTGGGATAAAAACATACAAATAAACAAAACTACTTTAATTCTATCAATGAGTTTTACTTTTAAAAAGCCCATTATTTCAAAAAGCTACCCTGACTTGGAAAAGAGGATTGCCTTGACTTATTCCCATTCTGGGAATTATTCCCATAATTTATTCCCTAACTCTCCAAAATGTACAATTAATTTTATACAATGGTAGAGCCATCCCAGCTCCCATTTTTAGGGTAAAAAACATTTTTAAAACGTTTTCAGCATTTATTTTTTAATAGAGAATGTTGCTGTCAGCTGTTTTAGAAAGCTTTCAATGGCCACTAAGAAATCCTTGGGAACAGGGGGAATGCATGGAATGGCAAATATTTCATGCACAGAGTTTTTTATTTTTATAAAATTGTGAGGATTTCAATCAAAATTTTAGCTGGAAGTTGCAGATCCCTTCCTTAAAATCTGCAGAGTGGAGACAACAAGCCTTGGGAATGACAGAAAAATCAAGGTGATTTCAATGGCCAAAAAAAGGTTTCAGTGGTCAGTATGGAACATGAAATCCTTGGGAACGGGGGAATGCATGGAATGGCCAATATTTAATGCACAGAGTTATATTTTTATAAAATTGTGAGCATGTAAATGAAAGTTTTAGCTGCAAGTTACAGATCCCTTCCTTAAAATCTACAGAGTAGATGCAACAAGCCTTGGGAATGACAGAAAAATCGAGGTGAGCTCATCCTAAACTTGTTCCAACTTTATCCATATTAAATATTTTGTGTGCCTGACTTGGAAAAAAACATTGCCTTGACTTATTCCCATACTGAGAATTATTCCCATAATTCCTTGCCATAATCTCCAACTCTCCAAAATCTACCATGAATTTTATACAATGGTAGAGCCATCTCAGGTCCCATCTTTTAGCTAAAAAAGATTTAAAAAACTTCTTTTCATGAGAATAGACTGCTGCCAGTTTGGTTTAAAAGACTTTCCATGGTCAGTAAGGAATATGAAATCTGGGAATGGAGGGAATTCATGGGATGGATGGCAAATATTTAACAGTTTTGCATTTATAAAATTGTGAGGATTTCAATCAAAATTTTAGCTGCAAGTTGCAGATTCCTTCCTTAAAATCTGCAGAGTGGAGGCAACAAGCCTTGGGAATGACAGAAAAATCGAGGTGATTTCAATGGCCAAAAAAAGGTTTCAGTGGTCAGTATGGAACACGAAATCCTTGGGAACAGGAGGAAGGCATGGAATGGCCAATATTCAATGCACAGAGTTATATTTTTAGAAAATTGTGAGCATTTAAATCAAAAATTTTAGCTAGAAGCTGCAGATCCTTTAAAAGCTACAAACTGGATGCAACAAGCCTTGGGAATGACAGAAAAATTGAGGTGAGCTCATCCTAAACTTGTTCTGATTTCATCCATATTAAACTTTTTGTGTCCTGGAGCTCCAGCCAGGCAGACATGGATACAATTCCAGCTCTTCCCTGACTGGGTTGTTCACCTGAGCTGCACCAAGAGCGGTGTCGAGGCTGCCAAGGTGATTTTGCACTGTGTCACAGCCATGGAGAACTTTCCCTTCCAAAATTTATCCACATCCCATGTGGGAGATCCAAACTCCCACAATCCGATGGGATTCTGGAGATGTGGGAATGAACATTCCTGCTCTGCTCTGGGCTGAATCCATCACACACAAAGCATCAGGAAAAAGAGTGTAAAAAAATAATGGAAGAACTTTCCCTTCCAAAGTTTATTCGTATCCCACGTGGGAGATCCAAACTCCCAGGATCTAATGGGATACACGATCCAATGGGAGACACGGGAATGAGCCTTCCTGCTCTAGTCTGGGCTGAATCCATCACACACAAAGCATCAGGAAAAGAGGTCTAAAAAAATAAAGGAAGAATGAGAGGGGTTTTGCAGGCAACAGAGAACTGACACCAAATAATTATGGATGGTATTTAAGGAAAACACGGCTCCTGCTTAATGCTGTGGGAGGAATATTCCAACATGGGTGGGATAATGGAAAACCCTGCCTAGGATTAGATACTTTAAACAAGAGTGAATTAATCCAGCAGTTAGTCTGAAAGAGGCTTAAAAATCTCCTGCTGTGACTGGGACCACCTGGATTGAGGCATCAAGGAGCAAAGCGGAGAAGCAGCAAGTTAAAAATGCAGAAAGCAACTCCTAAATTTTGCAAAACACGGCGGAGCAAAGAGTGCAGAATCCCAGGAGGGTTTGGGTTAGGAGGGACCTTGAAAATCATCTCATTCCAACCCCCTGCCATGAGCAGGGACATGTCTCTGGTGGAGGTGTAAGAAATACCCCAGAAATCACAGCTCCATGGAAAAAAACACCAAATCCAGGCGCTCCTGGGGTTCTAAGTCTGGGAATCTGCTCTTTGTGGGACCAGCTCCAAGGCTTCAGTCATTAGGAATGACTAAATTAAAATGTGGTCTTGGTTTGAGAGGCTTCAGAGGAGCTGAGGACAAGGATTTGCCATTGCTACTTGCAAGAGTTTAAAATTAAGGCTTTTAAGCCAAATTTGGGCACAGATTTGTTCTTCTCTGTTGTGATCACCTCAGTTAAAACAGTTTAAACACACCTGGTTAGGATGAGATTCCCCCACTTTAAGAGCCCTAAATTTGGAATTTTGGCCCAGTTCTAAACCTTATTCTTTGAATAATCCACCTTTAAAGCTTTGATCACTTTGGGGATCATTGCAGGGAAATATTGTTGCACTTTGTCTTGGGGTTGGGAATTTCTCATCAGCGACTTGGAGCTCTGTGATCTCTGCCCCAGAGAAAGCTCACCCCCAGCAGGACATTCAAACCCCTGGCTGAATTGAAACACTTGAGAAGTCAAGAATATCCCGCTGGAAAATTGAAACATTTCATCATTCATGCTAATTTCTTTGTCAGTTTAGACAAAAGCCACACTTCCTGCAAGGGAAAGGTTTCATCAGGGACAGCTTTTGACCAGCTGCATGAAAAGGGGTCCTCAAAGGCAGCAGAAGCTCAAAAGATAAAAACAAATTATTGCAACCTGATTTTATCTGTTATTCAATGAAATTGTAAATTTCCTTCTCAGTAGGTCAGAACTTAACTGATCTGGAGCTTTAAAACAGCAAAACATGAGGGGGTTTTTGTTGGCTTTTTTGTTTCATTTTGACTTTTCATCTCCACTACTCTAATTAGCACTTCAAGACATGATGTGGTCGTGAGCTGCATCTCCTGACATGATCCTGTCTCCAGCTCTAAATCCTTCTGGCTGCATAAAACCAACAGGGTTTGGTTTTATGCAGCCAGATAAGATTTATCGAGATCCAGGTCCCTGGCTCTTGATCCCTCTCGAACCATGACCACGAGTTGGTTTGTAAAGTGAAAGCTGGGCTAAAATCACTCCAAGATCTCTTCCCTAAAAGTTCAAATTGTTGTGTTCCGGGGCACAAAACCTTCTCTCTCAGTTTTAACTCTCATGCTCACGACAGCTGTGACTTCATCAGGCTTTGAATAAAGCCCTGACTAACCTTGACCCGATTTCATGGCTGATGTCCCTGCTCATTTCATTGGGTTTGGACTAAAAGACCTTTACAGGTCCCTTCCAACCCAAACCATTCCATGGGTCTGCTTCCAAAGGATTCCATAATTCTGTGATTCCCCGCACCAGCACTGATTGCCAGGCTGAGCTAATTAAATTAGGATAATTAAATGAGGGAAAACAACTTTATGTCAGCACAGAGGTGGCAAAGCGGGGCCGTTGGAACATTCCCAAAAGTCCCACCAGGTCCCTCTGAAGGAAGGTTTGTTTTTCCCTGGATTTTCACCCTGCCATTATCTCTTGGCTGTTTCTGTGAAGAAAATGTCTCTGTTGAAGGCACTTTGTGGAGCTGAAAGAAGGTGATGGTTCTCAGGCTGGAAAAAATTCCACAAAGCCAATGATTCTATTCCCAAAACAGCCCCCAGGAGCGGCTGTGCCATGGATTGCTCAGCATTTTAAACAGAATCCTTTTCACAGGAAAGGAAGCTCCAGTAAATCCAGCAGCCCCTCTTCCCTGAAAGTTTATGCTAAACCAAACTCCCTGCTGCACACACCAGAATTCCTGGGATTGCCTCTTGCAGGGGATCAGACATTTTGGGAGGTGAAGTTCCCAGAGCTGCAGTCTCTGATACAATCAAGCCTTTTTCCCTGAGTTTGCTGGTACAGAAGAGCTGAGTCTTGGCTCTACTGACCCATCCCAGAATAGCTTCCAGAGGATGGGAGGAGAGAAAACCTGGCAAAAACGGCTTTTATGTCACTCATCCCCCATGGCTGTGGCAGCAAGGGACATGTCAGGACCAGTGCCAAGCACCACAAACCTGCTCACGGCTCTGTCTGGGTGAAAATCTATTTTTTGCTGCAGATGAGAGATGTCAGGGCAGGCCTGGGATGCAGAGCTGTTTCAGCACAGAGTCAAGAACAGGGTCCACGTGGTTTTTTTTTGCCACATCATCATTACAGGCTGCTGGAAAGGGGCTGGAATGTGCCCAGTGGGAAAAGAGTTGGGGGTTTTGGTCAAAAGAGACTGAACCCGAGCCCAGATGTGCCCAGGTGGCCAAAAATGCCAAAGGCATCCTGGTTTGGAGGAGAAGCAGCAGGAGAAGGGATTTTCCCCCTGTGCTGGGCAGGGCTGAGGCCACTCCTCAAATCCTGGGGTCAGTTTTGGGTTCCCCACGAGCAGAAGGACATTGAGGGGCTGGAGAGAAGGGAACAGAGCTGGGGAAGAGCTGGAGAACTCCTGAGGGAGCTGGGAAAGGGCTCAGCCTGGAGAAAAGGAGGCTCAGGGGGGACCTTGTGGCTCTGCACAGCTCCTGCCAGGAAGGTGGAGCTGCAGGTTGGGCTCTGCTCCCAAGGAACAAGGGACAGGATGAGAGGAAATGGCACCAGGTGAGGCTCAGGTTGGACATTAAGGAAAATTTCTTCATGGAAAGTCTTGTCCAGCCCTGGCACAGCTGCCCAGTGGAGCCCCCAGTCCTGGCAGTGTTCAAAAACGCGTTGCTGCGGCACCGGGGGAAATGGATTAGTGGTGACCACGGTGGTGGTGGCTGATGGTTGGATTTGATGATCCTGAAGGTCTTTTCCAACCTGAAAGATTCCATGGTTCCCTGTACTGGGTGTGGATGAGATGAGCCCTCACCTCAGCTGCTTCCAGAGTGTTTTTGAGGATAACCACCAACCTCATACACATGAAACCAAAAAATATCCGTGATTTTCTTCACAAGCAACCCCTTTCCCATGTTTCTTTCACAGTGAGCCACTGCAAATCTACTCTGCTCACATTTGCAGACATTTTAATATAATATCCCACTTATCCAAACATTTTGAGACAGTTTTTATAGTTCTTGTGGCAAACAAGGGCACAGAATTCTACAAAGGGGTGCAGAGGCAAAAGGAAACAGGACACTTCAGTTTCCATGGAGTTTGGAGTTTGGATTAAGGCCCCAGGACCTGAATTGACCTGTCTGGAATGATTTTGCCTGAATTAGGAATTTGGTGGCTTCTCCACGCATGGATTGAGGAGACATGTCCTGATTCATCCAGAGATCTGTGACTCTATTTTGATTCAAGAGAAATTCTGATACAACTTGAGGAATTTGAATTCAGGTGAGGCTGGTCTGATTCTTGCACGGTGATTTTTCATACCTTTTGTCATTTTTCAGCACTGTTTCAAGAAAATCTCTACTCAACTTCAACATCTCAAAGAATTCTTGGGGTAAATCCAAGATCTTCTGCAAGAA
The DNA here is from genome assembly GCF_022539315.1 of Serinus canaria. Lineage (NCBI taxonomy): Eukaryota > Metazoa > Chordata > Aves > Passeriformes > Fringillidae > Serinus > Serinus canaria. The sequence goes on from NC_066315.1 coordinate 1,710,152, forward strand.
TTCAGCTTTGAGAAAAAAAATAAAGGTTTGAAGTCACACATCAATGTAGAATTCTGAGCACAAATGGGGGCAAAATCCAACTTCTCCATAGCTGCAATATGAAATGATTTTCTCTTTTCTTTCCACGCTTTAACTCTATCTGATTTTTAATTCTGCTAAAAAAGACACCCCAAATATTGGTTTAAATAACAGAAATCTTCATTAACCAACTCTAGATGTGATTCAGTCCTGCTGCCTGAACAAGTTGGAAATCCCATGAGCAAGAAGGGAATGACTATTATTAAATGAATTAATAATAATACTTAAACACAACCCCCAAATAAATCCCAATAAACACATTTATTAACCTTTGAAATGTAAAAACCCAGGCTTGCTCTGGAATTTACCCAGCTGCTCACCCTGGTCAGGCCAGAAATGTGAGCCTGGCCCAGCCCAAGGTGCCAGCTGAAGCCCTGGCGCACAGATCCCACCCCCTGAGCTGGGCGTTCCCGTTTCCCTTGGAGAAAAATGAGGGAAGGGATTGTCCAGAGCTCCATTCCCCCCCAGCAGGGAGCAGGAATGGAGTCATGTGGGAACTCAGCCCATCCCTCCTGATGTCCAGAGCTACCGAGAGAACCCTTGGGGGGTGCGGGGGCCTTGGAATGTTGCCAAAAGCACTTGGTGGATGGATTTTGATCCATCCAGGGATGTGCCAGTGGTGTATGAGGAGATGAAACCTGTGGGAATCACTGGGGTGGGAATGGTGAAGGGAAGACACAATTATAGGGTAAATCCCAGATTTTGGGGTTTGGGTACAGGGGGGTTGTGGAGACAAGATGGAGCAATCAGGGCAGTGTCACAAGGCTCTTCTTTCTTCTTCTTGTCGTCCATCTCCTGCTGTGGTGTTGGCACTTGGGGATTGGTCTGGGGTGAGGGTGCACTTGGTGACGAGGGTGACAGGTATTGGGGATAAAAGGTAAATCTGATATCCGGAGTTTTTGTTATAAAAGATGTGCCCGCCCTGGGGGTGGTCAGAGTGCCTTTGGCTGCCCTGCTGGTCAGATCCAGGTCGGGCAGAGAAGGGACTTTGTAGGTAAGAAACAATAAACAATTCTGAAGACTGAAAAAACCCAGAGTCCAGACTCATCTTTTGGGGCCCATCCTGCCAGAACCATCCTAAGCGTGTGTGGGAGCAGAGACAAACAGCCCAACCCCATGGAGTCACGGGATGGAATCAGGCATCAGGAGCACAGAGCCCGGTGCTGGAGGCCGGGGTGAGCTCCGTGGACCATCGCAGAGCTCTCTGTCAGGGGATGGACTCGAGGGCTTTGCCTTTCCAGGCCTGACTGACTCACTGCTCCTGGGAAATGCAGCTCCTGTTCCCGTGGCCGTGTTTCCAGCCTTTATTTTGGAGCTCCAGGCTCGCTTCTCCTGCTCTTTCATGGTCCTGTCCCACCAAATCAAGCTGGAATTCACTCTGGTGGGGCGGCTTTCGCTTCACCTCCAGCTGGGAGAGAGAAACATCAGCCCTCACTTTTTGGGTGGGCTTAGGCTGGCCCAGTTTGGGGTTTCCTTGCATAATTCTGGCCCTGAGAGACTCAGACAGTCTGACGAGTGTCCCTGGAGAACGGGGGAAGTGAAAACATTCTATGGATCCCAAACCCTTCATTTGAGAGGGATATTGGGCGGTGTGAGGGGAGGTGGGTGTGACACGGAGGGAGAGAGGAATGAAAACCAGCTCAGAGGGGTGTGTCAGTCCCAAACCTTGAACAAACACCAGGAGATGATGGAATTCAGCCACCTTTCATCTTCCTGCAGGACCCCTGGCATCCTCAAGCCAAGAAGACACACAACAAGCTTTGCTCTGCCTGAAGAAACTCCAGGGAAACTTTCCAGAAATTTGCTTCATGTCTCTCAACAGGTTTGGGAGGAATATCCAGGAATAACAAGCCCTACAAATGCGAAGCACTTAAAACTTTAATGCTGGCATAAAACCCTCTGAGCCCATTAACTGCTGGTTCTTTCACGACAGTGGAGCTGTTCTTCACCTCCTCCACACAGAGAAAACGCTTGTGCTCCTCCACTTTAATCCCTGAAACGTGGAAAAACAAAATGCTGCTGCCTTTCCCCATTTTCCCTCCTGGGATCTCGTTGGAAATTGTGTCCCACCCCTCTTTGTCCCTTCCAATCTTCCTGGGGAGCACAAGCTCAGCTTGGGGCAATTCCTGGGATTAATTCCAGAGGTCACTTTTGCAGTTCCCAGAGTGCCACCAGGAATGGTGGCTGTTGGTGCCAAGCCAAGATGGAAAATAATCCCAGGGAGGCAGCAAAGAGGCAGCCCAGAGAAGCCATCAGCCCAAAACAATGAACCTCCCAACGTGAGGTACAAATTAATTAAACTGCAGAAGCCAATTAATTTTTGCCTGGTGTCTTGAGGAGTTGTTAAGCAAAATGGGAAATCTCATTTTAGTGAGATTTGGGGTGCCACATTGTGTAGGATACGGGAATTCATGAGCTTGGCAAGATTTTTTTTGGTCTTTTTGGAAAACTGGGAACCTCATGGAAGTTTTAAGTCTCATTTGCCATTTTAGGTCACGTGAACATGAGGTACAATAGAAAAATATGATAAAATAAAATAAAGTGAATTAAAATAAAACAAATAAAGTAAATAAAGTAAAATAAAAATAAAATAAAATAAAATAAAGTAAATAAAATAAATAAAATAAAATATAAAATAAAATAAAGAAAATAAAATAAAATAAATAAAATCAATAAATAAAATAAAATAAAGTAAAATACAATAAAATAAAATAAAATAAAATCAAATAAAATAAAATACATAATAAATAAAGTAAAATAACATATAAACTAAAATAAAATAAAATAAATTAAAATAAAATAAAATATAAAAGAAAATAAAAGAAAATATAAAATAAATAACTAAAATAAAATAAACTAAAATAAAATATAAAATAAAATAAACTAAAATAAAGTAAATAAAAATAAATAAATAAAATAAAATAAATTAAATAAAATAAAATAAAATAAAATAAAATAAAATAAAATAAAATAAAATAAAAATAATAATATACAGGATTTAGAGAAAGGGATCCTCAAGCTTTAGTGAGCATCAGGTTTTGTGGAACCTCCTTGTGAATTCTTGAGAGTGTTAAAGAAGAGGAATTCATAGAATTGTGGAATGGTTTGGGCTGGAAGGGACCTTGGAACGCTCCAGTTCCAGCCCTGCTGTGTGCAGGGACCCCTCCCACCACACCAGGTCCCCTGAGGATTCCCCCCAGGCTGATCCCCAACCTCACTGCAGCTCCTGCTGCATCCCCTGCACTTGGACAGAAAACCGGGATGGACAGGAGGAGCCTGGAAAAACCCCTGGAATCCCAAATACCTGCAATCCCATGGTTTCCAACCACCCTGCTGCTGGGGAAGAACAGAGTTTGGCTTGTCTGTGCTTCTGCACAGGCCTGACCTCATCCGACGTTCCACGAAATCCATGGACCATGGGATGGCTCTCCTTTCCTGCAGGTGACAACAGACATACTCCTGCTGGGGAATGTGTTTAATTAATATATCTGTCATTACAGCCAGGCATTCTGGTTTGGCTCTCGGGAGGTTCAGGATTGGGGAGGTTTTAAAAATACCTGGGAACTCCTGACCGCTGGAGATGCTGGCTCCAGGGATTTGGGGAGTGTGGTTTTTCTGGAGCCATCTCTGAACCATTTAACAGCATCTCCTGCTGATTTTCCCTCTGGCACAAACAACCATGGAGATAAAATGCAGTGTTCAACGCTGCCTCTGGAGAGGGCTTTCCCAAAATACATGAAATAAAGGGGTTAATTGATTTTGATTTTTAATCCAGACCCGCTCAATTTCTAGTAAAGGAAAATAAAAGTGGAATATGAAAGAAAAAAAAATGAGTCTGTGGATGTTTAATGGGGGAAAAGCAACAACCTGCTGCCATTTGGCAGAGAAGGGCACGGGGAAGATTTGAAATTGAAATTATTTGTGACCTTCACGGATCACTGCTCATTCCCTACAGACCCTAACAAGCCGAAACCTTAAACTCTGGAAAATGGGAATTTTCTCCTTCTCACACTGCAGCAAAAAGGGAGATGATTTTGGGAAGGTGACTTTGCAGCATCAAGATTTGAACAGCTTCCCCTCGTTCACTGCCCGGATGTCAGAATATCCCGAGATATGGAATAAAAGGGGAAAATCTAGGAAAGCTTTGGCCCTTCCCCTTCATGCCCCCAGGCACTAAGGAAGGGCTTTTTTTGGGTAAATCCAGCCCAAAACTGTTCCTGCTCATGGTGAGGTCATGGGCTGCTCCACATCCTCGGAGAGGAAATGACACAGCCAGTGCCAACCAGGGAATTTCATCCAGGATTTGTGCTCTGGAAAGGGAAAGGGAAAAAGGGATGACTTGGGGACAGCCTGAAGCCACCATTGCCTCAAGAGCAGAAAAAAAAGGAGCATCAGGGAATAAAATGCCAAGGAAACAGGAAATGTGGGAACTGGACACAAATAAGCTCAAGATGTACAGCCAGGGTCAGAGCAGTCTTATTCCATGCTTCCCTGTCTCTGATCTTTCTCTGCTTTGCTTTTTTGGATTAATCACCTAAAATTAAGTGAGACATAGATATGAAAATCACAGAATCACAGAATTTCTAGGTTGGAAGGGACCTTTAAGATCATCGAGTCCAACCCATGTTCTAACAGCTCAACTAGGTCATGGCACATCCAGTCTTTTTTTAAACACATCCAGGGATGGTGACTCCACCGCCTCCCTGGGCAGATGATTCCAGTATTTGACCACTCTTTCTGTGAAAAACTTCCTCCTTAACTCTAGCCATCATCCCAGAATGTTTTGGGGTTGGAAGGGACCTTCAGGATCAGCCAGTGCCACCCCCTGGCGTGGGCAGGGACACATCCCACTGTCCCAGGCTGCTCCAACCTCCCTGGACGACCGGTGGTACCAGGAATATTCAAACACTCAGATCATCTCTAAACTGGGAGGATACTTGAAGGCTGAAGCTCCTGCTGCAGACTGCTCCAGCCACCTCATGAATTCCAGCACAGCTGTGGTCCCACAGATTGATCATTTTACAAATATATTCAGGTCACGTTTTTGGACAAGAAAACCGTTTTTGAGGAGAAGCTACAAACCACCAAGGCTCTCATGCCAGCCTGCAGCAGTCTTAGATTTCCCTAGCCTTCCATGAAATCTCCCTCATTAATGACTGCTCAGATCAGCAGCCTGGTGTGACTCAGTTCTGCAGAAACACGGATTAAATTCCAGGCTGGCTCAAGGAATACACAAAGCAAGGTGTTGTTTCAAGCAGCAAAATTGTCCTGGGGACGTTGTCCATGGGCTCTGCCAAGTTTGGATCTCCCCAGGCTATGGAAAGGAAAGTTGGTTGTGGCTGTTGCCACCAACAAAATCTGTTTTTCCCAGCAACACCTGGCACTCCCAGGAGTAATAACAATAATAATAATAATAATAATAATAATAATAATAATAATAATAATAATAATAATAATAATAATAATAATGGTGATGATGGTGATGATGATGATACTACTACTACTACTACTAATAATAATAATAATAATAATAATTTTTCTCTTCCTCTCCTCATAAATTGCCCAGAAAGCCCAGCACAATACAGGGGAAGTTCTGGAAGTTGGCTGTGCATGCTGTGTATAAAATCTGGGCTTTGAGAGGAGCTGGGGAATGAAATGTCCTAAAAACCTTGGGAATACTGATTGTCCCATAATGGCCATTCTCCCAAAGCTGGTGTTAATTACTCAGCTGTTACTCCATTGAGCAGAAAGACTAATTAGCAACAAATAACCCTTCATGTGTCCTTGTGGTGGGGTGGGGACCCCCCCAGGATCTTCTGGAAGCCACAAAACACTGGCAGAAAGCCCCAAGGAAGCCCCACACCTCGAACTTCCCACTTTTCAGAACAAAATGCTGATCCCTGCAGATCCCCCATGGATTCAGACAACTCCAAAGACCTCACTTGGAAACACATGGAAAAAAACCACTCAAACCTGGCCCCATCTCCGGGCTCTTCCCTCTTTCCCTGCAGGTGGGCAGGAATGCCTGACTGTGTAATTACAGTCAGGAGCTGCTCCCAAGGGGGTTTTAGGATAAATTTGGGATGTGGGTGAGGATATCAGGGAATGCTGCTGGTGGGAAGCTGGACTAGAACCTTGGACAGGGCCGGCTGGGCTGGTCCTGCTGGAAGGATCCTTCTCTTTCCCATCTCTGGGAGGCAATTGAAATGGAAAAGTGAGATTATTCATTTAATGGCACTGGATTTTCAAGGGCTGGATGGAGAAAAATTGTTTTTCCTTTATTTTCAACATTACAGGAAATAAAAAAAAAGGGAAGAAATAAAAATGTTAATATACTGGAAAATAAAAAAGTGTCAGAGGTATTGGTTGTCTTTTTCCTTTTCTTTCTCTGTCCTGTCCATTCCACTCCCCTCCTTCCCCTCCTTCCTTCTCCCTCAAAATTTCAGATTCAATCCTTCCAGCAGGAAAATTTATGGCTCAACAAGGGCGCAGCTCAGCGAGACAAAATAATTCAGGTTCAGCACCAACTCAAGTGCAGCCACACAACTTCCAGATCCAAACCAGCTGCTCCACAGGGAAAGCAGCACGGAATCCAGTGGGCTGCAGTGATATTCCCACTTCCAGCAGGAAAAAGGGAGAAGTGATGAAAGGTTGTTACCACTTGCAGGTTGTCTGGAGGTCTGGGTGACCTGAAATATGTGCTCAGATTTGTTCTGCTGCTCCAGGCCACGACATAATTCACGTTTGAGGTCACTTTAAGTGAGAAAAGAAAGGCATAAACCCCCCCAGGCTTAAAAAATTAAAGCTGTGGGACTTAAAAATAATTGGGAATTTAAGCCTTGAGGCCAGTCCAAGCTTTGATGTCTCTGACTTTAGGTCTAGGGAGAGGTTTCGGGGTAGCAGATCACTAAATTTCCTCAAGCCATTCCTAATTCTCAGAGGTTTGATGTTTTTGTCTGCCTGGAGGAAGCACTTGGAAGCTGCTTTTCCATGGATCACTGGGAGACAGTAGCAGCTTGGGAATCTCCATGCTTTTGGCAGATGTTTCCAGCTCAGGCAGCCATGGGAAGGGATTATTCCAGCTCTTGGCAGCAGAGATAAAAAGGGAGCCTTGGTCCGAATTCCATAAAAACACTGGAGCTTTATCGCTCTCAGTGCTGTAATAAATCAATATTTTAATCCCTTTTTAATAATTGGGACTGTGAGGAAGAAACCAAGAGCATGCTCTACTTTCTTCTTGAAATATTTACAGCAGAACCAAAAGGAGGATATCCCAAATTTGGAAACGGGAATCCACATGAGCTGGATTTTTGAACTCCTCTGTTCAAATTAATCTGGTTTTCCAAAGGCACTTCTACTGAGCTGCCAGAAATCCTTGAGGACATTATTTTATGACATTTAAATATAGTTCAAAAAATTATATTTCTATTTCTATTCTTCTATTTCTATTTCTATTTCTATTCTATTTCTATGTTCTATTTCTATTTCATATTTCATATTTATTATATCTTATTTATATTATTTATATATTTATATTTTATTATATTTATATTATATTTATATTATATTTATATTTAATTTATATTATATTTATATTTATTTATATTATTTTATTTTTATTTTTATTTTATTTTATTTTTATTTTATTTTTATTTATTATGTTTGTTTATGTTTATGTTTATGTCTATTTATTTATTTATATTATTGATATTGATATTGATATTGATATTGATATTGATATTGATATTGATATTGATATTGATATTTATATTTATATTTATATTTATATTTATATTTATATTTATATTTATATTTATATTTATTTAAATCTGAGGGTAGCAGATCCTTCTGGCCACCTCTGGATCACAGAACAAGGAACAAAAGAAGAGGAAAAGGCCTCAAGTAGCACCGGGGGAGGAATAGATTGGATATTAGGAAAAGAATATTTCCATTGTCAAGCATTGGAACGGGATGGCAGGGAAGTGGTGGAATCGTTGTCACTGTCAGGGGAGGGTCAGGCTGGATTTAGGAGAAGGTTCCTCCCCCAGAGGGTGCTGGGCACTGCCAGGCTCCCCAGGGAATGGGAATGCTCTCCAGGAGCATTTGGAAAATGCCCTCAGGGATGCCCAGGGTGGGATGGTTGGGGTGTCTGTGCAGGGCCAAGGCTTGGGTGATGGTCCTGATGGATCCCTTCCAACTCAGGATTTTCCATGTTTCTGGGATGGTTCACCTGGAAACTCCCTGAAGGCCATCAGCGACTCTCCAACATTTTCCCACTGGAGTCTCCCAGTTTTTTCTGGCTGAAATTCAGGACTGACGTGCTGAAAAGGGCAGGAAAATAAAAAAATGGGGGTAGGGGAGTTTTCTCCCCTTCCTCACCCACACAACATCCCGTGGCTCTCACATCCTCTTGTCCCTCTGTGTCCTGGCCTGGGAACATGAATCCATCTGTGTCCCAAACCCAGCCTGGAGTGTCTCATCCTGGCTCTGCTGCCTTGTCCTGTATTTCCCTGTTTTTCCCCTTTTTCCTCCCTTTTTATTCCTTTCCCCTGCCATGTTTTGAAGCCCTCTGGTGCCTGTTTTGCTGGTAGGGAGAGAAGAGCTCCAGATCACCGTGGTGATCCCCCCACCAGGTTGGTGATTCCATGAATTCCACTAGGACAGGAGACTTCCCAAACTTCCAGGCACAGGATCTGGATACCAACAAACACTGATATTACACACTCCTGCCATTCCAGAGCCTCTCCTGTGGGTCTGGGAATCTATGGGAGTTTCTGGTTTTTTGGGAAATGGAGGCTGATTCTAAATTGGTCCGTGAGAAATCCCATGGATACCGAATCCCATGGATTTCAGCTAAATCAAAGGAGCAGGCTGTGCTCTTCAGACCTTTTATGCCACTGTTTCCTCCTGCTTCTTCTCTTCCTCTCACTCCTAACCCCAAAAAAGATCTCCTACTCCATAATTATCCATCCTGTTTCTCCAGAGTAATTTTCCCAGCCCATCTGAGTCCGTAATTTGGAGTTTTCTGACGGTCTGTTCTTAGGGCAGAAACCTGAGCCCAGCCAAAGTCAACGGGCGTTCCCTCAAGCAAAAACAAACAAATTATTTGTTAAAACAAATAAAAAATTACCTGGTCCCTGTGGATGCCCACTTTCAAAGAACCCAAATTAATTTCTCTGGGGCCGGAATTAACCTTTGGAAGATCTGGTCACATGGAATATTTTTCCATTGGAAAACACTTCCTCACCTTCAGGAGAGCGGAGTGCTCTGGGGAAATGTGTTGGTTTTGGTGGAGCACTGGCAGGATATGAAACTCGTTGGGATATTTCCAGCTCTCCTGCCACCTCACCCATCTGATGCTTCTCTTGGAGCTGCCTTATCCTGAACTCCAGGGTGTAGGGGTTGGGAGTTCCTGGACAACTGGAATCACCTCAGGAAGAGCTCCCTGATGCCAGTCAGTCTAAAAGCAGTAAAATCTTTAAATTAAACACTCACTTCTTTATCCCTTCTTTAAGGGATAAAGGAGTGAGTGTTTAATTTAAAGATTTTAAATTAAAAAGGTGCTCAGAGCATAATTTTTTTTTTTTTAAATCCACCTGATTTTTACACATTTAAAGCTTTAGGATATTGAATCATAGAATATCCTGAGTTAGAAGGGAGCCACAAGGATCACTGAATCCAATTCTGGCCCTGCACAGGACGACCCCAACATTCCCAGATTCCCACCACGCCCTTCACTGATGATCAGTGGAGCAGGATATCAAATCTGCAGACCAAGGATATCAAATCTTTGCCCAAATTCCTGTAATAAGTCCCTTTTTTAAAACTAATTTTCAATATTTTGTAAGTGTCACAAGCAAAAAGGATCATTACGCCCACATTTAATTAGAAAAATCAAGGAAAACAGGGAAATTTCTTTCATGCCGGTTTTTCCTACAAGACTTGGAGATGATGAACAGGAAATGAAAAATTATGAAGCACCTTCATCTCCAGTTTTTTTCCAATCCCTTAACTTGAAAAGGTTTCTTTTCCAGCCTGACTTAAGCATCTCAACTCAGGCCACACTTACTGAAGGCCAGGGTATGGAATGGTGCTTTAATCCCAGATCCATAAATCCAAGGGAACTGGGAACAGTAGGTTAATCCAGGCCTCATCCACTCTGGATCCTGACCCTCAGCAGGGCCAGCTGAGGGATTCAGTTTTCCTTAGGACTTCTCATGTTGGGCTTCTGCAAAAGCAGGGATTTCAGAGTATTTTTATCCACCAGGAGAGACAGAATTCCTCTCTCCTGCAATGCAATTCCCGCAAAACTCCAGTTGTTGGGATTAAACCCAGTAAAGGCTGGAGCTGCGCCGTTCTTCCACACTTTCTGTCTCCATTTTGGCTGCTAATCCATCACAGAGCCAGGGGCTGCTCTCCCGACCTCCCACGCAGCAGAGAAGCCATATTCCCATCTTTCTGCTATTCCCGGGAGATGACATGTCCCTACCGTCCTACATCTGCACAAGCCCACGGTTGTATGGAATATGTGCGAGCATCTGATACTCTGCTAAGAGCCCGAAGTGTTTTACACCACATTTTAGGTGATTTATTGCACTTTAGCACATTCATAAAACACGTCGTGTTAAGCATATGCATAAAAATAATATATAGGTTACCACAAAATTTTTATGGCCTTAACCAGATCCGTCTTGGAATGTCGGCTCGAATGTTTCACTCCTGCAGGTGAAAAAACAGATTATTTCAACGGAGCTTAGGGAAAGTTGTTTAGTCAAGACAACAATATTGTGGAGAGAGCCGTTACCTTGGCAGCGCTCTGCTAATTTAAGGACTAACGAGTGTGGCTGGTTCATGTCCTGAATCCAACACGAGGTGTCCATGGCTCCCGGCTCTCCAGGCTGCATTCCCCTTCTCCTGGCTGGTTCCTGTCCCGCATCCAACACGAGGTGCCCATGGCTCCCAGCTCTCCAGGCTGCATTCCCCTTCTCCTGGCTGGTTCCTGTCCCCATCCAACACGGGGTGTCCATGGCTCCCAGCTCTCCAGGCTGCATTCCCCTTCTCCTGGCTGGTTCCTGTCCCGTATCCAACACGAGGTGTCCATGGCTCCCGGCTCTCCAGGCTGCATTCCCCTTCTCCTGGCTGGTTCATGTCCCCCATCCAACACGAGGTGTCCATGGCTCCCGGCTCTCCAGGCTGCATTCCCCTTCTCCTGGCTGGTTCCTGTCCCGCATCCAACACGGGGTGTCCATGGCTCCCGGCTCTCCAGGCTGCATTCCCCTTCTCCTGGCTGGTTCCTGTCCTCCATCCAACACGAAGTGTCCATGACTCCCGGCTCTCCAGGCTGCATTCCCCTTCTCCTGGTGGTTCCTGTCCCGCATCCAACACGGGGTGTCCATGGCTCCCAGCTCTCCAGGCTGCATCCCCCTTCTCCTACTGCTTGCAGACAATAGAGAGACAGGGATTAGAGAAATGTGATGAGAGAAATTCCCTCTTCCATCCGTGCAGTCGGTAGAGGTTCCTTCCAAGGGATGTGGTGTCGGTGAGGTGCCGGGAAAAGCGAGCAGGTTACGGATGTGACAGGAATCCCAGAATCCCGGGAGGGCTTGGGTTGGAAGGGACATTCAAGATCATCCAGCGTCACCCCCTGGAAGGGCAGGGACACCTTCCAGTATGCCAGGTTGTTCCAAGCCCTCTCCAACCTGGTCTGGGCACTCCCAGGGACCCAGGGGCAGCCACAGCTGCTCTGGGAATTCCGTCCCAGCCCCTCCCCACCCTTCCCAGCCAGGAATTCCCAGTCTCCCATCCATCCCTGCCCTCTGGCAGTGGGAGCCATTCCCTGTGTCCTGTCCCTCCATCCCTTGTCCCCAGTCCCTCTCCAGCTCTCCCGGAGCCCCTTCAGGCCCTGGCAGGGCTCTGAGCTCTCCCTGGAGCCTTCTCCTCTCCAGGGGAACATTCCCAGCTCTCCCTGCCCAGCTCCAGTTCTGGGACCAGCTTCCTGGCTGGGGTCATTCCAACAGGTCCCCTCTCCCTGCAGCTTGGGGGGGGCAATTTCTCTCTGGTGAGGGCAGGAATGTCACCCCAGCTGCCTGCAGTGCTGGGAACTCCACCAAAGCACCAATAATCACTTCCTTCAGGCCCTGTTTATCATGAATGTAATGATGCCTCAGGTTTCAGCTGTTATATTTTCAGATTCTGTGCTGCTTTAGTGTGTGGGGCTGAGCTTCCCATCAGGGCATGGTGAGCTCTGTGCTCAGAGCAGGGAGACAAAACAATTCCTGCTCCAGCTGGGCACCAAGGACAAATGAGCCAAATCTCAGGCCAGGAGCACAAACCCCGTGGGCTGGAGAGAGAAAAACAAGCAGGGTGGGAGTGCCTGGGCTAAAGCTGGGCTGGGACAATGAACTGCAAGGTGGGAATGGAGCAGAGCTGATCCCAGGGAGAGACCCCGGGAGCGCTGGTGCATTTTGGGTCATCTTGGGTGCAGCCCTGGCTGGGCTCTGCTGCTGCCCAAGGTGCATCCATGGAGGAGATCCTTGGAATCAATCCCTGCTCTATCCTTTAGCTCTGCCCAGCCTCTGTTTTAGGGCAGCCTCTCAAGGCATCAGTAGGGAAATGCACTTTCTGTAAGGGGAAACCAGCCTACTTTCATTCAATCATCCTAAAATAAAGCGAGTGGCATCCTCAACTCCATTTTCTATCTTGAAATTTAGCAAATTTTTAATTTCTGTGTCTCCAAAGACAGCTTAGGCTCTACACAGACTCTGTACTTACGAAAGGCAGTGAAATGAAATTAAAATAATTCTTGATAGCTTTATTTTTTATACCTTTGTTATAAATGTCCGAGATCCTGTTTTGATGATGTTATTCCAACAAATTTAATTTTGTCTTCATTAATAGGTATTAAAATAGAATAAATCTGTTTAAATTGGGGTGAATGAATAATAACATTTTAATTTATCAATCCTCTCAGGAAGCAGAGAAAAGCTGGGAAAAACAAGACATATAAAAGAGGGAGGAAGACCTTAAATTCTGATTTAAAAATTCATTGAACAGGATGATATTTATTTTTCTTTTAAGGTTGACTTCCTCAGGATTTGTTTGAACGCTATGAAAGCTAAAAAAATGTTGAAAATTGGTTTGTTTTTTGTTTTGTTTTAAAAGAGCTCATTTCCCCATATAGTGACTAATTCCTTCAAGCTGAAACTGCAAGAAAAATATCAAATATTGTGAAGATTGGCAAAAGGGTTTTATCAACTTATTGCATCATCCCTTCCTCCATAAACAGGGACGGAAGTCTCAGATTTCACTATTCCTTTTTTATAATAAAACCTGTACCAGCTTTACTTAATAATATTACTAATATTATATGATAATTATAAATTATTCATTAAGATATTGTTTTGTTCAATTTATTTAATATTTCTTGTGAATCATGCGTGTTTTTGGGGGGGGGGGTTACTTTTTTTCCTATTTTTGAGGATTTGGGGAAGATGATTGAAAATCTATTTTTCTTTCTCTGTTAATGGATGTTTTTTTTTCCCAAAGGAAAAGGAAAGTCATCCTTTCAGGTTGTGAGGCTTTAATTAATTAATGTTTGAGATTAGCAGCTGCCTGATGAAGGTAAGTTATATTACGGCCCTGAATATTTCCTCCAGAATCCCAGAGTGGGTTTGGATGGAAGGAACCTTGGTAATTATCTTGTTCCAGGAGCAGGGACACCTTCCACCAGCCCAGGGTGCTCCAAGCCCCTCCAGCCTGGCCTTGGACACTTCCAGGGATCCGGGGGAATATTCCACAGGATCCTTTTCCACCCTCACCTTCCTCCTCCTCTGCCTGAGCGCTCCGGTTACAGCTGCCCACAGCCCCTGCCCCAGGAGACTCCGGAGAGGAGCAGAAACCCAAAGCTGTGGTTTCTCCGCCCCTCTGGGATCAGAAGGAGCCTCTCCGTTGCTTTTGGCTGCTCCCTGTGCAGCTTGGCTGCGGCCACATTTCCGTGGCTTGTTCTCACCCGCCTCGCTCAGCTCTGACGCCTTTTTTTGCCTCTTCCCGGCCCACCTGACTTTGTTTTTGCCTCGTGGGATCCTTGCCCTGTTTGGACATGCAGAGGAGACGCTGTGGCTTCCCACTCTCTTGTCTTGCACTTGCTCTGAATCATTCCTTGGCTTCTCCAGTTCCTCGTTTTGGCTTTTTTCAAGTGTCTGACTTGGCGGCCGTGCCCTAAAAACCCAACGGCCTCAATGCCTCACTCACCCTCAGCACTGGCCCGAGAGGACAAACCCTGAAACAGAGCTTTTGTGCTCCCCAAGTCAAGGTGAGGTGAATTTGATAAGGAATTTTAAATGATCCTGATGCCTCAGGTTTCAGCTTTTATATTTTTCACATTCTGTGCTGCTTTAGGGTGTGGGTCTGAGCTTCCCATCAGGGCATGGTGAGCTCTGTGCTCAGAGCAGGGAGACAAAACAATTCCTGCTCCAGCTGGGCACCAAGGACAAATGAGCCAAATCTCAGGCCAGGAGCACAAACCCCGTGGGCTGGAGAGAGAAAAACAAGCAGGGTGGGAGTGCCTGGGCTAAAGCTGGGCTGGGACAATGAACTGCAAGGTGGGAATGGAGCAGAGCTGATCCCAGGGAGAGACCCCGGGAGCGCTGGTGCATTTTGGGGCCATTTTGGGTCATCTTGGGTGCAGCCCTGGCTGGGCTCTGCTGCTGCCCAAGGTGCATCCATGGAGGAGATCCTTGGAATCAATCCCTGCTTTATCCTTTAGCTCTGCCCAGCCTCTGCTCTGGGCCAGCCTGCACAAGGCACCAATCTGGCCTCCCACGGGTGATCCCAGGATGTCACGAGGTCATTGCATGGATGAGGATCTGCACAAACATTTTCCAAGCAGTGACACACTGAAGAGGAGAGTGAAAGAGAGAGAAATATTTTGAGTGACCTCAGGTCAGCCCCTCCTCAAAATTACTGGAAAATTTTAAGCGAGAGAAAAGGTCCCTGGGTTTCTTCTGACCCCTGAATTTGGAACCCTGCGGTGAAAAGGATTCTTGACCTTCTTAGGCAATAAATCAGTGACTTAGAGAGGGTCTCTTGCATCTCTCATAGTTTTAATCTTAGAATCATGGAATATCTGGAGCTGGAAGGGACCCACAAGGATCATGGAAGTCCCACTCCGGGCCTGTTCGGACTTTATTTGGTTCCATTGGAATTTAGTACGTGGATGCTCTCACATTCCTTCATCCATAACCTTCCAAAGAGCTCTGAGTGCTGCCTGCATCCCAGAGAGCCTCTGGAGCTGGGGGCACCTCCTTTCCTCATCCCAATCCATGAGATTTCCATTAAATCCTGGAATCCTTTCCTCCCCACACGACCTGCTGCAGAGATGCCATGCAAGGCACACCAGAAGAGGAGAATCCCATTTTGTGGGCCCTCATCCAGCAGGGATGTGTTGATATCCATGAGTCAGGAAGAAGGGTGATGAGGGCTTTATATCATTCCTGGTTTTTCAATCTGCACGAAACCCATCCCACAGGGCTCATGAACCGCAGGTGTAGGTGTGAACATAAACTCTGGCTGCAGTTCCTGCAATTCCCAAAGTTCCTGATTCAGTTTCCTCCGCATTGATTTTGATGAAGAGGCTGAAAATCTGGAATTCCTTGGCTTTGCTCACACTCCACGTCAGAACCAAGCAGGTGTTCCCTGAAATTCCAGCTTTGCCTTGGAAATGGGAATCCTGGTTCTTACCCTGTGCTGCAACCCCCAATTTCCACAGCATCCAACTGATCCCTTTCTTCTATTTTGCACCTTCTGGGTGCGGGACACCAGTTCTGATTTCATGGGAAACTCCATGGCATGGAGGAGGAGAAAATGAGGAGGAACAATGGAAATCCTCGGGTTCCTTTTATCCCACCTGGACAGGTGGGAGCAAGACACAAAAACCTTTCTGTTTTGGGGACTGGGTAGGATCAAGAGAGGAAGAAGAAGGACGGGAGAAAGATGGGAAAGTAAAAGAGTGGGAAACGAAGAGCTACAGCTGCAAGGTGTTTGTGATGGAGATAATTCCAAAAATTATGAGTTTTCAGGTTTATAATCTAAATCTATTTGATTTAGCCCAAAGTGTATCCATTGAGGCCTTCCAATAAATCCCTACTTTATTCTTTAACTCTGTCTAGTCTCTGTTCTAGGTCAGCCTTCACAAGGCATCATGGAGATGTTTTTTGGGAGGTGTTGAACAGGTGCAGCTTCCTCCCACCCCTCTCACTTCTGTTTCCCTGTGGAGTTGCTTCCTCTGGTCCACAGCATCCCATGGAGGTGAGGGATCCCATCCAGAGGCACAGCTTTGGTTGTGCCACCACCTTTGGCATCAAAACACAGCTCTGGGAACTCCCCAGCAGGGAGATCCCAGCTCCAAGGACTCCAGCTCAAGGAATCCAAGGATGGACAAGGATCCAGCTCATCAAAGCTCATGGGAGCAGAGCAGTGAGGGAGATGGACACCATGGGATCCACTTCACCTCATGGAAACTCATGGGAGCAGAGCAGGGAGGTGATGCCTTGTGCAGGCTGGCCTAGAGCAGAGGCTGGGCAGAGCTAAAGGATAAAGCAGGGATTGATTCCAAGGATCTCCTCCATGGATGCACCTTGGGCAGCAGCAGAGCCCAGCCAGGGCTGCACCCAAGATGACCCAAAATGGCCCCAAAATGCACCAGCGCTCCCGGGGTCTCTCCCTGGGATCAGCTCTGCTCCATTCCCACCTTGCAGTTCATTGTCCCAGCCCAGCTTTAGCCCAGGCACTCCCACCCTGCTTGTTTTTCTCTCTCCAGCCCACGGGGTTTGTGCTCCTGGCCTGAGATTGGGCTCATTTGTCCTTGGTGCCCAGCTGGAGCAGGAATTGTTTTGTCTCCCTGCTCTGGGCACAGAGCTCACCATGCCCTGATGGGAAGCTCAGCCCCACACACTAAAGCAGCACAGAATCTGAAAATATAAAAGCTCGACTTGAGGTGTATCAGAGGGAATGGGACACCACGGGATCCGCTTCACCTCGGGCAGTCCGAGCCTTCAGGTGACCCCGCTGCCCTCCCACGAACCGAGCTCAGTTTCCCCTCTCTGGCTGCTTCTCCACACATTCCCAGAGGTCCCATCCATCCCCACTTTTCTCCTCGGAATCCTCCCCATCCACAGCGGGGCTCTGGCAGCAGAGGGCACTGCCCCCCTGGCCATGTTTTCCCCCTCCCCGCCGCCGCTGCAGGGCTGGGCTCGCTCCCGGTGAGCGGTGCTGTCTGTCTGTCTGTCTGTCTGTCTGTCCGTCCGTCCGTCGGGAGACTTGGATTTGTCTTGGCTGCCGGCTCTGACATGCCTGGGAAGGGCAAGGATAGGAAATGGGTGGGAGCTCCCACCTAACCACGAACTTGTCTTGCCCCCTCCTCCTTTTCTCTCTCCCCCCATCCCCTTCCCTCCTCCGCCCCATCCAGAGGGAGGATTGTGCTGCAGCGCTCAGAATTGCTCCGGAATTTGGGTTTGGGATTATTCTTTTTTTCCCCCCTTTTCATCTCTTTCAGACGAAACACGCTGGGAGTTTCTCCCTTTTCCATGTGCTCCCACCTAACCACGAACTTGTCTTGCCCCCTCCTCCTTTTCTCTCTCCCCCCATCCCCTTCCCTCCTCCGCCCCATCCAGAGGGAGAATTGTGCTGCAGCGCTCAGAATTGCTCCGAAATTTGGGTTTGGGATTATTCTTTTTTTCCCCCTTTTCATCTCTTTCAGACGAAACACGCTGGGAGTTTCTCCCTTTTCCATGTGCTCCCAGCCAAAGGGGGTTGTTGTTACAAGAGGGTGTAAGTGTGGTGCAATCTGTGTGTGTGGGGTGTTGTGAGAGGTGCTTTGCACTGGGAGCAGGCAGGAATCACACAGCTTTTGGAAGTATTCCTGTGTTTTATTTCATCTTCCTGAAGATTTAATCTCAGTGTGGTTGTTTATGATTTAAAAACGAATTTCTTTTGCTGCCACTGAGCAATTTGGTCCAGTGGGAGGCTGCCCTGCCACTCCAGATGAGGTGATTTGTCAGGTCCCTTCCAACCAAAGCTCTTTTATGATTCTGGAATTTATTTCCTGCACTTTCCAAGTTTCCGGTCCATCTTGACAAGTGATGATCCCGCTCTAAGTATTACTATAAACACCTTTTAACTCTGTTTTACCTTTAGTCTGCCTGCCTCCAAAACCTCAAAAGAAAACCCCGTGGGGATGTGCCCCAGTGGCCTCTCTCCCTTTATCTGAATAAAATTGAAGGATTCTTCTGTCTCCTTTATGGACATTGGGTTTCCCAGTGGGATTTTCTGTACAGGAGGGTGCATCCTCCTTTTATCCCAAACTCCCTCCTTTCATCCCAAACTCCCTCCTTTCATCCCAAACTCCCTCCTTTTATCCCAAACTCCCTCCTTTTATCCCAGACTCCCTCCTTTTATCCCAAACTCCCTCCTTTTATCCCAAACTCCCTCCTTTCATCCCAAACTCCCTCCTTTTATCCCAAACTCCCTCCTTTCATCCCAAACTCCCTCCTTTTATCCCAAACTCCCTCCTTTTATCCCAAACTCCCTCCTTTCATCCCAAACTCCCTCTTTTCATCCCAGACTCCCTCCTTTCATCCCAAACTCCCTCCTTTCATCCCAAACTCCTGGCTGCACGTGTCCCTCTTCCTTTCCCTGTGGAAAATCCAACCCATGGAGTTGTGAAGACACCAACTCACATCTTCCCTGTCAGTCCCTTCCAACCCAACTCACTCTGGGATTTTCTGAGAACAGGGATTCCTGTTTGAAGCAGAGAACCCTTGACAGCCCCCTTCTGATTTGACATCTCTCCACAGCCAAGGGTTTGTATTTTTCACCGTGGCTCTGTGGCAGTGTTTGACAGCCAGTGCTGCTCTGCTGTCCTGCTCCCTTTGAAGCCACCCCAGCACACAAGGAAATCTGGGAAGCAGCTGGGCTGTGGATTGTATTTTGCCAGAGGTGGCATCCTGATGAATGGTAGGATGGGAAGGTTGGTGCTGCCCTCCCAAACCAAAATGAGACGCAGGGGGAAAGGAAGAACCAAACACACAAAATAATTTCCCCTGGTTTGGGAGAGGAAGTGTGGAAAACTCAGAGCCCAGGCTGTGGCTTTGGGGAGGAGAATGCCAGCAGTCACTTTCTCATCCTGTTCCTGTCCTTCCAAGGCTTGTGTGAAAAGGCTGATGCTGAGTCCCAGTCAGCCATAAAATAACAACCACAGCTCTGCCCAGTGGCTGGGATTTGCCAATCCTGAGCTTTCCTCACCCACCCGGGGACTGGGAAGGCCGGGAGTCTGCGAACCATGGCGGCTCCGAGCGCGGAATCCTCGCCGAATGTGATCTCACCCGCGGGGACAATCTGATGGACGGAGTGTTACTTGTTGTTCCAACACCATGGCAATGTCTCCAGGAGGAATACAAATCACTTGGAGCTGGGAGGCAGAGCCAGCTGAGCAGGTACCAGGAATGTGGGAGTTGCTTATTACTCACCCAGGGGGAAGAGCTGCTGCTTGTTTTTTTAATTATATTTTTACTCGCCTCTACTCATCACCCCCACACAGCACCAGCACTTTTTGTAATGAAAATAATGAGACAGAGCCCGACGCAGGGAGCGCTGAGCACATCCTGATTTTCCATTGGATGTGTGAACCAGGTGGGACTTTCGTACTGGCAGATCTCCGGCCTCGTCAAATCTCAGTGGGTGCAAATCTGCTGAAGTCAGTGAGGGCTTCTCATCTATCACTTGTTTTATTAATATTGCTCTGTCTGCAAGTCCAGGCTCTCCAAGAACACATCTTTTATTTCACTGCCTCTCATCGAAGGCAACGTGTGAGTGCTGATTTTCCCGGGCTCAGGATCAGCTCCAGCTCTTTCATTGTTGCTTTTTTTCCCCTCTCTCTCCCTCTCTCATTTTTTATGGCAGCGTTGGAATTGCTGTCAGGTTTACAGTGCAGTAATAATCACCTCATTATTATTAATAACCATGGCAACAGAATGGAAATTAATCACTCCACTTCTGTTTATCCCCATGGAAACAGAGCCAAAACAAACAAGCCTGATCCACAATGCCCATTCCTAGAAATCAGACATCCTGCAAAATTCCCAACTAAACAAACCAGCAGCTCCAACTGCCTGGGTTAGCCAGGAGCACCTATGGAGGGGACAAGGATGTTCTGCCTTGGGTGCTGCCTCAGGCTCAAATTAGCAGGGAATAAATATTTTTAGGAATTTTGCTTGGTTTATTGGTTGGTTTTACTCTCCAGCTTTTGTCCTGGTGGCTGAGTGTTGAGGCACAGTGACAGCCATCCTTCTGCTTCCCAGAAAAACTGGGCTCCCTGCAAGGATGGGGAGAGAATTTGGATTAGGGTCTGGAGGGACAGGACAGGAGGAATGGCCTTAAGGTGAAGGAGAGCAGGGTTAGATGGGATGTTGGGAAGGAATTCCTGGCTGGGAGGGTGAGGAGGCCCTGGAATGGATTTCCCAGAGCAGCTGTGGCTGCCCCTGGATCCCTGGAAGTGCCCAAGGCCAGCTTGGAGCAGCCTGGGACAGTGGGAGGTGTCCCTGCCCATGGCAGGGGAGTTGGAACCAGATCACCTTTAAGGTCCTTTCCCAACCCAAACCATTCTGTGATTCCACCACAAGTAGGATTGAAATTGTCAGGGGTTGGAAGGGAGGCTTATTCATTGCTGAAAAATCTCCGGAGATAACACTCCTTCCCAGGTGCCAAGCACTGAAATAAAGTTCAGTGGAAAACTCAGGAAAAAGCTCAGGAAAATCTGTGGGCAGACAGTGAGCACCAAGCCAATATTTTCTCTTTGCTCTGTCACCATCCTTGCTTGCAGGAGGAACAGAGGATGTCATAATCATTCCCTATGCACACAAGTGAAACTCCCGAGATTTTTGTTTCTTCCACAGGAAAATCCCTGTTTTTCCCCAGCCATTCCTCATTCAGATTCAACAGCTCAGCAGTCGCTGCCTGTCCCCCCTGCCCTGCCAATTACTGTGTTTTATTTAGGCTGTCACCAACAGATAATCGCAGCTTGCATCTGCTTTTTCCTGCGGCTTAATGACACACCCAGGGGACCACTTCCCAGGCTTTCAAAGGAAAGAATTCCTCCCTCAGACGATCCTTCAATCCCAGGGATTCTGCTGACTCTTATCTGCAGATGCGGCAGCACAGATTAGGGCTGGTGAGGAAAGATGAGAGAGGCAGGGAAAGTAATGATGATTAAACCCACAACCCTCCCGGGAGCCTCTTTTTTTTTTTTTTTTTGCAGCAGGATCTGCTGAGGCTGAAACCCTCGGAGAAGCTGAAATCAGCTGCGTGCTGGAAACGTTTGTTTTCCATTAAAAAAAAAAAAAAAAAAAATGGACTCAACCACGTGGAGCAGGAAAACGAAGTTGCCACGTCTGACAAAGCCTCCAGAGGGTTTGAGGGAACTTCTCGCTGGGCTGTGGAGTCTCCTACAACTCTGGAAAATCATAAAATCAGCTTCTTACCTCCCTCTCTCACCTAAAAAATGGGGATAAAACCCCTCTTCTTTGACTAGCGATCCCTTTTAAAAATTATCTACACACTGTGTACATTTTTTGGACACGTTACATCCATTTTGGGGTTCTCTTGTTGTCTCACTGTCCTGCGGATTTGTGCAGAGATCCTGAATCCTGTTCAAATGGAGGAATTAAACCTGGAAATGACAGAGGGAACAGAATGCTTTGATATTTAACTGACCTTTTAAGCTTCCCAAAAAGGCAGGGAGAGTGTAATTAACTGGGATGAATCCCATCTGAACTTCCTCCAGCCAGTCCTCCTGAATCCAATTAAACACAACTTTTCCATGTGGAGGTACAGTTGAGGAGAGATGGATGTTGCTTTGGGTTTTCTGCCTGTTTTATATGATCCCCTCCCAGAATTAGGATGTTTTTTAATCCAGGAGGCACCAGCACTGACAGACCCCTGAAATTCCTGGTCCTGTGTCTCCCAAGCCACCAAACAAGCAGGAATATGCCAAAGGAATCTGTGCATTTGCAGTTCTGCACCATAAAATATCCATGTGGTCTCTGCTGCCTGTAGAAAAGCCCCAAATTTCCACAGATAGATACATGGGATGTGGTTTGACAGGTTATCTGCCTAAAAATTAACCCCATTAATCGGTGTGGATTTGGAAATGTGTGGGCACTGTTTGACATGACCCGGTGTTTGAACATGGATATTTGATTTCCACGAGGATGTGTCCTCCCAAGCCTTCCTCTGTCCCACCTGAACTGCCTGGAGGTCCTCTTAAATTGCATCTGCTCATCCCAAATGTCCTCAGGAAATTTCAAATGGCAGGAGAAACCCAATTCAAGATGGCTCACTGGCACCCTAAACCACACAGATTATTCTTATTCTTATTCTTATTCTTATTCTTATTCTTATTCTTATTCTTATTCTTATTCTTATTCTTATTCTTATTCTTATTCTTATTCTTATTCTTATTCTTATTCTTATTCTTATTCTTATTCTTATTCTTATTCTTATTCTTATTCTTATTCTTCTTACTCTTCTTCTTCTTCTTCTTCTTCTTCTTCTTCTTCTTCTTCTTCTTCTTCTTCTTCTTCTTATTATTATTATTATTATTATTATTATTATTATTATTATTATTATTATTCCAGTCTGACCTGTCTCATCAAGAGGACCATCAAAAGAGGATTAATCATCTTTTAACATTCCCATCACCATTTCCCAGAGAGGAGATAGTGAAACTTCCCTTCATTTATAAGGGGAGCTCCAAGAGAGTTGGAAAGAGATTTTGGGACAAGGGATGGAGGGACAGGACACAGGGAATGGCTTTGAGCTGAAAGAGGGAAGGTTTAGATGGGGTATTGGGGTGGGGAAGGGATTACTGGCTGGGAGGTTGGGGAGGGGCTGGGATGGAATTCCCAGAGAAGCTGTGGCTCCTCCTGGATCCCTGGAAGTGCCCAAGGCCAGGTTGGACAGGGTTTGGAGCAGCCTGGGACAGTGGTGGTGGAAGGTGTCCCTGCCATGGCAGGTGTGGCACTGGATGGGCTTTACGGTCCCTTCAGTCCAAACAATCCCATGGTGCTGTGAAATAAATCTTTGGGAAGCCTGGAGGAAGAATCCCTCTCTAAAATCCTCTTTTTTTGCCCCACAGGAAAATAAAAGAAATCACCTGGCAATCCATGCTGGAAAACTGCACCAGTTTTACCAGTAAAGGTGTGATTTTGAGTATGGAAAGTTCATTGAATTACAAGGTGAGACAAGCAGGTGCCTGTTCCATTTAGGAATTCCCAAATCGATTGTTGACCCAACAGCAATGTTCTTACAGCGGGTGTGGCACAAGATCCACAGCGAATTCCTTGCTTTAGGCCATGAATTCTTCCTGAAAATCTCACTCAGCTTTTCCTGGGTTGAAATAGAGCTGGAAGGCAGTGCCTGTGTTATCCCAGCTTCCAAGAGGGAAGATTCCAATCAAATCATGAGAACAGGAGGGACAGCACAGTGCTGGAGTTGCCTGGAAAGGCTGTGGGAATTCCTGCATTGGAGAGGTTGGAAAAATCACAGGCAGTTGTGTGGCAGAGCGGCTGTTTCCTCTTGGAGCCCTGGCTGTGAGAGTTTCAGATTTCTGTTCTGCCAGGCACTGACCCCCAGGAGAACACTGCACTGACCTGAGGGCCTGGAGAAGCTTCCAGAATGGAATGGCAGAACTGGGATTGTGGGTGTGGAGTTGGGATAGAAGTGTGTGATATCACAGGGTGGGAAACTCAGAGTTTGAGGGTTTGGAATGCAGTGATGGATATAAAGCAAGGTGGGGGTTTTGGGGTGGGGGCTGCTCCTTGTTCTTGTTCTTGTTCTTGTTCTTGTTCTTGTTCTTGTTCTTGTTCTTGTTCTTGTTCTTGTTCTTGTTCTGTTCTTGTTCTGTTCTCTCTCCTCCTCCTTCTCCTTCTCCTTCTCCTTCTCCTTCTCCTTCTCCTTCTCCTTCCTTCTCCTTCTCCTTCTCCTTCTCCTTCTCCTTCTCCTTCTCCTTCTCCTTCTCCTTCTCCTTCTCCTTCTCCTTCTCCTTCTCCTTCTCCTTCTCCTTCTCCTTCTCCTTCTCCTTCTCCTTCTCCTTCTCCTTCTCCTTCTCCTCCATGGGTTTGGGTGGTTTTGTGTCATTGGATAAAAAGTCCCCATTGCAGCCATGGCTGTTGGTTATTGGGTTAAAAGTGAAAATAATTGAGGTGTCATTTCTGAATTGGGCAGTTGATCCTTCAAAGGCCTTGGAGAGAGAGAGCTGGGGCTCCATTTTCAGTTTGTGAGAGTGAAGTGCTGCAGAGCTCAGGGTTTGTGAGGCTGTGACAGAGATAAGAACTGATAAACATCTGAGTCCAACACGAAATTCCATCTCACACATTTAATCCTGACCCTGGCAGAAAATAAGATAAAAACTCAACAGTTTTCAGAGATGTAATTTGGTGTTAGTGACCTTATTCCATCTTCCTCATCCCATTTTCCTGTGTTTCTTTGTCAGCTCTCTTTGAAAAGCGATGTGCACTGAGCCAGTATTTTGTCCGTTAATTCCAATTAATTCCCTAAAATTGATAATCGCCGTGGGGAGGACACATCTGGAGCTCCCCAGCCCAGGAGAAACATGGACAAGCTGGGGCAAATCCAGCAAAGGGCCACAAAAATGATTCACGGAGCATCTGTCATATGAGGAGAAGCTGGAAAAACTGGGAATTCTGCCTGGAGAAGGGAAAGCTCAGGAGGTTCTTATCAGTGGGAAAAATTAATTATAAAGCAGGAATAAAGGATCTGGAGTTAAATTTTATTCTGTTGTGAACAGTGAGAGGACAAGAGGCATAAAGTGAAATCCAGAATTCCATCTGAACTTGGAAACTTGGAATTTTTTTTTTCTGGGAAACACAGAATTCCATCTAAACTTTTTTTTTTTTTTTTCTGGGAAGGTGTTTGGGCACTGGGCCAGACTGTCCAGAGAGGTTGTGGAATCTCCATCCCTGGAGATATCAAAACCCAACTGGACACGGCCTTGAACAACCTGCTCCAAGCAGGGGGTTGGGGTTGATAATCCCTTCCAAGAATTCCATAATATTTGGGCTGTGTGGTGAGGAAAGGCCCCTTGGACATGGAAATTAGAGAGAAATCCGAGTGAATTCTCAGGTTTCTAAGATCTTAATTCTGTTCATTCCTGTTGGCGCGTGTTCACTGCTCCTCCTGAAATTGGATTCTCTTACAGAAGTCCTGGATTTCACAGATCCCTGTCCCTGTTAACAGAACCACTTCTGATAATTGATAATCTGAAATGTTTCAAATGTTATTTGAACGCAGCTGATGTTTTTCCTGTCTAACATTTGGGGTGGCTCAGCTTTGACTTTTTGCCTTTAGCAGAACCTTTCCAGATGCCCATCTGACACTCCTTTGTCCCAGGACATTGCTGCTCCCATTGGGATTTCACTCTGGTTCATCACTTCCCATATTCATGGACAAACATCTTTTATTATTCCCCCTTTTTAACCTCAAACTCTTCCCAGTACAGCTCCGTGGAAAATACTTCAAAAGCCATCACCAGACCTGGATGAATTCAGGAACAAGGAGTATAAAACCTCCAGGAAAACAGAATTATTTGGCTCTGGAATAAAGTGGGGTTCTTCAATTGCTGTGTTTGAACAGCAAAATTCTCCTTACGATGGGAAAGTCTTGACCTCCCATTTTTTGGAGCGAAAATAAATCATCAGGGTTTGTATCCTGGAAGGAAATGAAGTTGTGGAACCCTTAGAAAGGTGAATTTGTCAATCAGCTGAGTGAAACGAGTCACAAGTTTTGCAAAAAGCGGGATGGGGATTATTAGTTTTAAATCCAAAGCAGGATCCAGCCCTAATGTCCTTCCTGCTCCTTAGTGGAGTTACAGGAAAAGTGCAACGTTTGTCAGGCTGGAGCTGCCAACACAAAGTCATATTTTATACACAAGGCGTCCACCGACAAACTGTGACCTTTAAAACGTTATATAAAATTTTACCAGGAGATGCAAACAGTTTTTTAATGTTAGCAGGGACAGTGAAGGAAGGAAAATTATTTTCTTCCCATTAATTGAAGGCAGAGGTTTTCCAAATGGAAGCTCAGTTATCCAGGGAGGATTAAGGATTCCGGAGCCGGTAGAGGCATCCAGGGAGTTTGACACACTTGATATAAAATATTTAAACCTCAGATACTGATAATGCTGAGTTTATCCTGACAAAATCTGCCAAGACATCAGTTCCTCAAAGCACCCAGCCAATTCTTGCTCTTGGAGTTTTGATAATTGAGATTTGATCATTCTCTGATGAGATAATTATGGGATCATAAAGGTGGGAAGAGACCTCCAAGGTCGAGTCCAGCCTTTGACCAAGTTCCCCCACCAAGCCAGAGTGTTCCTGAAATCCACTGCAGAGCCTCATCTTTCACTTTGTTCTGGAAAATTTGCTGGAAAATTGTCTCCAGAGCAGGTCCTGAGGCTTTCCCAGGTTCTGTATCACCAAGTCAGAGCTTGGATTTATGGAAGTCAGAGTGGGTAACTCAAAACTAAAAAAAAATTAAAAAATTATAAAAGGCCTGCCTTGTTTTCCACCTTATTTCTTTGCAGATTTTCTTTGGGTTTGAATTCTTTAGGCTTGTTGGACAACCAATGAGCAGGAACTGGATTAATTTCCTATTTTTGAAGGGAAGATTTTTTTATCTGCCCTCTTCACAGGTTCCTTGTCCTGAACATTCCCACAGACACAATTCTCAGGCAGTGTCTCCAGACTGACAGACGGACTCTGACTGTTCCCAAATCCTTGTTTCCCAGAATGGGACTGAACTGGAACATCTTCCCACTGACAGAGGGCAGATTTGGATGGGATTTTGGGAAGGAATTCCTGGCTGGGAGAGTGAGCAGGCCCTGGCACAGGTGCCCAGAGCAGCTGTGCCTGCCCTGGATCCCTGGCAGTGCCCAAGGCCAGGCTGGGCAGGGCTTGGAGCAGCCTGGGATGGTGGGAGCTGTCCCTGCCCATGGCAGGGGGTGGAATGGGATGATCCTCAAGGGCCCTTCCAGCTCAACCCATTCCATGACTCCATGATCTCCTCATCCCCTCTTTGGATTTCCAAGGAATTTATTTTATTTTATTTTATTTTTAATGCCAATCTGAAAGGACAAACAAATCCCTTCTCTCGTTGTTCTGCATAGCTTTGCCATTCCCAGCGTCCGGGTGCACTCCAGATGTTTCCATGGATTCGGTAGCAAAGTTCAGGGCTCCCACAAGGGTGGAAGGATCTCGCAAAGAGCTGGAGCAAAGAAAACAAAAAACGTGGCAGAGGAATTCCAAGTATGATTCCTAAGCTCTTTCCCAAAAAAAGCCACATTGTCCGGATAAAACTTTGTTTTATGTCCCTGAAGCTCTGGAGCAAACCTGGTTGTGATCCCAGCTTATCTCAAGATCCCTGTGCTCATTCCAAGGTCTAACCCTGACCCAAAATCAGGGATGAGGGAGATTTCCCCACTTATTTTCCACTCAACATTTTCATTTGTGGATAAATGTGAAGTCAAATCCTATAACCATGTTTTTTTCCCTTGGATATTTTTTCCCCAGACTGTGGGTAATAAGGCAGGTTCTGAGTGGGCTGGGTGCTCTTCAGACACAGAGTTAGGACAATTCTACTCCTTAGACTTTCCGTAGGAAATCTCAGCTTCCCGCCTGGAAAATATGGAAATACAATTACCAGGCCAAAGTTTTTATACAATTAAAATAATGTAATTAAATCCCAGTGACTTTTGTTTCAATAAATAGAAGAGTTTAATTTTATAAATGTCTCATTCCAGCGTTGTTAACGGAAGGTTTTCTATTTCCAGCTCCAAAATATGTTTTAAAAATATATTTTCAGTTTAAAATAATCCTTTAGAATTAGAGCAACATCACCTTTGTCTCAAACCAAATAAGGATTTTCTGTTCATTAAGGATATTTTGGGATTTTTGAGATGCTTTCAGAGAAGGAAATATTTTCATGTCTCATTCTCATCAGATGGAAAAACATCGTGTTCTTTCCCCCCATTTATTCTAAATAGGAATATGTTGAACCTCCACATTTAATTAACTCTGTTGATAATTGATTTAAAGAAGGAACGACCACTAAATAAAATTGATTTGTTGCTTTTAAATATTTTATTCCAACATAAAATAAATTCCAAATAAATTGATTTGTTGCTTTTAAATATTTTATTCCAACATAACATAACCCCCTGCAGTGGAAGGTGGCCCTGTCCATGTCAGGGGGCTGGAATGAGATGATCCCTAAAGTCTCTCCCAGTCCAAACCATTTTAGGATTCCCTGATTCTCTGTTGGTAGGATGAGCAAAGAAATGGGGAGTCTGTCAGGAAATTGTAACAGGAAAAATAATCAGACAACTGGACTTTTTAGCTCTTCCCGATAAAATATTGGGAATATTCGTCTTGCCCTGTTCTTCTAAGTTCTTCTAAGCCTTCTGATGTTTACATTTTTGTGATGGAGTTTCTCGTGCACTCTTCATGTAAATAATGATTGTTTTGCATTCCTTTCTGGAGGAGGAGAAATTTGATGGAATCTTGGTTTGACCAGTGGGCTGGAGAGGTGGCAATTCCATCCTCCGATCCGTGGTCACTTTTGAAAGTCTATAAACATTGGAGGCAGAAATAAACTCCTCTCTTTTTTACCTTGAACATTTCAGCGTGTGCGTGTCGTTCATTTCGTGCCCTCTTGTGATGTATTTGTTCTCTAGAGGTACAACTTGGGAATGGTCCCTGAAAATGGGGACACTCCATGAAAACCTGGCTGCTTCTTGGAGGAGAAAAAGGGCCCAAACTTGGCTAGAACTGGTGGGCTGGAAATGGGGCAGCTGGGAGTTTTCGGGAACAAAGCGGGATTTTGATGGGATGGGAGTGCCAAGGAAGGGTTGGCAGAGGAGGAGAGGATCAGGGAGCGCACGGGAGGCCGAGCCAGGCTGGGGGTTGGCTGCTCTGAGGGTCCCAGTGAACTGGGTGGGGTGTGGGGAGTCTGGGATACGGGTGTGGGAATGGAGCTCACCCCAAACTCAGCCATTTGACTTTTGTTCTTACTTGACTGAAGGGGAAATGGGCCGGTCCATTTCCTTTCTTGGGGGGAACCTGCTTTCTTAGGTTGCATGGATCCCAGAATTCCGGAATGGTTTGGGTTGGAAGGACCAAAAGGATCATCCAGTCCCTCTCCCTGCCATGGCCAGGGACACCTTCCACTATCCCAGGCTGCTCCAAGCCCCCTCCAACCTGAGCCTGGACACTTCCAGGGATGCCACATCCAGAATTTCTCTGGGCAGAGGTGTGGAATGCCATCCAGGTTGGAGGCCCATGGATTTTCTCCAGGACACAGAGTTCATCCTCCTGCTCCTTCAGGCATGGAAATGCTCCCAAACCCTCAGGGATAATCCTGATGTGTTACAGCATTCCAGGTTTTGCTCTTCCAGTTCAGCTCCCTCTGATGCTATTCCATGTCTTGTCCTCAGCTTTAGTCAGCTGCAAGCAATCAAAGCATTGCTCCAGGATCAAGGAAAAGAGTTAAAATGTTCTGGGAGAAATTCCAGATGGAAATGAAAGGTTGGAGGGGAGGAAGAACTGCGGGATTGACGCTGTACCTGCAGACCATGGGCGGGTTTAGCTGGGCAGATACTGCACGAAGCTGAACTTTCATGTAGCAATGGAAATGACTTTTTAAAACTCATTTTCCTTTTGTTCCTCCTGCTGTTACTCCACAAAAAGTTCAGGGAACGTTTCAAAGAGTAAAGTGTGTTGCAACTTTATTTATTTATCCATTTATTTATTTTTTTACAACACACAACTCTTTCCCCATTGCAAATCAAAACCAAAACGTTTTTCCAGTTAATTTTATTTTATGTATTTCTGGATATTCCTACATAATCAAACCTATGTCAAATAAAGAAAAAAAGATCCATAAAAATAAACAACACTGGCTCTCGCTGAGTGAAATCAAGATAATTATTTCCCAAAAGATATTTTGAAGATTCCAAAGTTTCCTCAGTGCTCCAGTGTTTATTTATCAATGAAAAACCAGTCAGAATAAAAAGAAACTCTGTGTGACATGTTTGGGGAAAAATTTTGATGTCTTCTAAAAATATGTGTATTTTCTGTAAGTTCTGTAAAACTTTTATGGCCCAACTCTGATTCCTGATATTCTAATTCCTTATGTTCAAGAGCTACAAACAAGAAAGCTGATGGAAAACCAGTGTATTTAAAAGAGATTCTGGAGAGAATTCCAGAATGGAGAATGTGCAATCAAATATGGGCTTTTTTTCCATCAGAAATCAATCCTGCTCATAAAACAGAAACAGACTTTTTTTTTTAGAGGGGACTAAAACTCTTTACATTCTTACAAGAAAATTTTTCCAGCCTGGAGAAAAAAAAAAAAAACCCAACTTTGAGGTGACCTAATTGTGATATTCCAGGACCTGAAGGAGCCGGCAGGGGAGATGGAGAGAGGCTGTGGACAAGGGATGGAGTGACAGGATGAGAGGATGTGGCTTTAAACTAAAAGAGGGAATGTTTGGATGGGATATTGGGAAGGAATTCCTGGCTGGGAGGGTGGGGAAAGACTGGGATGGATTTCCCAGAGAAGCTGTGGCTGCTCCTGGATCCCTGGTAGTGCCCAAGGCCGGGCTGGACAGGGCTTGGAGTAGCGTGGGATAGTGGAAGGAGTCCATGCCTGTGGAACAAGATGATCCCTAAATTCCCTTCCAACCCAAACCACCCTGGGATGCTCTGATTGGTCCTGTGCTGCCTCATCTCTGTCACCAAATCTCTGATTTGTCCTGAGCTGGGTGTCCTGGGGACACCCAGCTCAGGACACCGGGAAATCTGGGATGGAAGAGGGTGGATAATGGCTGCATTTAGGTTTTGGTGGAATTTTCTTCCTCCTCCAAGGTGCACAGCGAGAGAAACCACCCTCTCAACTCCTTTTAGCAAAGCATCAGAGCAATTCCCTAAGCTTGGGGAAGACTTGGGATGCTCTGGAAAAATTCCACCGAAACGATGGAGCACGGACAAGAACAACCAAGGAAATTGGATCTTCTCCTGAGTCAACATCAAAAAGGGACTTTTTGGACCACCTACGGTGATGCCCAAGACAACCCCACAGTTCCAGGGTGTAGGAAGTGATTCCCATCTCATCCTGCCCCACGTCCAAGGCGTCACAGGGTAATACAGCCCAGGAAAGGGAATAAATTCCTTACAAAAATCCCCCGTTACGGGTCCATCCATGCAAAACATCCCAAGTAAAATGTGGCTCTTGAGTTTTATGGGGATCCTGTTGAGTCACCAGAGGATAAAAGCAATTCCTTGAGGTATTTATGAGAGGGTTTTTGGAACCAAAGTGGGAAAGACCTCCTGATTTGCCATTCAAGTTTCGTTCCCTTTAATTGGATCAGGTTGGAAATAGGCTGGAAATTCACTATATCCCAAAGAATAATACAATGGTCTGTTAAAAGGATCAATGGAATTCTCGTATTTATTTTGTCAACTAAAATTGAAGGCAAAGATATTTCATTTTTCTAATTGTTAACACTCCCGCAATGTTTGCCAGATGTGACCTTTCACTGAAGAAGTGGAAAATTTTCCTTTAAAAATTAAAGGCTGCACTTATCCAATGTTCTGCGGAGCTGGCTCCTCTGCTCCCACTTCTGTTTAGTTTGGATCTTCCCCTGTTTCTTCATCAGGTGCTTCCCAGTGTCCTCCCCGCTGATGGGATAATCACCGAACATGCACGGAAACCTTTTCCAAAGGGGAGCTGGAGATCTGGGGAAGCAGAACTGAGAGTCTCTGCATTCTCCTTCCTAAAGGAAACCAATTATCCCATCGTTTTCCGATGCCGATGCCTTGTGGAAAGAAAGTGCCTCTTTATTTTGACAAATTTTTTTTTGCTGCTTTGAGTATAGCAAAGGAGACCCGGCTGCTGCTGAACTCCCAGGTGGGGGATTTTGGTCTCTTGCCTTAAATCTCTCTTCTTTCACAAAGCAAAATGAAGGTAATTATTTAATTAAATCAAGGAGATAAATGCAGTGGTTTAAAGTGAGATTTCACTTAGAGAGGGACAGCCCAATGGAGATGGATTTGGCTCTTTGGAGACGTCGAGGTTCAGATTCTGACGGATCCATACAAACAGAAAAGGAGTCGATGCTCTGCTGAGTGAATCAGAGTAAATCCAACTTTAATTTACACCAATTAAAGAACTATCCCAGACCTTCATCAAGGGCCCCTGAGCTCGCCCAGTTGCCCAGACAGAAACCCCACAGACACATCTGTTTCCTGCCCTCCCTCCTTGCACCACCACACCCGCTTTTATCTGCAGCGAGCTCTGACTCACTGCGAATCCACAGGGCAGATTTTCTGTTAGGCTTCAAATTAAGAAGCAAGAAGTAAAATTGTTTTCAGGGCTCCCTGGTGGAATTTTGGGTGGAGGATCGAAGTTCCTTGTAATTAATTTTTCCCACAGTATATTGCAGGGATGATGGAAGAAAGTTGTTCATGAATTGTGTGTATTTCACCTCTCCAAACAGCGTCAAGGGCGCTCGTCAGAGGGGAAGGACGAGCTTTTGATGTGGCCTAAGGAATAATAAACCAGGATAAATAATCCCAGCTACGTCCAGCCTGGATCAGCCAAGGGGAGGAGATCATGGGATTTGCCTGAATTTCTATAGTACTTCTGCGTGGTCACAGAACAAACAAAGGAAACATCCATCAGACCCTTTGAGATGTCAAAGCCATCGGAAAACCCGCGGCTCTCTCGCTTAGACTTTTGAACCCGACCTTTTTTATTTTTTCACTTGGCTGGATCCGTTGGATTTGGCAGCCTCCGGAGCACACGCTGCTCCTGCCCCAGTCCCCACACAATTAATGCTCAGGAACAAGCAGAGGAAAGAGGGAAGAATTGAATAAATTAGGCCACACCCCTGGCTTTGAGGCCCGACGTCACGGTCCTTGCCAGGGCAGAGAAATGGTGTGGGGAGGGCCGGTGCTCTCCTGATGCCAAGAGGAAAATCAAGGCACTCAGGAAAAAATCATGATCCATAGAAGCTGCATCAGTTGTGCACCAAGGGAACTTCTCAGCCAATGGAAATTTGGAGATTCCTCCAGTTGGGAATGATCAATGTCACCCTGTGGGCAAAACTTAATCTCTAAACTGTCATATGAGGGAAAATAAATTCAAAACTTAAAAAGCCATTAAAAATCCTTCTCCAAACGTGAAAGAATTGTTCTGGCAAAATGAAATCTCTTGTTTTACAGTAACTTCTGCCTGAAGTTGTTTCCACAGCTCAGACACCAGAAACATCCCTGCTTGATCCACCCCAGCATCCAAGCTTGGCATAAACCAGGATAACCAGTGACACTTTTACAGCATCCCCTGCACATGAGTGCTCCTTCCCAAACTTCCACTCAGTAAAGAAGATAATTTTCTCCTTTTTCCTTACTTCTGGCATCATTATCCTTCCCTCCTCTATAGATTCCATGTTACGTCACCACCAGCCTTCCCTGCTCTGAGGGAACCACCGCCCGTTAGGATTTTTTCCAATCTCCTTGAACTGTTGAGAAGGAATTTAATAACCTTTCCATGCCATAAGGAAATGGAGGAATAGTGGATGGATTTGAGGCCAAGGAAGACCCATGGTTAGAATTTTAACAAGGAGCTGGCCCCTCGTCTGGACCCCGCACGTGTGGACAGAGCAGAACACGAGAAGTTTTCATTCCAGTTGCTGCTCTTCTTTTTTCCAGGCTGTAAGAGGCAGGATATTCCACAGGGTACAGAAGAATTTTATGGTTTCAGGGTTTAGAAGCTGATTAATTCAGAGACATCCCACAGCAGGAATGTTCTGCTCTCCATGTATGGATACAGCATCCATGAAAAACCCCAAACCCCTAAACCCAAAGTTTAATCCATCCCTAAAATGTTTCCTCCTTTACAGTTTTCGTTATATCCATCCTATACATTTCTTCCAGGATGAGGGGGAATGGCTTCCCAATGCCAGAGGGCAGGGTTAGATGGGATATCAGGAAGGAATTCTTCCCTGTGAGGGTGCTGAGGAACAAGGATGGATTTCCCAGAGAAGCTGTGGCTGCCCCATCCCTGGAAATGTCCACGGCTGGGCTGGACAGGGCTTGGAGGAACCTGGGACAGTGGAAAGGGAAGAAGCTGGAAAAGAGAACCCTTAAGGTCCCATCCAACCCAAACCAACCTGGGATTCTGTGATTACCTTGAACACTTCTATTTCTGGAAAATGGGATCAGATAACTTGACAAGGATTTGGGATGGAATCCATCTTATAGACCCCATGGGAATTTTCTCCCCAGCAGTGAATAAATAATTTAATGCTCCTGTTTCCCTTCCCAGTATGGCAGTGACATTTTGTCACTCTTATTTATCTTTTTCAATGTACAAACCTTTCCCCATTACAAGTCAAAACAAAAATGTTCTTTCAGTTAATTTTATTTTATGTATTTCTGGATATTCCTACATAAGTAAAGCAATGTTAAATAAAGAAAAACAATTCCATTAAAAAATGAGTCTTATGTCCATCACACCAAGGCTGAGAGCAGCTGGAGGATGCTGAAGATGTCTGATCAAAATTCTAATTATAGTTATAATTATAATTATAGTTCTGCTGTCACAGAAATTTTATCTGGGGTTGGATGACACATCCATGGGAGTTTTCCTGCTCTCTGCCTCTCCTTTTCCTCTCTGCTATCTCAGGCCTGGAAAAGTCTATTTTGGCCAAAAATCCATCTATGAGCTCTATACCAACGCTGAGGGAAGGAAGCAGAGTGTGGAATTTTTACACATGTGCTTCCAGATCCTCGGAGAGATCCATGGATTGCTGCTGTGTACCTGCCCAGTCGTCAAAGGCTGAATTAATTGCATCCCCACAGCCTTCCTTCCTGGCTGGACCTTCCCTGGCCATGTCCTGATCTCCCAACCTTTGGTCCCTCAGGGAATGTTTCTAAAGCTGCCTGAATCAGGCTTAGGCTGGGAATTGCTGGGCAAGGAGAGCCCTGGAGTTTGTCTTTGGACAAATGGGGCATTTAAGGAAGAGTTTTTCATGGGAGCGAGACAAAAACCTGCAGAGATTCAGGTTACTACCCTTACTGATTGAGTTAATTAATTTTTCATGCACAGATGTTATAACTGAGGTAACACTTGGTAATTATTGAGTACTTGTTCATAATTCAAAAATTATTTAATTTCCACTTTCTGTACAGTAAAAAATGTCGAAAGAATTCCTCATCTTGCCTTTAATCACAGCCTGGTTCTCATTCTTTATAATTACTAATTTTGTTTTTAATTATTTCTTTTTTTTCCTGTATATTCTCTGTCCTGTGAAGTGTTAATTTTCAGCCCAACTTTTTCCACTGCTCTCCTCAGATTCCTCTCCCACCTGGATTGCCATTATTTAGGGATGGACAACCCAATAACTGGTTCCAGGGGAAAATGCAAAGTGTCTTGATGACTTCAGTGATTCGTCAGCAAGATCTTCTGAAGGATTTTGTTCAGAGAGTCAAAAAGAATTCCCTGATTTATTCCCTTCTTTCCCAGTACAGGCAGACATTCCAGGAGAGGGTGCCTGACACATCACATTGCTTCCATAATAATGTCCTTTATCTTCAGCTCTCCCAGCTCATAGTTAGGTTGGATATTGGGAAAATTTCTTTGTGGAAAGGGTTGTCCAGCCCTGGCACTGCTACGCATCCTAAAAATCCCTAAAAATCATCCCATCCCTAAAAATCTTGTGGATGTGGTACTTGTGGACAGGGGTCAGGGGTGGCCTTGGGTGAATGGCTGGTCTTTGATTTTAGATGCCTTTTCCAACCTAAACAATTCCGTGTTCCTACAGCTGGTCTCCTCAGACAACTCCTTGTCAGGGTGAAGCTTTTCCAGGCCTTTTGGATTCGGTGTCAGTCCCATTTAAACATCCCTCCCCTCCTGCTTCCCTCTCTGCTGCCCTCACGTCAATCCCAGAGCTCTTCCGACCCTGCAGCTCTCCTGGCCAGGCAGTGAACTCCTCCAAGGAGCTGATCAGGAGGCAAACACAAATTCTGATCTTTTTCTCCCCCCCCCAGGTTCTTTTTCATCTGGATCAGTTCCTTGGTCAGGTTCAAGGAGCGGCCGCACAAACTTTTGTGTCAGAGGAGGACCAGAGGAGGTCAGGGATGAAAGAGGCAGAAATTCAAAGTTTTGGCATTTCAGGAACACCAAAATTACAATCACAGCTTCCCTCACTTATCCAGGTGGCTTTTCCATGGATGACTGGAGGAAGGGAAGGCTCCAAAGCCACTCTAAAATCCTGGATTCAGGATGACAGCGCCCACAATCAAGGCACAATATACACAAATACGCACAGCGTGAGCCTTTGTTTCCACTGAAATAATGCAGTGCAGAAATGATGAATATTTCCTTATCTTGGCTGCCTTCCTGAAACTAAGGAAAAATTGGCTGGTACAGGAGGGAACACCCAGGAAAACATTTCGTGGATAGACTGGTTATTCACTCGTATTCATTACGTGGTCGTTGAGATCACAAAGGGGTTTTTTCAAAGGTAAAAAATACAAGGATGAAATCAAAATTAAGAAATAAAAGACTAAAAATGTCATTTAATTTCCCCCACATTATTGGGGCGGAAAAAGCCCCAACAAACAAAAGGGAACACGTCATATCTACCAACAGAAGAGCAAATAATTGAACAATAAATTATTTCACTTTCCATAAATGTTTTGTGAGCCAGTGCTGAGGATGAGGGAGCAGCCACTTTAAATTGAGTGGGAAAGGAGGGAAAATAAATAAATCAGTTTAATAAAAACCAGTGGGGTTGGAAAAATTGCTGAGAAAAGGGAGAGGCATTTTTTGTCTGTTTGAACACCCACGTGCAACAGGGAATAAGTGAAAATCAGCCCTAGGGATAATTTATGGATCCTGTTTGAATCTCCGCTCAGGCCCAGAATCCATATATTAGAAAGTTAAACAATAACAAACAAACTCCCAGAGAAATATTGCAGAAGAGATGGAAAGAACCAGCTTGGGGAAAAAAAAAAAAAGATGTTGGACAGCACTGCTGTTCCCTGCTGGCATTCCATGGAAGCTGGAGGCCCCATTGCGAAGGTGTTCCCATGGACACAGATCCAAGCCCAGCCCAGGCCATTCCTGCTTATCAACGCACAGTGGGCAAAGATCCCCTTGCCAGGGAAGACTGGCACGTTCCTCATGGAGTTACTGGTGGGTCTGAGCCTCCTGGTCCATACAAACATTCCTTACCCCCCAGGAAGCCACCTCCAGATCTTCCATGAACGCAGGCTCCAAGCAAATTGGATGCCGTGATCCAAACTCTCGTATTTTGGGTTTATTTGGCCTGAGCAGAACAAAATCCTCAGCGACCAAGTGCAGGACCAAGTTCCCAGGGTCTGGCTGTTCCTAAGGACAGGGAGAATTCTGGATCCTAGAAAAGTCCCTCCTAAATGAGGAATTCTGCTCCACTTGGCCATCTGCAAGGAAGTGTTGAGTCACCATCACCGAGTCTCCAACATCTCCACTGAGGGTTAACTCCGCCAACTAAATGGAGGTATTGAAGCCACCTGAGATGCAGAAGTCTCACCTTTCCCAAAATCCAGAAGCTGAGAGGAAATTCTGGAGTTCTTACATCCAGTCATGGGCCACAGCTTTGGGATTCGCCTCTTTCAAGGCCGTGGTTCACCCTTCTCCTCTGAAATCTGACTGATTCTGTCATCCTGAGGGGACTTCTCCCTCTGCTCATGGGATGTGTCAACATAGCCACTGACAGAACCTTCTGGTCCATGTGTGAGCCTCTCTGGGTCTCCACTTTTCCAGATCTGAGTTTTCCACAGCTCTTGTTGTTGATCCTGGTTCCACATCAACAAATCCAGGCTTTAGTTTTGATTTATTTGAAAGCCCTCATACAGGTGAGGATCATCTTCTCCATCTTCCTTGTCAGCTTCTTTGCTTGGGTTAATCAAGAGGATTTGCTCTTCCCAATTTGTCATTCTGGTGGTTTTACCAGCACTAAATCCCTAAAATATTGGGAACAGCCATGTTCTGAAGGAGTGCAGAGACTTGATCATCCATTATGTCCATAAATGGGCCTTCCCAAGGACCACAGTGAGGGAGGATTTCGTATCACAGGGACAACTTGAAAACAGCACAGCTAAAACCCAGAAACGTAGGAGAGACAGGGATTAGGATTTCCTCAGATCAAATACTGGTTTTGTTCCGAGTTCCTAATTTTCCAGGCAGCTGTTCATGTGAAGGCATGTCTTTGAAATTCCCCTGCTCTCCCAAAAATATCCCTAATACTCATAATTTATCAGTGCAAGATTTCAAGCAATCTCTGGTCCAGACACAGGATGCAGGGCTTGGCACATGGACAAAATGGAAAATGTGAGGGTTTCTCAAAATTTTATAGTTTTAAGCTTTGGTAGAGAGGTTAGAGCACAGCGGGAGCGCAATGGAGGAAATGGGATCTTCCAGGGGAAAGAGGGGTAGCTCTTTTAGGAGATTTGGGATTGAGGAGGGGGATAAAGGGCTGGGATTTAGTTTGTCCCTCTGCAAAAGGGAGCACCAGGAGCTCTTTCCAGCAAAGAGTGGTTGAATCAGCACTTTGCAGCAATGCTCAGATCTCTCTTGAGAGCCAAGGAAAAAAAAATCAAAGAATTCCAGACTGTTTCCTGGAAATATTGTGTCTGTCTCTTCATTCCCATTCCCTTCAGCTAAGGATTATCCAGTGGCTTTCCCAGCCCTGGCCCAAGCAGGAGCAGGAAGGCAGGAGTGTGTTTCCCTCCCTGAAAGTGCTGCCATTGGGATGGACCTGTTGCATTTCTCCAGAACAGAGAAGCCATAAATCCCATCACATGGTGAGTACTGAAAAATCCAGGGGAAAACACTCATCCCCAAAGTGAGCTGTGGTGGTTCCAGCTGTGGGTGTCTCTGGCTCTGCACTGAAGGCACTGAGACAGCAGTTCATGTTCACACTCAGGTGTTTATTATTCCTTATCACTAAAACAGTCTCACTGCTGGGAGTTCAGCAGCTTTTCATCAGAAGGCACAAAATGGCCACAATCTCTTGTTCCAAGGGCTTTTAAGACTGAACTCTCCAATTCAGAGCTGGCACCTGGATTATTTTCCCTTTTAACCCCATAACTGATCCCACAGAGCCCCCAGTGCAGACTTGTCTGCCCAATTACAAAATGCCACCCAAACCCCTGGAGAAGGAGGAAGAAGAAGGATGAAGAAGCAGCCCAGGATGACACCCTGTGCCCTCCATCTTGCTGCCATCCACAACACCCTAAAAACCCCAAACCCTCAATTTCTCACCCAGTGACACACCTGCACTGCTCTCTAGAATCCATTGCACACTTGTGTGGGTTCCAGTCTGTCTTGGAGTCTGGGAAACTTTCTCCATGAGTGAGGGTCAGAGTCAGAGCTGCCCTGGGGGTCAGGGCACCCCAGAGCAGGCACAGAAATATTCCCAGGACCCTGGGTTTGCACAGTGAGCTGGAAATTTCTCTGCCTCCATAAACCTCTGAGCCAGTGGAAATTAATCCACGTGAATCTCAGCAGCAGATTTGCTTCCTTTAGATCTGGATCCAGGTTGGAAAAGCTCTCAGAGAGCATCGAGTCCAGTCCTTAATCCAGCAGTACCAAATCCATCACATCCCTAAGTGCCACCTTTCCCATCCTTTAAGGCTCTCCAGGGATGATGAATCCACCTTTTATATACCCTAGGATAGGTACCAAAAATTAAATCCAATCTTGTCACTCTGGATGTGACATCTCTGTTAAAATTCTCCTCAGGTTTTCCAAGGAAGATGAATGGTTTGGAGTGAAGTGCTCAGGCCTTTTGGAAAATCAGAGAGCTTCCAAATTCATGCTGATTTTAGGATCTTAAAATGCTGAGGTGACCATGTCATCTCATGGCCTTCCTGGAATTATGAAGAATTCATGTAATGATTTAAAAAGCAGAAAAGAAATCAGTTAAGATGTTCCTTCCTTTGCTTTTATAACCTGAGAAAGGATTTCTTCGACTCACTTCAAGTCCATAATTCCTGTTTGGGTTGTAACAGCTTTCCAGGACCTTGATAAACCATTTAATAACCATAAACCACGAGGATTCTCTCTGTGTTGACACAAAATTTTCCTTTTTCTCTTCTATCTGCAGACAATTATTGATGACTCTAAACGTTTCATGGTCAGATGGTCAGTTTTCTTTTTCAACATCTTTGCCAGACTGGGATTTTTCTTGGAATCTTTGACTGAAGTTTCTTTCGCATCCATGTTTCAAATTATTCTTCATGGCTTAAAATGAAATCACCATGACATTCCCATGACTTTTCTTCACAAAACTGCCTGTCCTGTGACTCCATCTTCCCTTCCCTTCCCTTCCCTTCCCTTCCCTTCCCTCCCTTCCCTTCCCTCCCTTCCCTTCCCTTCCCTTCCCTTCCCTTCCCTCCCTTCCCTTCCCTTCCCTTCCCTTCCCTTCCCTTCCCTTCCCTTGCCTCTTCCCTTCCCTTCCCTTCCCTCCCTTCCCTTCCCTTCCCTTCCCGTCCCTTCCCTTCCCTTCCCTTCCCAAACCTTCCCCAACCTTCCCCAACCTTCCCAACCTTCCCAAACCTTCCCAAACCTTCCCTTCCCAAACCTTCCCTTCCCTGTCCCAAACCTGCCCTTCCCAAACCTTCCTTTCCCTTCCCAAACCTTCCCTCCCTTTCCCTCCCAAACCTTCCCTTCCCAAACCTTCCCAACCTTCCCTTCCCAAACCTTTCCCTTCCCCAAACCTCCCTTCCCTCCCCTTCCCTTCCCTTCCCTTCCCTTCCCTTCCCTTCCCTTCCCTTCCCTTCCCTTCCCTTCCCTTCCCTTCCCTTCCCTTCCCTTCCCTTCCCTTCCCTTCCCTTCCCTTCCCTTCCCTTCCCTTCCCTTCCCTTCCCTTCCCTTCCCTTCCTTCCCTTCCCCTTCCCTTCCCTTCCCTTCCCTTCCCTTCCTTCCCTTCCCTTCCCTTCCCTTCCCTTCCCTTCCTTCCCTTCCCTTCCCTTCCCTTCCCTTCCCTTCCCTTCCCTTTCCCTTCCCTTCCCTTCCCTTCCCTTCCCTTCCCTTCCCTTCCCTTCCCTTCCCTTCCCTTCCCTTCCCTTCCCTTCCCTTCCCTTCCCTTCCCTTCCCTCCCTTCCCTTCCCAAACCTTCCCTTCCCAACCTTCCCTTCCCTTCCCTTCCCAAACCTTCCCTTCCCAAACCTTCCCTTCCCAACCTTCCCTTCCCAAACCTTCCCTTCCCAACCTTCCCTCCCAAACCTTCCCAACCTTCCCTTCCCTTCCCAAACCTTCCCTTCCCTTCCCAACCTTCCCAAACCTTCCCAAACCTTCCCAAACCTTCCCAAACCTTCCCAAACCTTCCCAAACCTTCCCTTCCCAAACCTTCCCTTCCCAAACCTTCCTTTCCCTTCCCAAACCTTCCCAAACCTTCCCTTCCCAAACCTTCCCAAACCTTCCCAAACCTTCCCAAACCTTCCCGTTTTGTTCTGATGACTGAACTAAAAAATCTTTCCCCCCAAATTTCTCATTCCTGAACATCCCAAATTTACAAATATAATTTTTTTTTCCATACAATTTTCATGGAGTTTTGCAGAGCCACCAGGGCCCCCCTGAGCCTCCTCTTCTCCAGGCCGAGCTCCTTTCCTAGCTCCCTCAGGAGTTTTCCAGCCTTTTCCTCAGCTCCATTCCCTTCCCTGGACATGCTCCAGCTCTTTTGTGGCACATGAATTCCACGGGGAAAATGTAAATTGAGCAGAAAACAAATGAATTTTTAGCAATATTTTAATTTGCTGTTCTGTGTTTTCCCAAAAAGCCAAAATGAAAACCTGGCCCAGTTTGTGCTCTGTGTGTTTGCACCCTTTGGGACGAGATCAAACCATTTTTTCCAACACAATAAATCTCCTAAATAAATAGATCCTTTCTTCCACCTGATTTCTTTGGGGGAAAAAAAAAAAATAATCCTGGTCTATGGAATAAATATTTTGGCCCATAAGGTTTTGCCATGGAAACTTGAAGCGCTCCCTGCGAGGTTTTGGCACTGCAAGGGCTGATGAGGCCACACCAACTCATTTTCTCTTTTTTTAGGGAATAACTGAAGTTTTCAGCAGGAAAACGGGGAAGGATTGAGGGCAATAACACCCTCGGATTGGAATTTTGAATCACAAATACTCCCCTGAATGGTTGGTGCAGCTCATCCAAGTTTTAAATATGGAAAACGACAACACAATGAAGAGCAGTGAGGTACTGGCAGAAATAGGAACCCAAATCTGCTCTGGGTTGTGGTTTTGGGGTTGGATTTTTAAAAATTTGTTTGATTTTGCACAATATTTCTATATTTAGATATTATTTATTTATATATTGCTTCGGTATTTGTATATTTAAACACAAACATAATTTAAATATATATAAATATATAAATAGATTTTTTAATACATAATTGATATATTTATATTTTATTCATTTATATATTACTGATAGATTTATATTCTATGTGTCTACCTGTGTATTTACCCCCTTTTATGCATCTTTGAGCAGGGAGGTTGGGCCAAGTGACCCCACTCTGATTTCTGTGATCTGGGCTGCTTTATTTGCTCTAATCATCTCTCTCCTCAATTAACGAAAACCAGAATAATTATTTCCATTGTTAATTGGGATTTTAGTGGTGTAACAACAACAGAAGTGGTATAATGACCTCACCCATGATGAAGTCATTGTGTAATTGTCTGGTGATTGTGTGGGGGGAAAGAGTGAGAATTTTATGGAGCAAAGAAATGTGAATTGATGGAAGAAAAAAGCAGAGTGAAAATCTGAATTTCTACACATTTATATTGAAAAATATCCATCTATCTATCTGTTTATCTAAATATTCTTTAAATAATAAACAAAATCCTCCTTCAAGCTTACAAAGAGAGTAAAAAACAGACCTGGCACCCCAAAAATGGTCCCTGTACCCCTCTGACCCTCCCCTTTTAACCTCTACATTATGAGCACAATGCAACCGCTGTAAGAATAACAAAAAGCAGGAAAATCCCAATTTTTCCTGGAGTTTTATTGCTTGAATTCCCATTTTGGTCTGTCTGCAGGGCTGTGTCAACACATGGTGAGTAAATCCTATATTAGAAGCAGCAGGGAGGGGCAAATTCCCTGATTTTATTATTCCTGCTATTATTTTTGACCGCGGCCGTCAGAGGGAAATCATTAAAGGAAATCAATCCAGGATGTGACCAAAGCAAACCTTTTTAATTCCAGCCTTTTTCTGACTCATTGTTCTCACTGGTTGCTCTGGCTGCAGGGGCTGTTTGTCCAAGGAAAAGTTCACCTGGAAATGTAAAAAAAAAAAACTCCAATGTTTTCACAGCAAAGGTCTGAGAAGAGGAAGCAGGGAGTGTTGATGTTCTGGAACATCCCATGGCTCCCAGAGCTCTCAGCTCTGCTTTTCCAGCCCCACCATCCCAAGGCAGATCCTGAGCAGGGAAATCCCTGGGAGCGATTCCCTGCCCCTCTGGGCTTTGCAGGGTGGAGAGGAGAAGGAAACAGGACCAGGCCTGCCTGGTTTGGAGCTGAGCTGGAAAATGTTCCCCCCT
Source organism: Serinus canaria (assembly GCF_022539315.1). Lineage (NCBI taxonomy): Eukaryota > Metazoa > Chordata > Aves > Passeriformes > Fringillidae > Serinus > Serinus canaria. The sequence continues at coordinate 1,753,954 of NC_066315.1, forward strand.
CCTTCAGTGACATCACCTTTTCTACCTTTTTTATTTCTTTCCCTTTTCCCTTTTATTCTCTGCCACCTATTGTAAATTCAGGCAACCCTGCCGAGGGGAGAGAATGATGGATCTGACTCCATGTGCTCAGAAGGCTCATTTATTATTTTTTGATACTATAATACATTAAAGAATACTAAACTAAACTATAGAATACAGAAAGGATACAGACAGAAGGCTAAAAAGATAATAATGCAAACTCCTGACTCTCTCCAGAGCCCTGACCCAGCCTGGCCCTGATTGGCCAAAGAGTGAAAACAACTCCCAGCAGAATGCAATGGAACAATCACCTGGGGGTGAACAATCTCCAAACACATTCCACATGAGCACAGCACAGGAGAAGCAAATGAGATCAGAATTGTTTTCCTTTTTCTCTGAGGCTTCTCAGCTTCCCAGGAGAGAAAGCCCTGAGGGAAGGAATCGTGTTCAGAGAATGTGAGTACCACAACCATCCATCATTCCACATCTCCATTCCACATCTCATCCATCAGCTTCCATGATCTCCTCAGCATTCCCTGGGTGAAGGAATTGTGTTCAGAGAATGTGAACAGCACAACCATCCATCAGCTTCCATGATCTCCTCAGCACTCCCTGGGTGAGGAAATCGTGTTCAGAGAATGTGAGTACCACGACCATCCATCAGCTTCCATGATCTCCTCAGCACTCCCTGTTCTTCACTGAGTATCCGTGCTGCTGTGGCTTTGATTTTCCAGGTGTTCTTTGGACACTGGGATTCATCCTTGACCCCAGAACAGGAGTGGGAATAAACCAAACACTGGATTTGGCTCCGTGCTGGGATCTTTCTGCTCAGGGATGTTGGACTGCCCATTCTTCGTGCCTTGGGAATGATCAAACTGATAAAGTTTATCAGGGAAGCCAGGATTCCTCGAGAGTCCTCTGAGAACGATAATGAGGAAGCCAGAAGGAAATCCAGAAATTCTGGAGGAGCCTTCCTGAGCACAGAGAGAAAGATCCAAGGCTGAGTTTTTAGGATTTATGAACAACAAATGAAGAGAGGCTGCCAGGGATGGTTTTGCCAGGAGATCTTCCCTGGATATCCTTTGAATCCGATACGGGATTGGAAAGGAGCCGCTGCTGCTCCCTTTGGTGCCGTGCAGGCAGTAAATATCCCTGGAAATCTGTGCTCTATTCCAAGCAGCTGAAGGCTGAGGGAGAGTTTATGGAGCACAGCATGGAAAGAGCAGATGGATGAGGCCTGGAATGCAAAACTTTCCCAATTAATGTGGGAAGGAATTCCTGAGGAAACACCTCTGCTGGTGCTGTTTCTGAATCCACTTTGGACAGACCGAGGTGGTTCTATTTGCCTGAATCTTCCCAGAATTCCTGAGGGAAGGGAATACTGAAGGGGAGTAAAATTTCCCTGGATCTGGCATGGGCAGAAATGTGGAAAGGGAAAGGGAAAGGGAAAGGGAAAGGGAAAGGGAAAGGGAAAGGGAAAAGGAAAGGGAAAGGGAAAGGGAAAGGGAAAGGGAAAGGGAAAAGGAAAGGAAGGAAAGGAAAAAGAAAGGGAAAGGGAAAGGGAAAGGGAAAGGGAAAGGGAAAAGACATGTAGTCCCTTTCTTTTTCCCTTCTCTTTCCATTTTTCCTCTTCTCATTCTTCTTTTTCTTTTATTTCTTCTGTTTTTTATTAATTTTCCTTTACTTTTTCTTGCTCTCCTTCTCCTTCCCTCATTTCTATCTTTCCTCCTTATCATGTGAAGCAAACCTTAATAATTTTTCCCTCTTTAATCTTTATTGAATATCCAGATGCCTGGATACAATTTTAAAATTTTATGTTCCAAATATATATGATTTTTTCCATATATATTTTTTTTTTCATGTTAAGTTTCACTGGTAGAACAGGGGGAGAAACTCAAATGATATTTTTTGGGAAGGGCCACATTCCCCTATTCCAGGTTGCTCCAAGTCCTGTCCAACCTAGCCTTGAACACTTCCAGGGATGGGGAATCTACAGCATCTCTGGAGTAATTAACTCCCTGTTCATTGTTAACAAACTGTGGCTCATTACCAGAGTGCTGACAGCTAAATAATCCCACATAATGCCATAAATATCAATTTTGAGGCCAATTTTCATATTCCAAGCATTGTGAAAATGGGAAACTGGGCAATCTTTAGCTGAAAGAGCTAAAAATCCCCTGCAGTGACACCAGTCCGAGGTGCTGTGATACAAATTAATTAATATTATTGTTATTTTTATTGCTCCAGCACCAGCTCTGTGCTCCAAGCATGCTTTGGCACACGTGGAATACAGTAGCACTTTGGAGCTTGACAGGTTCCTCCCTTTTTTCCACAGCAATTCCATGACGGAGCACAACTGGACTCTGATCAGCAGGACAGATTTAATTGGAGCTTAATTTGTTCTCCTGACAAGCTCTTAGATACAGAGCTGGAAACAAAAAAGAAAATAGAAATTCTCTGGGTCTGACCTCCACCCTCCCAGGAGATAGAAGGGAAAAAAAAATCCTGGCTTTTCTGTCTGCTGGAGATCCAACTCTTCAGGGAACAATTGGGTGGAAAAGAACAGGAATAAATGAGAATAAAGGAGGTGGTGCCAGAGCCCAGTCATCCACTTCTGCCTCGCTCATGGGAGGGAATTCCAGTGGAGAACATTTCCCTGCCTCCCCACCCTCCTCATAAAGCAGCCAACAAGCCAAGAGGGACCAGTTAAGGGTCTCAAATCCCAACCCATCAGGTTTTCCAGGTTAATTCTTTGCCTCTTAAGCCTCGGGGAGGGATCAAATCTGACCCGGTGAAAACCAAACCACAGCAAAGGAATCCGTGGAACAATCATTCCTTACACGGCACCTTCTGTCCCCAGGGATTTCAGGGCTCTTTATGGAGCGGGGAAAGTCAAGTTCTGCCACCTGTTCTGCAGATCCAGAGGTTGTTAAATGCGCAGGAATTTTCTTCCCTGGATGGGGACATGAAACGGGGTCTGGCTGAACCTGATAATCTTGGGCTGTCAGCTCCTTTCCTGAGATTTATTTGCCTGGGAGAGGTTGCCTCCAGTTGGAGAAAGCCTAGGAATCAGTGTCTGTAGATGGAAATATCCAGGGCAGAAATTCCCAACACTGCCTGCACAAACCCCTCTTTCTCCACCCCTTTTTGTCCATGTCTGGTCCAAAACCTGCTCATCTGAAAGGCAGGCTGCTTTTAGGAGTTATGGAAACTGATAAGGAACGGCTTTCCCTGATTTTGGGTAGAAATCAGGATGCCTTTGGAGCCTCCCACCAAACCCATGGTTGGATCCAACCACGTTTGGCTGGAAAGGAGCAGGAGAATGACATCACAGAGCAGCAGAGCTCCAGTTTTCCTCGTCATTCCCGGGCTCCATCCAGACTTTTACAGGAAGAGCCCCTGGCCCGCCAGTGACCTCCAGGCTGTTCCAGAAGATAAACCTTTCCTAGGGGTGAGGAATCCTGACGTAGCCAATTTAGGTCAGCCCTGGAACTGCCAAATGTCTGCTCTGGAGTAATTAATGAGGCTGGGGGTCCTGCCAAAGCCAGGACTTGCTCTCCTGAGAGGGATAACTCAGAGCTGAGCACCAGCCGCGGGGCTCCAGAACCTACCGAGCAAAAAGGTGGATTCGGGAATGAGCAAAAATCCCCTTCCAGCCCAAATCCAGGCTGAGGTGAGCCTCACACGTTATCTTTTTGTCTGATTATTCCTTTGGAAAAGAAAATTGGATGGAAAAGCCCTTAAGATCATCAAGGAGTAACAGCATTCCTGCAAGGTGTTCTTTGGTCTCTGTCACATGAATTGAACCTTTCCACTGCAAACACAGCAAAACGACTTCATTTGGCCCACAAAAGTGTTTTGTCTGCTGGGAACCCTAAAATGACACTGTGAAGCTCACTTTTCAATTCCCAGAATGAAAGAGAGAAAGGAGGGAAAGAAAAAAATAAAAAAGGGAGAAAAAAAGAAAAAAAGGGGAAGGGATGTGTCTTTGCCAGACAGGAAAGTACGAAAGTCAACATTTCCATGAAGACTAAACAGGTGGGAAGTAATGAAGGGAGCAGGAGAAGGCGAGGCTGAGGTTCAGAGCTGATTCTGCTCAGTTTCAGGCTCTGCAGCTGCCTCAGTAGTGGGGTTTACGAGCGAGGTCAGGCTGCTCCTTGCGTCTGCCTTGGATCCCGAACGGCCCCGCAATGAAGGGCCGTGTGTGTGAGGAATAAAGTCATCATAAAGCACCAGTGAAACCTGACAGCTCTGAAGATTAATTCTGTTAATCGACTTGGCCTGCAGCTCTCCTTCTGTTCAGCCTCAGGCCCAGCCTAACTCCTGCTTTTCCCTGGCTTGCAGGGTGTGGGGAGCCCTGTGCACATGGAATTCTCTCTCCTCGTTCCCTCCTTCTCTTTCTTGGATTAAAACCCAGTTGAAAAGAAGCTTGCAGCAAAGTGGCTGCCTCAAATCGAACTAGAACGGGGTGGGGGTTTAATTCCTGAATTAATTCAGTGATGGGGATGTGTTGATAAATGAGGGGGGGATTATTAGGGTTTAACTGGTATTTAAAGAGGGGATAAAGAGGTCACAAAACCCCAGAGATCTGAGGACAATTAATGAATAATTGATTTGATGGAGACCAAAGTTAGTTAGTGAGCAGAAAAATACATCCCCAGTGTCCAAGTGTGGCAGCAAAGGCTGATCTTCAGTGAAGAAGGAATTCCAGTTAAATAAGCCGTGGATAATATGGGGAGGTTTGGGAAGGTTTGGGAAGGTTTGGGAAAGGAAGGTTTGGGAAGGGAAGGTTTGGGAAGGGAAGGTTTGGGAGGTTTGGGAAGAAGGTTGGAAGGGCAAGGTTGGGAAGGTTTGGGGAAGGGTTGGGAGGACGTTTGGGAATGGAAGGTTGGGGAAGGGAAGGTTTGGGAAGGGAAGGTTTGGGAAGGGCGGTTTGGGAAGGAAGGAGGTTGGGAAGGGAATGTTTGGAAGGAAGGTGAAGGGAAGGTTTGGGAAGGGAAGGGAAGGGTTGGGAAGGGAAAGGTTGGGAAGGGAAGGTTGGGCAGGTTTGGAAGGTTTGGGAAGGTTTGGGAAAGGTTTGGAAGGGAAGTTTTGGGAAGGTGGGGAAGGGAAGGTGGGAGGGAGGTTTGGGAAGTTTTTGGCAGCGTTTGGGAAGGTTTGGGAGGTTTGGGAAGGTTGGGAAGGTTTGGGTAGGTTGGGAAAGTTTGGGAAGGGAAGGGAAGGGAAGGGAAGGTTTGGAAGGGACGGAAGGGAAGGGCAGGGAAGGGTGGGAGGGAAGGTCTCTGGGGAAGGGAGGGAAGGAAGGGAAGGGAAGGGAAGGGCAGGGAAGGGAAGGGAAAGGGAAGGGAAGGGCAAGGGAAGGAAGGAAATGGGAAGGGAACGGGAGGGAGGGAAGGGAAGGGGAGGGAAGGGAAAGGGAAAAGGGAAGGGAGGGAAGGGAAGGGAAGGGAAGGGAAGGGAAGGTTTGGGAAGTTTGGGAGGTTTGGAGGGGAAGGGAAGGAAGGGAGGGAGGGAAGGGACGGGACGGTTGGGAAGGTTGGAAGGAGTTTGGGAAGGTTTGGGAAGTTTGGAAGGGAGGGAAGGGAAGGTTTGGGAGGGAAGGGTGGAAGGAGGGAAGGGAGGGGGAAGGAAGGGAAGGGAAGGAAGGGAAGGGAAGGAAGGGAAAGGGAAGGAGGGAAGGGAAGGGAGGGGAAGGAAAGGAGGGCGGGAAGGGAAGGGGAAGGGAAGGGAAGGGAAGGGAAGGGAAGGGAAGGGAGGGAAGGTGGGGGAAGGGAAGGTTTGGGAAGGAAGGTTGGGGAAGGAAGGTTTGGGAAGGGAAGGTTTGGGAAGGGAAGGTGGGAAGGTTTGGGAAGGTGGGGAGGTTTGGGAAGGTTTGGGGAAGGGAAGGGTAAGGGAAGAGGGAAGGGAAGGGAAGGGAAGGAAGGGAAGGGAAGGGAAGGGAAGGGCAGGGAAGGGAAGGGAAGGGAAGGGAAGGGAAGGGAAGGGAAGGGAAGGGAAGGGAAGGGATAAGGAGGGAAGGAAGGGAAGGGAAGGAAGGTTTGGGAAGGTTTTTTGGGAAGGTTGGAAGGGAAGGGAAGGGAAGGGAAAGGGAAGGGAAGGGAAGGGAAGGGAAGGGAAGGGAAGGGAAGGAAAAAAGGAAAAAGGGAAGTGTGTGGCTGGTTTGAGTCTGCTTTTAAATAAAATCAGTCTCAGGGTATAATCAGGGTGACCACAGGAGCATATTTGTAGCAGCATCTTCACTTTCCTGTGGTGATGGGGAGATCGTGTCCATAAAACAAAACTCACAACCAACAAAAAGAATAGAAAATCATGGAAACCAAGGGAGAGAAAGCCTGGCAACCACAGGAAGAGGGATAAAGATTAAATTCTTTCAGCAAATAGTTTTGGAGATGTCCCCAGAAAGATGAAATACCGTCTGTCAAGCAGCAAAGCTGAAATGGGGGAACGTTGAACAAGCCTGGGAAGGAGGAAGAAATGGAATAGCTTTGTTTTTATTAGGAGCCGCCTGGTAAGAAGTTCACAGTCCTGGCAAAAAAAAGAACCAGATTATAAAAATTTAAACTCCACGGGCTTGGAGCCTGGGTTTTGAGTGGCTCCTGAGAGACACTTGGGGGCTTTGACTCCAGAGTGACCTCGGGGCGGCTCCTCAAGCCAGCAGAGAAGGACTGGGCTGAGCTGAACCAGGTTTATCCTTGGCACCGTTTCCAGTCTGGGAGCAGTCAAGATTTAATCACTGATAGTGAATGTTGATAGCTGAAGTGGCAGGTTAAGGACTTCCAGACTGAAAGCTCTTGTAAAATAATCCATAACATGTTGGCAAAGGGACAAGCCCTCTTTATGTCTGGGCCCTCTGCTTAGTTTTACTGTGACTTTTCAGAAAGGAGCTGAAAACTCACCTTTATGAGCTGCTGGGTGACACTTCTGGTAGCTCGGTTGTCAATCTGATTAAAAAAAAAAATTAGAATAAAAGAACATTTTCATGTGTGCAATCCATTCTGTGCATTAAAAGCAAGACAGGAATGTCCCCAAGATGTGCCAGTTGCATTTCTTGGTAGGTAAGGATGAGTTCCTTAAAGCAGAATTGGTGAGAGAAGAATCACAGAAAAAAACCCAAAACAGTTCAAAGGGTTTAAAGTCCAGAGCTGTGAGTTTGAATCACCAGAGTCTTCCAAAGTTGCTCCATGGCCTTGTGTCTAGGTGGATTTCTTGTTCTAACTCCCTAAATTTCATAGAATCACAGAATTATAATTGGGTTGGGTCGGAAGGACCTTAAAGCCCATCCAGTGCCAGCCCTGCCGTGGGCAGGGGCACCTTCCACCGTCCCAGGGTGCTCCAAGCCCTGTCCAGCCTGGCCTGGGACACTTCCAGGGATGGGAAATCCACAAGTTCTCCAGGCAACCTGAGAAATTGGCTGGGAGAGGATTAAACCCAACTCCAGTTTTGCCTAAACTTTACTCCCCTGCCTTGGCTTTCTTGGCCTGTGACTACCCCGATTTTACACCAAGTCCAAATTGACTTTTTGGTGTTTCTCTGCCAGATGCCTTTGCCAATGCTCCCAATTCCACCCCTACATTTGGGAGGACAGGAGCTTGTTTCCCACCGTCTGCATCTTTTGTTTTGGGACTCTTTTACTGCCAAGAGGATTTCCTTTGGTGCCCTGTCAGCCGACATTCCTTGACAATCCATCAAAAAGGAAGGAGAGAGACTTTTCCTACAGGTAATGGTTACAAACTGATGGAGAGAGAGGGCATGGATCAGATACTGGGAAGGAATTCTTTATTCAGGGGGTGGGGAGACCCTGGAATGGAATTCCCAGGGAAGCTGTGGCTGTCCCTGGATTCCTGGAAGCACCCAAGGCCATGTTGGATGGGGCTTGGAGCCACCTGGGATAATGGAAGATATTTAGGTTTCCATTCCAACCCAACCCAGTCTATGCAAAAAAAACCCCAAAAAACACGACCCAAAAGGACAGGTGGGGTAAAGCACCCACAGATGTTTGTGTGATCAATTTTGGCTGCCCCACTGATTCCCTTTGTATTCCTCGTTCTCTCAGCCACAGTTTACTGAGGCAAAAATTAATATAGTTTTAATTTTTCCTTCATTTCCTGCTTTTTGACTGCCCCAGGACAGGCACAAGCAGTTTATTTGTCACCTTCTTTGTCACCTCCTGTCCTCCTCAGCCCAGCTACACTTAACAAACCATGGTGCTCAATTCCTGCCTGGCACAAACCCCAACACGAGAATTCCCAAACATCTCCCAAGCTCAAATCTCCATCCTCTGCACCATCAGGGTGACCTCACTCAAAACTTTCCAGGGAAAACCCTCTCCCAGATTGTGGTGGTTCCAGCTGTGGGTTTCTCTGGGTCTGCACTGAAGGCACTGAGACAGCAGTTCATGTTCACACTCAGGTGTTTATTATTCCTTATCACTAAAACAGTCTCACTGCTGGCAGTTCAGCAGCTTTTCATCAGAAGGCACAAAATGGCCACAATCTCTTGTTCCAAGGGTTTTAAGACTGAACTCTCCAATTCAGAGCTGACACCTGGATTATTTTCCCTTTTAACCCCATAACTGATCCCACAGAGCCCCCAGTGCAGACTTGTCTGCCCAATTACAAAATGCCACCCAAACCCATGGAGAAGGAGGAAGAAGAAGGATGAAGAAGCAGCCCAGGATGACACCCTGTGCCCTCCATCTTGCTTCCATCCACAAGACCCTAAAAACCCCAAACCCTCAATTTCTCACCCAGTGACACACCTGCACTGCTCTCTAGAATCCATTGCACACTTGTGTGGGTTCCAGTCTGTCTTGGAGTCTGGGAAACTTTCTCCATGAGTGAGGGTCAGAGTCAGAGCTGCCCTGGGGGTCAGGGCACCCCAGAGCAGGCACAGAAATATTCCCAGGACCCTGGGTTTGCACACCAGGTCACAGCTCCCACTGAAATCTCTGATGCCCAGTGCTGTAATTTCAGGTTAATTATTGCTCTGCTGCACTGCCGGGAATCTCCGGCTCCGGGCAATTTTATCCCAGGGATCTGCTGATCCTGCTGATCCAGCTGGGACAAGGTGCATGAAAAATCCATCTGCAATTCCTCCTGGATGTTCCTTGTGCAATTCCTTCCTCCAGCATCAGCTGTCAGCCCTTCTGGCACACGGACAGGCCAAAGGAACTCGTGTCACTCAGGGAACTTCCTGCTGGTGTGTGTGACACATGGAATGCCACGGGCATGGACATTAATCACTCCTCACTGGAAGGATCCAAATATTTTGGCAGTTCAGGAACAAGGCTCGATGTTTGGGAGAGGTGAGGGAAATTTGTGGCATCCACAGCCAAGGATTGTGATGTGGGAGGCTGAAAAAACAAACGAGTCGGGTACTAGCATGGGATATCTGTGGAAAACAAATGCTGAGAACGAGAAATTGGGGGAGAAATGCTTCCTGTGAGGGTGGGGAAAAGCTTGTCCAGAGAATTTGTGGATGTCCCACCCCTGGAAGTGTCCGAGGCCAGGTGTGATGGGGCTTGGAGAAACCTGGGACAGTGGAAGGTGTCCCTGTCCATGGCAGGGGGTGGAACTGGATGGGATTTAAGGTCTTTTCCAACCCAAAATCATTTGGAAGTTCCATGATTCCATATCAGGTGGGATGCTTCCCTCAGCCAAGGGGCTCAGCCAGGCGAGTGCAGAGCCAAACCTGCTCCTCCTCGAATTCTCTGTTTATGGCTTCTGGCTGATTGAGACTGAAAGGAAAAAACGGAGAAAAATATTCTTTTTAGTGCCTCAGGATTTTAATTTTAGGATTTCATTTTCAACCATCCCACTAAAATTCCAGACACTCTCACTCACCACTGTGACTTCCAGGAGGTTCTGTTCCCATTGGGAATGATGAAATCAGGCTCAGAGCTCCATCACTGCACCTTAATACAGCTCTGGATGGATTTAGGGGCTGATCAGATTCCAGGAGGGACGGGATGTATCTCATAGAACAAAAATCATCTCAGAATGAGACATTTCAGGCCCCTGCAGCCAGCCCAGGTCCCTTTACAGCAACAGAAGAGAAGCAGAAGATCCAGACAGTCCAACCCAAAATGTCAGATCTGTTGCTGGAATCACCTCTTGGTCATCCTGCCTTTAGGGGAAATTCAGATCTGGAAGTCAATATCTCACATTCCCCAGGTTATCTGTGATGATTCCTGTCCAAAGTGCTCACCTGCTCCAGCCAAGGACCTCTGGGTGTGTCCAGAAGTGAGATTTTAACGATTTTAGGGTCTAAACAGGAGGTGCCCAGCCGCTGTTTAGATAGGACAAGGAGGGACACTTGGATTGCTTGGAAATTACTTGGAATGACTTTGGTCATTCATACCTGAAATCACTGTAAATCTTTCTTCCAGCTCCTAAGCCTGTCTTATTTTTCAGTCAGATGTCAAGAGTAATTCCAGATTTATAATCCAGCTTTTCCAATGACTACATCTTGCACCGGTCTAAAAATAAAGGCCAGGCTGTCCAAACTGCACCTGAGCTGAATCCACGGCCTCCTCCATGACTGGATGGGTTTAAATCAGCACCACAATCAATCTCTGGGATTTGCTGCAGAAATTCCTGTCCTGAAGCAGGAATTCCTGCATGAAATTCCCTGGCATGTGTTATGGAACAGGTCAGAGCACACGATCCTGATGGCTCCTCCTGGAGCTCGAGCTCCAGACTGAGGAATTCCTGCCAAGAGCACTGAAGGGATGGGAATTATGTGAGGTTTTATTCATCATCCTCACCAGCACCGGTGTCACTCGGAGCCACCTGAGATTTGTGGTGTAGGAATCGAATTATTTCATTTTGATTGATCTATTGGCTGGTTTTAGGAGCAATAAATCCAGATTTAGAATCAATTAAACTCGTTTTTCACCTCACTCCCACACACCCTCCCTGTCAAACTCAAGGTAAACTTTAACACCTCCCCCTCCCATTTTATATCTGGGCTTTGTGATTTATTTTCAGGAGCGAGACACTGAAGGCAGAGTCAGTTTTTCCAAAGAAAGAAACCCCTGGAATCTTAGGAAAGAGCAGTCATACAATACCCAGGGTGGACAGGACACAAAATTAATCACCCACAAATAAATCAGGAGTGCGAGGGAGGGCAAATGAGTCCTGTGCTGCTTAGGCTGGGCTTTGTCAGGGAGGGATCTGCTCATTTTCCCCTCACTTGAGGCCCTTCCTAGACCTCACTGGGTGGATCCATCCTGTCAGGGGGCAGGTCGGGCTGGGGGACCAGAATGCTCCCTCCTGACAAGAATCCATGGATTTTATTTATGAACTCTATTTCCCTTCCCTTCCCTTCCCTTCCCTTCCCTTCCCTTCCCTTCCCTTCCCTTCCCTTCCCTTCCCTTCCCTTCCCTTCCCTTCCCTTCCTTCCCTTCCCTTCCCTTCCGCTTCCCATTCCCTTCCCTTCCCTTCCCTTCCCTTCCCCTTCCCTTTCCCTTCCCTTCCCTCCCTTCCCTTCCCTTCCCTTCCCCTTTTCCCTTCCTTACCTCCCGTCCCTTCCCTCCCTTCCTTCCCTCCCTTCCCCTTCCCTTCCCTTCCCCTTGCCCTTCCCTTCCCTTCCTTCCCTTCCTTCTCCCTTTTGTCCTTCCCTTCCCTTCCCTTCCCTATTCCCTTCCCTTCCCTTTCCCTTCCCTTTCCCTTCCCTTCCCTTCCCTTCCCTTAATCCCTTACCCTTGCCCTTCCCTTCTTCCCTTTCCCAAACCTTTCCCAAACCTTCCCAAACCTTCCCTTCCCAAACCTTCCCATTCCCACCCTTCCCAACCTCCCAAAAACCTCCAAACCTTTCCCAAACCTTCCCTTCCAAACCTTCCACACCTTTCCCTTCCCAAACCTTCCCCTTCCCTTCCCAAACCTTTCCTTCCCAACTCCCTTCCCAAACCTTCCCTTCCCTTCCCAAACCTTTCCTTTCCCAAACCCTTCCAAACCTTCCCTTCCAAACCTTCCCTTCCCTCCCAAAAACCTTCCCTTCCCAAAACCTTCCCATTCCAAACGCTTTCCCTTCCTTCCCTTCCCAAACCCTTCCCTTCCCAAACCTTCCCAAACCTTCCCAAACCTTCCCAAACCTTCCCTTCCCTTCCCCTTCTCAATCTAAAATTATCAAAGGAAAAAAAAGTTTAAATTGCATTTTTAATGATTTCTGCAATTTCCCTCCAATAACAATTTTAGGATGTGCCACATGAAGATGTTTTCCAGCTCCACAAAGAGCATCCATCAACATGAGCATGGCCTGGAAATTCTTGGCTTTACCTGAACCTTCCTTTTTCCTTCCTTCTCCTGGATTTTCTGTCCATTCCTCTCTTTGCTTTGCTCCCTCTTTTTCCCTGACCTGTGAGATAAAAGTTTTAAAGCTGAGATAAAAGAATTCCCTGGGCTATGAAAGAGTTCTGTGCATTGAAAAAGAAATGAAGAAGGATCATGAAATGGAGGGGGAAAAAAAAACCCCAAGGAATTCCATTCCTGAGGGTAAAAGCTGTCAACCCTCATGGTGGAAAAAATATTTGATGCGTAATCATTTAATAGTACAATAAAAAGAGGAATTGCAAATCCCAGTGGGATAATGGGAACCATATTGGCCAGGAGAAGGAGATGTGCAGGCAGAATTTACTCTGTGGTCGATTCTCCAGCAAGAGAAAAAAATCCAGGAGATCCAATGCCTCTAAATTCCATGGAATGTTTTTATTCCTTATTCCTGGAAAGGATTGTCCTGCCCAGGGCAGTGGTGGAGTTCCCATCCTTGGAGGGGTTTAAAAGTGGATGTGACACCTGGGGACATCAGGTAGGAGGGACCTTGGCAGTGCCAAGACAGCAGGAATTGAGAGTTTTCCTTGCTTGGAAATATCTGGAAAATTAGAGAACAGGAGCTAAAATCAGAATTTCAGAGTTTTTAGTTGATTTATGATTAAAAGACAACTGGAGCTCACTTTCATTTCCCAAAGCTGTGCAAGAGGCACTGAAAATAAACACAAAAATCACCTTTTTAAAGTACCTATTTTAAAAAAAGTACCCATTATTTATTATTTATTATTTATTTTAATTTATTTTATTTTAATTTATTTTATTACTTATTATTTATTTTAAGTAAAAAGTACCTCTTTTAAAAATAGTTTGTACCTATTTTAAAAATAGGTACAAAACAGAAAACCTTTATTTCTCTCCCAGCACATGGAAAAATGATCCAGGGAAATCCAGTTCTGTCAGTGCTGTCTGAAAGGAAAGAGAAGGTGGCACCACCTAAAATGTTCAGAGATTAAACCTTCTCCGAAATTCCATCACAGCAAATCCCCAGGGTGTTTCTCTTCCATGCTCACAGCAAGAGAGGCTTTTCCCAGACTTTCCATTTATTAGATGGATTGAATCCTGGTTCTTCCATTAGAACTGGGAAATCCAGGCAGGGTGGGACATCCCATCTCATTTAATAGCACCATTTGAGGCTCAGCAGCCTGGGAAATTCGATTTAAAGCAAACCCACCCTGAACCACAGCAGGATTTGAGCTCTGGGTCTGACAGGGTTCTTTATTAGTGGGATTATTTTAATATCCCTGTCCTTGACATTCCCACAGAACAGAGCTGTCCA